>NW_008341218.1:53717-122300 GCF_000622305.1 Nannospalax galili | reverse complement strand
TAAGCAAGTGATGAAGGTCTGTTTAGGTTTGTTGTATATAAAGGATGAGACAAAAATAATATATACATAATCTTAAATTTTCTATGGTCATAGTTTAGTCAACTAGTTTAAGGAACCAAATATATATCTGGTAAAGGTTTATATGAAAATAATTGGTGCTTTACCTAAGCTTTATCTACATAATTAAAAGTATCAGACTAATGGAACTAGCCCTATTGGATGTTTAATAGCCATACTTTAAGCCCTATACTAATGTGGTCAGAGGGACTTAGAGGACAATTTTTGTCACTTGCCCTCCAACGTTGATCAAGTTCCAGGGGACTATGGAATGTCTCTCAAAATGTCCTGTAAATGTGGTGAGTCACCTGTCCTCTTGTTCGATGAAGACATGGAGACCCCCATAAGATGGACTTGAATCAGTGTCCAGTCTACAAAGAGAAGGGTCAACTTAGAGGAAACATCTCATTCATGCTTCCAAGTGAAGCCAGACATGTATGGTCTTAAACACCTAAAAGGAAAGTATAACCAAAGAGTAAAGTCATCATTGTACTTCTTTAAGCATTCAAGGGATTACACTTCTCAGACATTAGCCTTAAATCTAGTCTATATAAAAAGTTATTTAGACGACTATTTCTCATTGATGATTTTGTTCCTAATCAGAAGGTACTGCTCAGATGTAAGACTTCAAATCTTGGTCTCCAATACTGTAGTGCCCACCTGTCGCTAAGGGAGACAACCAGCTATTGTTCTAAAATGATGGATAAATTTGTTTTCTCCTCCCAACCTGGAAGCCTTTGAGATGGAACTGACACTGATTCTAACCACTCCAACAGCTACCAAAATACCTGAAATCAGATCCTGAATCTATTACTCTAGAGTCCAGCCTTGGAAGACAAAAGAAAAATGAGAAAGAACCCAACAGAGAGATAATTTTGGAAGCCCTTGTTAAGAAATTCCAATGGACTCTTATATGAACATGTGAAAATTGCCCTGTCTTGACTTTTTTCTAGTTCCCTGTCTAGAACTTTTAATGCTAATTTCTCTTGCCTTTACTTCTGCTTCACATCTCCTATTCATGTCTGCAATTTAGAAGACTTTTAGATAGACCCACTGAATGGGGTACTCCAATTGCCTCACCCTGTGTCCCTGTTCAGCATGGAAGAAGCTAGAGCGGTCTGTGTCACAATTCCCTATTGGCAATTTGGGTAACCTCTTCAGAGGATGGTGTGATAAGAATAGGAGGTAGGAATTGGCTAGGCAGTTAGGGTAAAAAACCCCAAAGAAAAGTAGCCAGTTTCTTGGCTAAAAGTCAAAATGTCCTCGGGCCTGTTAGCAACATACTCTGCTCCACAGGCCAAAAATGACAAAAGTGTTTGGGGGCTTTTAGTTAATCTGTAAAAGATTTTAGGGTTACCTCTTCAGAGGGGGGAATGTTATAGTACACAAAAGCCCCATAAAAATTAATAAATGAAAGAAAGAAAAAAAAGAAAAAGAAAAAAATGATGGGGAGATATGGGAGGTGTTGGAAGGGAGAGCTTGTGCATGGATTTGATCAAAACACCTTATATGCATGTATGAAATTCTCAATAAAGTTTTTATAAAAATTTTAAAAATTGACAGGAAATATATATGTTCAAAGAAGAAATTGCCTAGTTCCCTAAATGCAGGTCTCCCCAGTGGAGTTCTTTTGTCCTTGCTGTGTGTTTGTTTATTTGCTTATTTGTTTTGGGGACAGGCTTTTGCTATATTGTACAGGCTCTTCCCAGATTTGTGCACTCCAGCAGTTCTCCCACCTTATTACAGAAGTTTATTTGAAAGGTCCCTTGCATCTCCTCTCTTCCTTTGGCCCTCTGCCCCTTCCTAACCCTTTCTACTGAAGAGGAGCTCTTGCTCACGTTCTGATTAACTAGCTGGCAGAGACCAAAGTCCATTGTGAGGTTCTGGTCAAACAATATGAAAGAAGACACATCTCTGATTGACAAGGCCCCTGTCATCTTTCTATATCTTTCTTCCTCGAAACTCTTGGTAACTTAACTTAACTCTTAAGGTAGAGATTTGAGATGGAATGCTTCCTTTGTCTTCAGCACCAGCTTTGTGTGTTTCTCCACCAGCTCTGTCCCTGGAGTTTTCAGTAAAGCAATGAAATGTAGGGACTTCTGATAAATGGAGGAGGTTATTGGCCATAGCCTCTGTTGTTGCTACCTAACTTCACATCCATTTCTGTTTATATCGTTATAAACAAAACAATAAAAACAGAAATATGAACCACCCAAAACTCTTACAACATGTCCATTTAGAAGTTAGTCAGGTATTATGCAGGCTGGTGGAGGGTGGTAAGTCATCAACAATTTTACGGAGTTGTGACTCCTACAAGTCAAAATAATGACTTGTCAGGCAAATTGTGCCCTTTACTGGAATAGTAGCATGATTCATATGGGGGCAACCAACCTCTTTCTGGTTGGATTTGAGGCCCATTCCTTGGGAGTGAACTCATGCTTGGTTTTGTAAACGTGGTGAGGAAATCATAAGCCCTAGTGGGGAACCTTCTATTGTTGTTTTGTTAAGTGGTCATGTTGTTGAACTGGCTTCTCCATACTTATGTTTATACGTACATGTTTAGTGCTGTGCCCAGGCTTCTTCAGAGAAACTTGTTATTGAAGCAGGCAGTGGTTAATGCAGAAACCCATAACTGGCCAAAGTGCTGAGAATAAGTGATGGTGGGTGCTCAGCCCCAAATGGGATTACTATGTGACACTTTCTAAGGCTCAGGGAGGAGGTGGAAGAATGTAAGAGCCATAGGATAAGGAGATGTGCAGCAAAAAGACATCTTTCAGAGATGACATGGTGGTAGCACTCATTAACTCACTACAGCTATGATCACCTGCATAAGACCTATACAACACTGGGCCTGTCAGCACTTCATCATGGCTGAGAGAGGGGCCCATGAGGCTACACCATTCCCAGGGACTATTGGTAAGTAAGGATTGTTGGGGGAGTGCCATTGTTCTTGCTCCAACAAATAACATTCCACTGATGTTCAGGGAAGAAACTCTAATGAATCATACACACACAAAAAAAAGACATGGAAATATGAGGAGGAGGGCCCAGCAGAGATGGCAAGAGATGGGAGAGAGAAAAAGAGTGAAAATCACTAAATAAATTTGTGAAACTGTCAAACAGTAAAAAATTGAATTAGTAAACCAAAAGCTTAAATTAGGACAAATGGCCTGAATAGACATATCTCAAAAGAAGACATACAGTGCTAACAATCTACGAAAAGTGGTCAGTGTCACTGATCATCAGGGAAATGGAAATCAAAACCACAGTGAGAGATGATGCCACCCCAGCTAGAACCACAACTAATGTTGGTGAGGATACAGTGAAGGGATTCTCACAAGCTGTGGATAGGGAATTAACAGCCATTATAACGGAAATGTGGAGGCTCCCTTAAAACTACAAATAGAACCAGCATACAATGGAGCAGTCTCATCATTGAGTGCATATACAAAGGAAATGAAGGCAGAGCCTCTATGAAGCATGTACACCTCATGTCTGTTGTAGCACTCACTATCCAACATACAGAATTGGTGAGATGCCCACAAATGGGTGGCTAAGGAAATGTGGCATAAACAAAAAAGGAATATCATGCATAAAAATTGAATTCTATCATTTACAGCAACTTGAGAGAGCTGGAGGACATATGAAGGGAAGTGTCAGGCATAGAATTATAAGCCATACCTGTGCTCACTTAGTGTGGAAGAAAAAAGGTGATCTCCTGGAAATAGAGGATTGAGTTCCAGGAGCCTGGGAAGGGTGGAGGGTAGAGACATGGCAAGAAGATGAATGATGGATGCAGGTGGGGAGGAAGACAACTTCCTGTGCTCTAAAGTGCAGAAGGACACACCTGGTTAACATTGGAAATTACATATTGCAAGGTCTACAGTAGAGAGGGTTTAAATAAAATTAAAACATGAATCGCAATGTCTAAGGTGATGTGCTGCTTTCCCTGGTCTGATCATGGTCTGGTACAATGCCATGCTACACCTCACAACTTTGAGCGATTACAAAAAAAGGAATCTTGAATTCCAGCCTTGCCAGTTGTTGATTATGGAACAAACAGTGAGATTTTCCATATCATTTTAAAATTTTTTATATAAGAAAGGAACTTGGGATGCCAATATCTACCCAAAATTTTCTCAAAAAAGTTTTGTTTACACCGCTAGTGAAAGAAATTGCTTTAAAGAAAAGCAGCATGAACTTACAAATGACTAGTACTTTTTACGTTATTACAGTTTGACTCTGAAATGTTTCCCGTGGCTGATGATATAAATGTTCATCTCCTTTGCTTCCTGAGTTTTTAAAATATTGAATATGGATTAGAAAAAGGTAACATTTGACTGCAAAAATGTTTCTAAACAAATAGCCTTCTTACATTTTGGTATAAAGCTGTGAACTTCCTAACTTTGTAAAGTGAGATGTAAAGCAAATACAAGAAGAAATTAAAGTATTTTGACTAATTGAAAAAAACAAAATAAGTGTTTAGCCCCTACCTTGTAATGCCATTTGAAAGCTATGGAGCTTTCTGGAGGTGAGTCCAGGCTGGCAGAAGCAAGTCACTAGGGGTGGGCCTTAAGGTGTACCTACTCCTGCTTCCAGTCTGTGTCCTCTGCTTCCTGTCTGCCATGTGAACAGGCCCAGATCTTAGGCTTTCTCCACTATGGGGCCACTTCTGCCCAATACCAGACTTCCCCCCAATGTGAACTGAGATTTCTCTGAAACTGTGAGCCAAAACAAATTTCTCTTCCCTTATGCTGTTTCTTTCAGATATTTTGTCTTATCAATGAGAAAATTAACCAATACCCATGTAATAAAACATGGACTCTGGGCTGGAGAATGACTCAGAAATTAAGTGTTAGATAAAAAACCTGGGCAAGAAAACACAGGAGGACTCCGGCAAAGTAAAGTTTATTGTGTGGGGGGTAGCAGGGGGCTGGCATTCAGCTCAAGAGTGAAAGCAACCAGCAGCCTGATGGCTGCTGGGGAAGTTCTTATGGGGGGTTGGGGAATGCAGAAGGTTGCAAAAATAACCTTTACAGTTTGGGGGGGAAGCATGGTTCTGAACATTGTGAAACTTATCAGGGGAAGCATCTTGAGCTAAGACAGCTCTTGCAGTCATGGGGTCTTGGGTCATGAGTACAAGGGGCCTGTTTTTCTGTCTATGGACGGTCAGCATAACTGTTGACTCAGTTCCTGCATTCCAAGGGACCCTGCAGATCTTGTCCTGCAGGGGCTTCAAAGCCTTGCTGCACAAAGGAAAGGGTCACTTTGAGCCTGGACTCTATCATTAAGGGCACATACTGTTCTGGTAGAGGACCTGAGTTTGAATGCCAGAAGAGCAGCTCAAAACCTCCTATAACTCCAGCCCCAGGGGATCCAACACATCCATCTGGGTTCCTCAGGCATCCACACACATGCACATACTCCCACACAGACACATATACATATAGACATATACACATAGACATATCAATAGTAAAATGAATAATCAATAATAAAACGAACTTTACTATCTGAAATATTAGCATTGTCCTTGCTCTTTATCTAGAGCAACATTATCTCATATTGGGTCAGTTAACACTCACATTTTACAATCTATTTCCAAAGTAGAACATAGTTCAAGTCCATCCTGTCTTCCAGAAATGTGATAAAGATTTTCAAAGTTGTCATCTGAATTATTTTTGGTTATGATTTTTGTTGTTTCCTGTTTTTAGACAGGGTCTTACTTAGCCCAGGCTGGCCTCAAACTACTACAAGATGAATTATATCTCTCCAGTAAAGATATGCAGGAATCCAAACCCCAGTACCTCATAAAGTGAGCTTATTTGCAACTAGGGCTATTACAGATGGAATTAGTTAAGATGAAGCAGGGCTGGAGAGATAGCTCAGCAGTTAAGAACACTGGTTGTTCTTGCAGAAGACCCAGGTTCAAGCCCCAAAACCCACATGGCAGCTAACAACTGTCCATAACTTCAGTTCCAGGGGGTCCAATGCTCTCTTCTGTCCTCCACAGGCATTGCAGGACATGGGTGCACTTACATATGTGCAGGCAATACACATATACACATAAAATAAAAATAGTAAATAATAGAAAAGATGAAGCCCTGTTCAGTCCAACTGTGTGAAGGCTAACACACACACAGAGGGTACCATGTCTGGAGAGGTAGATATTGAATCTTTATAGTTGCCTTGTAAGAAAAGCCAAGGATTTTTAGCAAGCTAGCAGAAGCTTGGAAGAAAGGAAGAATTTCCCCACAGTGTTGGGGTGAGCATGACCTGTCAGAACTTTGATTGCAGAATCCCAGTCTCCAGAATTACAGAAAAGTGAATTTCTATAGTTCAAGATCCCTGGCTTATAGTAAGTACTTAGTTTTGTCAGCCCCAGAAAGCTAGCATACGTGTTCTGGGCAGTAGCTCATACTTGCTGTATGCCAAGTGTGTATCATGCATCAAGAATTCTTACAAGTCCAGAAAGTATTTCCTAGTATTATTTAGATTTTACAGATTAAGAAATTAAGAACCAGAAAGATAAGTCAGCTCCCCCAAGCTTGCAAACCTAGAATATGGTGGAATATCATGGCAATTGTTTTTGTTTCCTTACCCTGAGCACAGCCATCATTAGTCTAACTTTGAAGATGAGGAAATTGAGTGTCAAGGGGTGAATGTGGTCCTGGCCTTATCTTTTGGATGCTAAATGCATTCATTTCCTGTGGACTTTCTCTGGTGCTTATTGACCTACACATTTTCTACACTCTGCTTTGTCTTAATAGATTCTACATACCTCACTTATGAACCTCCAAACTGAGTAGGAAATCTTTTTGCCTTTTTAAAGAATAACGTTATTTTTCACGTGTTTAAACCATTTCATCTCTTTATAGGGCCAGTTTTGAAGACTGCATGAGCTTAATGCTTGCTTTAAAATGGTACTGTTTTATAATTATAACAACCACCATTTATTGACCATTACCATTTTAGATATCATACATTAGATAATATAGTCTCTATAAAACTTTATTTAAATTTAGAAACAAATAGAAGATCATTATCACTGCCTCAATTTTGTCTTTTTGGTTGTGAGCCTGAGCCTTTAGCAGCTGTACCAGCTCTCCAGCCCTGTGTCATTTTTAATGTAATAAAAAAACTAAAATTCAAATTTCAGTTTTCCTCCAAAATTACTAGTATTAGCCCACAAAACTCTTTGGATGGGAAACATAGGAATGCTTAGATGAATGGGAATTAAACATGTGTGTGTCACCTCATACAGAAGGCTGGCTTGGTTTCCGTGGTAACAGACAATCAGTTTGTATAGTACATTCATGAAAAAGAAACTAATCCACCTAGGTTCCCCTCGTGGATGTAAATGCTATGTTGATAATACTAAGCTGCTTTTCCCACAGAATCATTAGCTACATTTTTTTTTCAACATGTCAAAGGAGATTCTATGGCTGTTCTGGTTAGCTTTCTATTGCTGTGATAAAAACACTGTCCAAAACCAACTTGGGAAGGAAAGGGTTTATTTCACCTTTACCTTACAGTTCATTATGGAGGGAAACCAAGGCAGGTGCTCAGGGCAGGAGCTGAAGCACAGACCATGGACGACCACTGCTTACTGGCTTGTTCCTCTGGCTTGTATTCAGCCTGTTCTTTTTTTTTTTTTTTTAATTGAGCTTTGTAATTTCATACATTTCCCACTTAAATCCAGACCCTCCTCCCCCATCCATTTCTCCCCTCATCCCCCCACTGAACCCTCTGGACTTTCATACATACTGAGGCCTATTCATTCAGGTGTTTGTACCCAAATGTCCTTCAGCATAAATGTGTCGACTGGAGCCTAGTCAGCCCATCTAGTGGTTGTATGTAAGTCATACTCACCCTCACCTAGCAGCAATCAGTCTCAATTAGATCTCAATCTAGTGCTGACCTACCACCTATTTCTCACCTCCCCTTTGGGCCCTTGTTTAATTGAGCTGACATGGGTCCTGCCCTTGACACCACTGCTGCCACAGGCTCATATGAACAAGCTTCCAGTGGCCTGGAAGCCTCCACCTCCCTGTGTTCATGAACCAGCTCTGGCTCTTACAATTTTTCTACCTCTTCTTCCTCAATGGTCTCTGAGCTGTGGGTGGGTGAGGTTCCATATAGGAGTCCCATCCTACACTCTACAGTTTCTTCTCCAAAACTTGGCCAGTTGTGGCCTTCTGTGTGCATCACACTCTGATGTACAAGGAAGCCACACTGGTGAGAGTTGAGGGGTGCATTAGCCCTCTCTCTACTTCTTATTCCACTATGTTCCATGAGCCTTAGTTGTTGAGATTCAACTGCATATGTGTCACCTGGTACTGGGCATCTCCCAGGCATATGTTCTCTGTGTCTGACCAGATGTGCAACTCTGTACTAGCCTCCATCTGTTGCAAAAAGAAGCTTCTTTGATGAGTGCTGTTTGGCAGGATTGTCACTCTAAGGGAGATCTCTTCTGTCTGGCACTGAGTTCTCTGCCAAGCACCTCCCAGCTATACATATGCATTAATATTCAGAAACTCTATGTGCATTTCTCATAGAGTTTCTAGGGCATCACTTTTCCCTCTAGGTTTCCTAGCCCCCTGAGATTCAAGATTCACTCATCTCCACTCTTTTTTCTCCCATCCAGCTTCCCTCCTCCCTCCCTCCCTAATCACAGTGCCCCCACTTATCCCCACCCTCCTGTAATACCTCCCAACTAGCCACCTTTCCTCCCGATCCCCCACACCATGGTTCCTTGGATGTCCTTCCTTCTCTCCTCTCCTCCCTGCCGATAACTCCCACTTTTTCCAACTCCCTCAGGTAACATCTGTTCCCTACTATCCCCCTTTCAGGTTATTTCTTTTCCTTTACCTCCATGTATCTTTTCCCTTTATCTGGCTCTTGGTGTTACATCAGAATTTATATACTCATACTAAGGGAATTGGTGCTACAATCCACAAATGAGGGAGAACACACATCACTTGCTTTTCTTCATTTGTATTACTTCACTTAGTATAACACTCTCTAGCTCCATCCATTTACCTGCAAATTTCAAAATCTCATCTTTTCTTACTGCTAAGTAGAACTCCACTGAGTAGACATACGACATTTTCATTAACCATTCATCAGTTGGGGGACATTTAAGTTGTTTCCATGTCTTAGCTATTGTGAAGAGAGCAGCAACAGACATGGATGTACAAGTATCTTTGCAGTATGATGCGTCCTTTGGATATATGCCAAGGAGTAGTATCACTGGATCGTATGTTAGGTTCATTTTTAGTTTTTTTTGAAGGTTCTCCACACTGCTTTCCATAGTGGTTGCAGGAGTTTGCATTCCCACTAGCAATGAATGAGTGTTCCCCTTTCTCCACATCCTCTCCAGCATGTGGAGTCTTTTGTTCTTTTGATCTTTGCCAAGCTGACTGGGGTAAGATGGAATCTTAAAGTGGTTTTTAATCTGCATTTCTCTAATTACTAAGGATGTTGAGCACTTTTTAAGGTAGTTCTTATCCATTTTTATTTCTTTATTTGAGAACTTTCTGTTTAGGTCTATTGCCCATCTTTTTTATTAGGTCATTTATTTTCTTATTTCTTACCTTTTTGAGTTCTTTATATATTCTGGGTATTAATCTGTTGGATGTGTAGCTGGTGAAGATTTTCTCCCATTCAGTGGATTTCCTCTTCCCTTCCTTGGTTGTTTATTTTGCTGTACACAAACTTTGTAATTTAATGAGGTCCCACTTATTGATTGTTGACCTTAGTGCCTGAGCAGCTGGTGTCTGATTTAGAAAGTCCTTTCCTATGCCTATATCCTGGAGGGTGCTGCCTATGATTTCTTCTAGCAATTTCCAAGTTTTGGGTTTTGTATTGAGGTCTTTGATCCATTTGGAGTTGACTTTTGTGCAGGGTGAAAGGGTCAAGTTTCATTTTTCTGCAGGTGGAAATTCAGTTTTGCTAGAACCATTTGTTGAAGATGCTACCTTTCCTCCATTATGTGTTCTTAGCACTCTTGACAAATACCAAGTGGCTGAAATTATATAAACTCATGTTTGGGTCTTCTATTGTGTTCCATTGATCTACATGTCTATTTTTGTGCCAGTACCATGCTGTTTTTATGACTATAGCTCTGTAATATAATCTGAGATCTGATATGGTTCCTCCGCTCCACGCTCTGCAACATTGTTCTTTTTGCCCAAGATTGTTTTGGCTATCTGGGGTCCTTTGTGATTCCATATGAATTTTAGGATGATTTTGTCATGCCCTGTGAAGAATGTTGTGAGTATTTTGTATGGGATTTCATTGAACCTATAAATTGCTTTTGGTAAGATGGTCATTTTCACAATATTGAATCTGCTAATCCATGAGCATGGTCAGCCTTTCGATCTCCTAGTGTCTTCCTCCATCTTTTTCTTTAGAGTTTTGAAATTTTCATTGTAGAGATCTTTAATGTCTTTGGTTATTTTTATTCCTAAATATTTTATTTTTTAAGGCTATTGAGAATGGGAGTGTTTCCCTAAGTGATTTTTCTGATTGCTTGCTATTGGTATATAGAAAGACTACTCATTTTTGTAAGTTGATTTTTGTATCCTGTCACTTTACTAAAAGTATTAATCAAACCTAACAGTTTTCCAGTGGAATTTGCATATCATCTGCAAATAGGGATAATTTGACCTTTCCTTTTCCAATTGGTGCTCCTTTAATTTCCTTCTCTTGTCCTTGCAAGAGTTTCCAGCACTATATTGAAAAGGAGTGGAGATAGTGGACAGCCCTGTCTGGTTCCTGATGTTAATGGGAATGCTTCCAGTTTTTCTCCATTTAGAATGATGTTGGCTGTGGGTTTGTTGTATAGCTTTAATTATGTTGAGGTATGTTCCCTCAAGACCAATTTCTTCTAGGACTTTTAATATGAATGCATGTTGGATTTTGTCAAATGCCTTTTCTGCATCTGTTGAGATGACTGTGTGATTTTTTTGTCTTTAAGTCAATTTATATGTTTTATTACATTTATTGACTTATCTATGCTGAACCATCCCTGTGTCTCTGGAAGAAAGTTGACTTGATCATGGTGGATATCTTTTTGATGTGTATTTGCATGCGGTTTGCAAGTATTTTGTTGAGTATCTTTGCATCTGTGTTCATGACAGATATGGGTCTATAGTTTTCTCAGCCTATTCTTACACAACACAGGACCACCTGCCCAGGGTTGGCACCACCCACAGTTGTCTGGGCCCTCCAACATCACTCAAGAAAATGCCCCACCAACATGGCTACAGGCCAATCTAATGGAGGAAATTCCTCAGTTGAGATTCTTTCTACCCAGGTGTGTCAAGTTGACAACTGACGCTGTCCAGCACAATGGCAATGTCCACCAAAAGCTATATAACTCTGTTAATGGTTATGAAATCAAGTAAGTGAAGTAAGTGTGGTATGAAATTTTCTTATAAAAGTCAAATAAAAGAGGAAACCATATGAGAGTGTATCCTATATGCCAATTGCTGCTTTCCCCATTAAAAACATATTGCTTATGGGTGACTTGAACAAGGTAAATGTAGGTCCTACTATGATTGTCAGAAAAGCTATCTCTGCCAAGGAGACCTGGGGAGAACCACTTAGCATGTGGCACAAGTTCTCTCCACCCCAAGCAGGGTACCTTTGGCATCAAGTCTCAGATTAGCCCCAAGATCAAGGGAATTAGAAATTCCCATATAGATATAAAATTGCGACTGTAAATATTTGGCCTTTTGGGAAGTGTCTCTATTTCCAATATCTTACTCTATTAATTCCTTTCCCACCTCCCTAAGTGTGCTGCCCATCTTCTGAGGGCAAAGAGACTACTCAGTACAACACTCAGGCCAGCAGGCAAGATCCCTTAGTATTTAGTGTGAAACTTTGGTCATCCAAAGAATTATCTCAAAGGCTTATTAAAAATACAGAAAGCTGGATTATCTTAAGGTAAAGCCCAATGAATTATACTTATGTTTCCTAAGAATTTTAAATAAAAATATATTTATTTTGTGTGTATGAATCTGCAAGTATGTAAGTACTCCTGTATATGCAATGCCAATGAGTCAGAAGAGGGTATCACAGCCCCTAGGACAGGATTTACAGATGGTTGTAAGCCACCATGTTGGCCCTGGGAACTGAACCTAGGCCATCTCTAAGAGTAGCAAGTGCTCCTCATGGCTGAGCCATCTCTCCAGCCCCCATCCCCAGGAAACTCTTAAGGGCTCGGTTACATGAATGGTGGAATACTGGCTTAGTGACTTCATCTCTCTGCTCGGGCCTAAGGAAACAGTACTGGAGAAAAAAGGTTTTCTTAAATTTCATTTGTTATTTTTATTTTTGTGTGTATTTTTATTTTGAGTGTATTACCTGCATGTGTGTAAGTGTACCCTTTCTAGGAGGTCAGAAGAGGACATGAAGTTCCTCTGGAACTAGAGTTACAGATGGTTGTTAGCTTGCTTGTGGGTCCTCTATAAGAGCAGCCAGTTCTTTTAACCACTGAGTAATATCTCGAGTCCCAGGGGAAAAAAAGTTTTAAGAGATGCATGCATGCAGAAGAAAAGAAAAGAAGGGGTTGGGGATATAGCTCATTTGGTAAAATGCTTGCCTAGTGAGCACCAAGCCCTGGTTTCCATCCCTAGCACATAAATCAGTCTTGATAGAACACACCTGTAATTCCAGTGGTTGGAGGGTGGAGGCAGAGGATCACAAATTCAAGGTCATTTTTGGATACCTACTGAGCTTGAGACCAACTGAGGTTAAATGACAAGCTGCCTCAAAAAGGAAAGAAAAGATCCTGTATTTTCTATTGTACAGATTCTTGAAGCTCAAATCTATCATTTGTTCACTCACTGACTTTAAATTTTCTTTAAAATTTTGTGCTGAAATGAAAACATAAAAGTGACTGTAAGAGGTCTGTACCTTAAATTGTGAGGTGTTCAAGTTTGTGAGGTTGCAATTTTTCCATAAGCACAAACCTTGAAGCAACATAGACAAGTTCCTGGAGACATGGAGGTTAATTTTAGCAACCCCTAGAAACACATTCTCCTTCAAGAGGCTGTGTTAGTCCAGCACATGTGTAGGAACCTGAACAGGGCTCACTGTGACTGAGTTCGTCCAATGGATTAAGCAGCAGATGCTTTGTCTCCCACGCAAATTCTGTTTCCAGATTTCCAGAACTCAGAGTTAGCCTCTAATTCTCCATACCATGGCAGTCCATAATTTTAGGAACTGAGGATACATAAAAGACTGATGCTAGAATTACGCCTTTTAGTAGAGGGATTTTTTTTAATACACAGTGGGAAGACTCACAGATGTTTGGTTCTTAACTCCCTTAATTCTGGATCCTTCTGATGCCTTACTGTCAATTCTGCTGTGTTTCTCCATTAATGAAGACATTTCAGTGTTAACAAAGAGCAAATTTCAAGCACCTTTCTCTTCCTCTTTCAGCATGTTGCAACCTTCTTTCTTTATAAGTGGGTACTACATAAAGACAGTGCAGGCATTCTAATCTTTGTTTAATTACTAATTAGTTGTATGATCTTACCCAAACTTTAAAGACAGCATGCTTTCATTCTGAGATCTGAAAAACTAAATGTGTAAATGGGTGTTGACAATCCATAATCTTCATATTAGGAACTAACTTATATTTTGGAAGATTACATGAGACTCTTGTAAACCATTGCCTTTCTGTCATGTAGACTTAAGGAAATAACATGAACCATACAGCAAGGTAGACAAATTAAAGGGTTGGTGAAGGAATGACATGTATGAGGCAAATACAGGGACATCTTTATGGCAGATGCTGGGCACACAGGTCCTCCATGCAAAATTATATTATCTTTTCTTGATGTTTGAAAATTTTCACAATGAATGGCTGAAAAATCCTACTGTCAGAATGTGTGCTTTCTATATACATTACATATATGAGTAATTCAATCTTCCAAATGCTACAACCACTCATATTTTTGGTTCTTTAGGGCATTATAAAACATGTCTTCCCAATTTGCCAAGCATGGTTTCTATTCCATAGTCTGTGCTTCTGTACTTCTTATACAATCTGGAGCACTTCATGGTGATTTTTGTCAAATTCATCACAGCCACAAAATAGCTGGCAAAGGCAACTCACAGTGGCACTTGGAAATGTGGTTGGAATTGAATAAAAACTTGTGACTTGGCTATAAACTTCATTTCAGTGTTTTATGATGTTAAGGACAATATGGGAAGTAATGTGATATGACATCACTCAGCCATTCCTCAAATTTAAGACATTTCAACAGTCCTTGTAAGTTTGATTATTTTGTGAATCTCCTGGACTTATGTTTATTGAATATGTATAGCCCTTGAGTTGAACTGAATTAAAACACAAATGGTCAAACCCAGCATTTTATTGTCTGTGAGACACATTTGAATCCTCAGTTCTGTTTTGTGGGCATGGGGAGCCTTGTCAATTGGAATATTGGAGAACAGTCTCACCTTGTCATCTTGAAAGCAGCACATGTAGTTCAATGGACATTTCAACACCCTGTGGAGTGGTAGTGACACCATCTGAGGAGGCTAAATGGTGGCTATAGAAAGCTGGAGGGCCCAAGTGCACAGTAGTGCTGAAGGCCATGTGGAACCAGTGCTGAGGCCTTGCCCAGTGCAAAAGACCCTCTAGTAGACAATAGCCAGATCTGGAGAGCAGGGAAAATGGGTGTGCAATGTTACCAATAAACTGAAAAGACTTGTTTATATTTTAAGACGTACTTGAAATACCTGGAGTCTTTAGGAATACAATATGGAGCCCTGTGGGGTGGGACTAAGAAGCTAAAGACCAGTGCTGCCCAGAAGCACACATATACAGATCCATTCCACATGTACAGGGATCTGTATTTCTAATACATGTATGCGTGTGTATATATGTATGTATGTATGTGTATGTATGTATATATATACCAGGCAGGCTTTGAAATTGAGACTGTTCTGTCTCAGCTGCCCAGGTAGCTGGAACGACAGGCCTTTTCCATAGGCCCAGCCTCTTTTCAGTCATAAGTTGCTCTCAGTCCCTCCCCACTGCCACAATTGCCCTATGTGTCCACATCTTACACTTGTCATTGGCAGTCCACACAAGACTGGGATTTTTGTGTGTGTGTCTTTTTGAAACAGGGTCTCTCTGTAGCCCCAGCTGACCTGGAACTTGCTGTGTAGACCAGGCTGGCCTCGAACTCACAGAGATCTGCCTGCCTCTGCCTCCTGAGTGCTGGGATTAAAGATGTGCACCACCACACCCACACCTGGCTGGGACTTTTTTAAATAGTTGATATGCTTTGTAGATAATTTGTCTAAAATTTTAGCTTCGATGATAAATACTATACAAACGTTTTTCTTGATCTAGCTATTGGATTTCCATTTGCTACTGCTCATATTTATTTGTCACAACAACAGCATATATAACATCCTTGAATATCAAACTACTCTATAGCTAAAAACTGTCCTGATGCCTTCTGCTTAGTGAGGAAGGGTGACAAGTTGTCAGTAGCTTCAGTGGGTAAAAGTGAATATTGAGTTTTTAAGACATCCTACATTTTTACACTTACAGCATCTATAGTTGGAAAGCATCTACTTACAATCAAAGTGTTCGCCTATAGCTTTGTTTTAAAAGAGCCATGGCTGATATACATGCATTCATTGCAGTATTATATATACATTGTCTTACTTTATCTTTGCAACAATCTTGCAAGACAGCTAAGTCACAGTGTGTGTTGTTATCACTCAGCACTGAGGATTTAGATGCTGGCCACATACTCTATCATTGAGCGATACCCCCAGCCCCTGAGGTATTATTTTCATTATATAGTTAGAGATCAGAGAATTCTCTGAACTTTTCAAGGTTACCTCAAATTAGTGACTTGTGGTATTGAGTGCTAAAAGCTGTAGATAACTGGTTCTGGCCATCCCCTATTGGACAGATAGGCTACTGTCTATCCAGAGAATGTTTCCTGAAGGCTTGACAGGAAAATGAGTTATGATTATTACTGTTTTGATTATTGCTCATGCAGAAGCATAAAGCCTGGTCCTGGTGCCAAAATATTTCTTGCTTTGAGAATTCTCCTAGAAACTAACTCAAGACTTTTCCATAATCTCATCAGAATATTTGTCTATGGTGAAAAAACAAGAGAAAAGGGGTTGATACCAGTATCTAATAATGAATGTCCAATATTAAAGGGTCATCTCTCTCTGAAGCAATATCCATTCAACTCAGAAAATAGTAATTCTATTTTTTTCTAATGACTCAGATCAAGATTCTTTGAATAATGCTTAACTCTTTCATTTCACTCTCAAGGACTAATCTATCATCAACCAACCCTGAAGTCTCTACCTCACAAGCATGTTCAGAATCTGATGGGCTTTGCTCCCTCCACACTGCCTCCTTGGTCCAAGGTAATAAGTGTTGGGATGCCCAACTACATGATGTCCTAGCCTCACTGTGATCTTCTTCAGTCTGCCCAACAAAGGAACCACAGGGATTGATAACAGCAGTTGTCTTGTGTTTCTCCTTGTACACACAGAGGCCAGCAGCCTGTGGATCACCTTCTTCCCCTCCCCTCACTTCTCTTTCGCTGAATACCCCTTCCCCTTCCCGTTCACTAGTGAAACCAGCTCTCTCTCTTCTCTGGTGTGATAATATGTCCCTGCTGTGAAGCTTTGAGGCACATGCTTCCTTCTGCTCCAGAAAGCCACAAGGGCTACATCTCCCCCTTGTCAATTCAGATCTTTTATTTAGACATGATCTTGTCAGCAAGATTTTCTCCATTCACCCTATGTAAAAACGATATCCTTGCACCCTTTAGCATTCAAATGGTATTTTACTTATTTAGGTTATTTTACATTTCACTCAGTAGGATATAGATTGAATGAAACAAATCTTTATTCAGTGTCTTTGCTGACTAAAGATAGTACTCAGAAGAGCTCTTGGTGCATACTCCATGCTCAGCAATTGTATCTCAAATGAATGAATTTGTTGAACAGGGAGTTGATTCTCTTTTGATAAGGTGATGTCTTCTTTATTAAAGACTGATTTTATTTTTATTTGTGTGTGTGTGTGTGTGTGTGTGTCTACTAGAAGAGGACATCAGATCCCATAAAACCAGAGGTACACATAGGAACTGAACTCAGTTCCTCTAGAAGAACAGCAAGTACTCTTAACTGCTGAGCCAATTCTCCAACCCCAAGGTAAAATATTTATTTGATGATCATTACAGAATAACATTTCAGAATGAAAGACCAAATATAAAATGGACCTAGTCTAACACTCAGTGTGACAGGCACTGAGTAGGAATTACATAAAATTCTCTGATTATGATCAAGACACAATACTATGCTAAATATTGATGGCTTTTATCAGTGTAACTTTTAATCTTTGCAAAGAAAAATTTCCATGCATATTTAGAGTATTACACCCAAATTTGCAGAATAAATATGTAATTTCATGTCTTGTAATACAAAAACAAAAATTCAGAGAATTAAGTAAGATAATTTATTTTCTAATCTAAAACCTGTAAGATACACAAATCTTGAGCCTTAAATCAAGATGGTCTTTACTGTCCCCCCAACACACAGCTGAAGAGCGTATATTAACATCAATATTTGAGTGAAGGGAAAATGATAATTTCTTAAATCAAGACTTAAAATGTCTTTAACAAGAGCCAAGAAGATGGCTCAGTGAGTTAAATGCTTGCTGCTCAAGCATGAAGACATGAGTTCAGATTCTCATCACCCATGGTAAAGACCTGTGTTTGTAAACTCAGTGCTGTGGAATGTGATACAAGTGAATCATGGGGATTTTATGGCCAGCCAGTCCAGACAAGATAATGAGCTCCAGGTTCAGTTAGAGACCCTGTCTCAAAATATAATGAGGAAAAGTGACTGAGGAAGACATTCTGACATCAACCTCTGGTCTCCACACACACACACACACACACACACACACACACACACACACTCACACACGCACACATGCATGCACACACACATATCTTTAACAAGGAAGTTCTAGTATCTGTACTAAAGCAGAAGATAAAAGAACAGAAATGAATGTTTAATGTTTTATTATTGGCATTGTTTTACACAAAGAAAGTTTGAGAAAATGTAAATCTTGCAAAGCATCCTTTTTTCCCCCACATTTTGACCTGAAAACTAAAATCAGAATAGCTGTGGAATCTCATCATCCAGCATTTAATAAAAAGTTGAGGGGTGAGAGGAAGGTTAGAGAGGGCAGGAGGTCAGAGTAATTGGAATGCACTTTATTCATGTTTGAAATTTAAGAAAAGTTATAAAAAGTGCTGAGTAAAAAGCTTCCAGATTCTTAAAAAAACAGAATAAGATATTTTTTCCAAATTGAGAATATTTGAATGATTATCATAAAGAAGTAATTCCATTGAAAGGAAGAATAATTTTTAAGATTTATTTTTATTATATTTAATTGTATATATGAGTTTGTGTGTATCTGTGTATCAGTATGTGTCATGAATGCAGGTGCTTGTACAGGCCAGAGGCATCAGATCCCCTGGAGTTGGAGTTACAGGTGGTTGTGAGTCTGTCAATCTGGGTGCTGGGAATCAAACAGCTCCTCTGCAAGGGCAGTCTGTTCTCTTAACTGCTGCTCCATCTCTCCAGTTCTTTGGGGCTATTTTTCTTCTTAAATTTTGTATAGTTTTCCGGTGTTCTCAGAGTCAGAGCTAAGCAGTGTTTTTTACCCTTGGCATCTTCCTCAGCCTCCAGAAATGTTAAGGATAATTTTCTCATTCTAAATGCTTTCCTAAACATGTTTAGAATCCCCCTTGAAGAAAGACAGAAAGACCAGTGGTGAAGTTCTCCATCCCTGTAGTTTTAATGGTTAACATGTGGAAGTATGTTCATTATCTGCAACAAACATAAGCATTCATAGAACTGAAGAGCAAGGGGAGGCCAAGTACCAACTTGTGTCTATTTACATTGTTCTCTAATGCTGAACCATGCTTTCATGTGGATGTTAAAAAAATCTATGTTTTACAAGTGAGGAAGGTGAGATTCAGAAATTAAGTTTACATAGCTAGTAATGGGAAGAAGTACACCTGAACGGCATTCCATTGCCAGAGCGTATGGTCTTCCATATAAGCATATTTGGGTCCCATAATGTCTGGGAATTGTGACCAAGAAAGTCATGAATAAACTTGAGAGTATTTGAAATACCCTACAGCCAGCTCATCAAATCACAGTCCGGAACACACCAAAGCAAAGAATGAGATTTCAGGGAGGAAGATGATGCTGAAGCTAAAATATTATCAAGGTGCTCTGGTTGGAACATGGTTTACTCCCCAATATTTTATGCACTGGAGACTTGTGCCCAGAAGTCTGTTTTATGGAGGCATTTGATCTTTAAGAGGTGGCGTCCCACTAGTCATGATTGGGTCATGAAGAGCCCACATCAGAAAGAGATTAAAGTAGAACCTATGAGGGAAGGCTAGTTATCATGAGAATGGCAGGCCATTTACTTCTCGCTCTCCCATATATGTACCCTTCTATACATACCTCTTCCCTTCTATTTTTTGCCATGAGTCAACACTGTTAGCACGGGGACCTCGTCAGGAGTCGGTGCTGTGACACCATCCTCCAGAGGTATGCGCTAATAAATCCTTCATTTCCAGTCTCGGGTGCTTTGGTCTGGCAACGAAAGGACTAAGATACAGTTCTCCAGTGTGGTAAGTTTAGTCCTGCTTCCAGCAGTCCCTAGCTATCACTTGGGGCTACATGCAATGACTCTTTTATGTATTGTTTTTCCATGATTTGAAGACATAGTTGCTTCCCCCCACCTTTCTTTATGGTCAGGTAAACATCTATGATCCAGTTTAGGTAATTCCTTGGCAAAATGGCCCATGAATTATTTATGTTGTGTGACCCAAGAGAAATTTGGAATCCAGAGATAACATTGATGTTGAACATTTAATGTCTTATTTATCAATAAGAGCTGCTGAGACTCAGGTCAATTGAGTAACTGCTAAATGAAAATGAGGTCATGGTTTCCCCAGAGTTAGCGTAATTCAGTGAGAGTGTATACATGGTCTTGTGTATAGGCTTAAAGAATGGTTCTGATGGGGGTTGAAGCTCTCAGGAAGAACACACTCCCAAGAACTTCCAATGAGTTGGCCATCACAGTCAAGAGCCATGAGTTGGAAGACTCTATTTCATGTTTGCTTTGGAATGTGAAGTGGGAAGGTGGAGACTAGTGAATTCACACTGTGAAGACAGATAAATACTTGCTGAATAAATGTTTTTCTTAACCATGGCAGACATTTTGAAATGAATTATTTTAATTTGTGATTTGGTTTCCTTGCTTCCTTAATTACATAGAACTTCTGTAACAAGTTTCCACAAGCCAAGACAGCCTAACATGAAGGGAATTCATCCATTCACAGTTCTGGAGTCTAAAAGTCAGAAGCCACACCTCTGACAGGGCCATGACACCTCATCAACTAATAAGAAGGCCCTGCTTTGCTTCCTCCAGATCCTGATGCCCCTATCCAAATCCTGGATGCAGTACTTCAGTGCCTGACGCCACCATCAGACCATGTTCTCTCTCCTTCCATGTCAGTATCTATGTCTCTTTGAGATGAAATCACATCTGTTGGATTAAAGGCCCTCTTCTCAGGATTTCATTATAACTCGCTATATATGCAACAACTCTTTTCCAAAGTCCCACTCTGTGGTACTAGGTTTAGATTTTGATGTGCTTCTTTAACCTATTTAGTCAAACGTTAAATAGATAATTTATGGTTTAGAATATGTGAAGATGTAATGTCAATCCAGTTCTCAAATCAGATTTCAGTTTCTCTCTCTCTCTCTCTCTCTCTCTCTCTCTCTCTCTCTCTCTCTCTCTCTCTTTCTCTCTCGTGCATGCATTTACCAGAGGAGACCTGAAGTCAGAGTTGGGGATCAACATCAGATGTCTTTCCTGATAGCTTTACATCTTATGTTTTGAAACATGATCCCTCCCTGAACTTGGATCTCACTGATTGGCTAAAACATCTGGCCAATAAGCCCCAGAGATCTTCCTGTTTCTGCTCCAAGCTCCAGCCAGCTTTCATGTGAGACCTGTAGATCTCAACTTAGTTCCCTACGTTTGTACAGGAAAGACTTTACCCACTAAGC
Organism: Nannospalax galili; assembly: GCF_000622305.1. Taxonomy (NCBI): domain Eukaryota; kingdom Metazoa; phylum Chordata; class Mammalia; order Rodentia; family Spalacidae; genus Nannospalax; species Nannospalax galili. The sequence goes on along the minus strand of NW_008341218.1, from coordinate 101,072 downwards.
TATCTCCCCAGGCCCCACTTTTAGGTTTAGTAGAACATCATCACGCCCAGCTAACACTGTGGGGAATTCAAGGGTTGTCCATCTGCAGCCTATGATAGCTTGGATTGGTGAACTTTATGGAGTAGGTACACACATCCTGAAACTGGCTGGTGTGTGTGTGTGTGTGTGTGTGTGTGTGTGTGTGTGTGTGTGTGCGCGCGCGCGCACGTGCGCAAATACACATGCTTTCTTCCTTTTTCTTTTCTTTATCTAGGGAGAGCACACCTAACTTTCTTCAGAGACAGTGGTTTACCATGTTAAACAATAAGAAGGTTGCTGAACCAGAAGAGATATTTTAAGATAGCTACAGATAGTAGAGTGAGTGTTAATGAGATAGTCTCCCTGGGACTCCCCTTCCATTGTTGGTTTTTATTTAATTCTGATACAGAGATCCAAATTCCCTAAAATCTGTACACTGATTCTAGCCACTCCAATAGCTATCAAAATGCCTGAAAACACACCAGCCAGTCCATCACTCTTGAGTCCAGCCTTGGCAGACAAAAGAAAAATGAGGAGAAACCCAATAGAGGGATTTTTATGGAAGCTCTCGTCAAGAAATTTCAGTGGACTCTGATATGAACATTTGAAAGTTGCCTTTTTCTGACTTTTTTCTGGTTCCCTGTCTAGAACTTGTAATACTAATTACTCTTGCCTTTACTTCTCCTTCACATCTCCTATTCACTAGTCAAGGACTTTCTTTTCTTCCTATAGATACGAGTTATGCAATTTGGGGTCTTTTAGATAGATCCATACCCCAGTTGCCTCACCCTCTATCCCTGTTCAGGACGGAAGAAGCCAGAGTGGTCTACGTCCTGATACCCTACTGACAATTTGGGAAACCTCTTCAGAGGATGGTGTGATAAGAATAGGAGGTAGGAACTGGCTAGACAGGGTAAAAAGACCCCAAAATAAAAGTAGCCAGTTTCTTGGTTAAAAGTCAAAATGTCCTTGGGCCTCTTAGCAACATACTTTGTTCCAAAAGCCAAAAATGTCAAAAGTATTTGGATGCTTTTATTTAATCCCTAAAAGATTTTAGGGTTACCTCTTCAGAGGGGGCAATGTTAGAGTAGCAAAAAGCCCCATAGAATAAAAGAAAGAAAGAGTACATGAAGTTATCAGAAAAAAAGTGATGGGGAGATATGGGAGGAGTTGGAGGGGAGGGAGTAGGTGTGGATTTGATCAAAATACCTTATATGCATGTATGAAATTCTCAATAAATATTTTTAAAGTTTGAAAGAAATGTGGAATGCTCTGCCAGGCAAAAAACAAAACAAAAATAAAAACCTGTAATCTTTATCCAGGTCTAGAGCCAAGCATTCATTCATTTCACTCTTTCCTGTGACATTTCATCTCCCACCCACCATGTTTTTTGTCTGCCAATTATTTCCTCACAGTAGTTAAATTCAGCTTTGTAAACAATGATAGGTTCCTGATAACCAAATCTACAATGGAATTTCATGGCTGACCCTGAGCCAGTTTCATTCACAAAATATTTGGTTGGGCTTATTACATATTATTTAGACATTTGTAGCAGCAAATATATAAATGAATTTTGAAAAATAACATTAGTTGGTTGCCTACAAAGAGATCACAATTTATGCACCACTTAGATAATATCTTTATTACATGGCTTCATCATCTTGGGATGATGGTTAAAATTCAGGTTCTGATTCACGTGAGATTCAAGATTCCTAGCAAATTCTTAGATGATGTTTGTGCTGTCGGTCTTCAAACTGTATTTTATGTAACACTACTGTAGCTGGAAGAGATGTAGAACCCCTACCTCACCACCAATTTTATATAATGACTCAGCTTCCCATTAGGTCAGCGCATCTCCAGTGTCCCTACTATAGGCTATTCTCAAGGAAATTGGGAAAATAGTAATCATTCATCTTCTCTGCCGAATAAGGAACTCAGGTAATTAGGAATGAATTCAGATTTAAGGAATTAGAAGTCTGTACACTGACTTAGAAAAACAGAGATTCTTTAGTATACAAAAGGTGCGGTTATGAGTTAGTAGTCTACGGAATTCTTCCATTGTGTTTGATATGGACAGGCCATTCCTCCTGGTGGGTCTCAGGTTGTGTAGCAGCCCCTTTGCAGGCTCACAGGAACTTCCCAGGAAGAAGTTAAATGTAGGAAAGAAAAGCCAAAGAAAGTGTCCTTTATATCCTCTTTACAAAGATTCTCAATGTGGGCTACCATGACGACTCAGCAGGCCAAGTGTTTATTGAGAAAGCGTGAAATCCTAAGTTTCAATTCCTGGGACGTAGGTAAAATCATTCTGGACTCAGTAGGGAAGCACACATCTGCAATCTCAGCGATGGGGAACTGGAGACAGAAGGATCTCTGGGGCTGGACAGCCAGCCTAGCTGAATGTTATAGGCCGGATTATGAATAAAAATCAACAACACCACTTAATTAAAAGCAGAAAGGTAAAATTTTTATTTATGGCCGACCAGGCTGTCTATGTAAGGAATAGAAGCAGCCTCAAACATCAGTCAGCCAGAGTTTTATAGGATTACAGAGAGTATTGCTCAAACAGAACATCTATGGGCCAATCAGGTTTACACAACATAGCAAAATTCAAACACAGCAAACTTTGAATTTACCAATCAACAACCTGTTATTTTGTGGGCACAGACTTGAGCAAGCGAAGCAGGTTTACAGAAGCGAGATAAGCAGTTAGTCAAGTGCAGGCCTAGATTAGAACTCCCTGTGGTTTTGTGGTTAGGCCATTTCTTGGAACTCAAAGTTGCCTCTCCCTTCTGTGTGTTTTCCATAAGTTGGGTAAGGGCACTTTTTGAAATGGCTGCTTTGGGCAAAATGGAGTAACTTAGGTTAATTTAGCTAAGATAGTTCACTGAATCTGTGAGTTTCAGGTCCAGTGAGAGAATGCTGTCTCAAATGAACCAAAAACAAACAAAAAAACAAAACAAATCAAAACAAAAACAAATAAAATGGAAGCCAGAGAGATAGCTCAGTGTTTAAGAGCACTGGCTGCTCTTGCAGAAGACCTGGGTTCAGTTCCCAGCACTCACATGGCAGTTAACAACTATCTGTTCCAGGGGATCTGACACCCTTTTCTGGCTTCTGTAGGCATTGCACTCATAGGTGACTTACATACGTGCAGATAGAACACTTATAAACATAAAAATAAAAATAAATAAATAAAAATTCTGGCCTCTTGATCAAGGAAGCTGAGGAGACCCCACCAGATGGACTTGAGCCAGTGTCCAGTCTATAAAGAGGAGGGTCAACACGGAGGAATCATTTCCTCCATGCTTCCAAGAGGAGCCAACAATGGTCGAGCAGGACCTTTGACTTATCCTCACATGGATGGAGCTGGTAAAAGAAAGGAGCCAGGGGCTCCTCCCAAACCCATGGGACCCCTGAGGAACAAATCCTCTAACGACCTCAAGAGTAAAAACAAATCAGTTTATCTGGTCCAATTGTATGTCCTTAAACACCCAAAAGGGAAGTATAACCAAAGATTAAAGGGGCCAACATAATATCATAAGAGCATACATATACATAACTAAAAGTTACTCGACAAACAACAAAGCCAGACAGGCGATACCTTCAGTCGAGTTGTTGGCTAGGATAGATAAAGGCTCTTCCAGACAGTAACCCAACATACTACTGGAAAAATGAACAGCAGACCCCAATTCTATCCAAAGGAATACTGACAATGGATTGCCGTAGATGAGGAACAGCTGACCCTCCTGGAACAGGGACCTCTGGCTGACTAGATTTACCAGAAGGGCAGACAGGGGGAATGGATGAGGGTGCTGACAACATAGTGGACAGTGACAGGGATGGCAGAGTATGGAGCCTCTAGTGGGAGAGGAAGGCTGTCTATCTGACGAGTTTGTATTCATGCTCAGATGCCGAGGAGCTCAGAAGGTGGGCGACTGTGACCAGTGATAGTCATGTAGATACAGATTAGAAATGCATGTGAAAACGTCTCAATGTCAATTGCTTTGGAATGAATTCTTCTGTATGAAAAAAATAAAAATAAAAAAATAATGATTAAAAAAAAATTGTGAAGATTAAGGAAGACACCAAATGGTCACCTCTGGCTTCCATGTGTATATGAACAAGTGAGAATACCTGCATACATGTATACACACACACACACACACACACACACTCTCACACACTCACACAGGCCTTAAATGCCTCTGTGGGTGAGAAATAAGAAAGAAACAGTCTGATAAGCTTGTGGGTACCCAGGGAACCAAACAGAAAAACAGGGTAATTCAAGTCACCTTCAAAAAGCTTCCAATTTGGAATCTTTATTTTTTACATTTTTAAATTTAATTTTTGTGATTTTCATACAAGACAATCTGATGCTATTCAGATCCCCTTCCCTACCTGTACTTCCCCTTCAGAAAACCGTGAGTAGGCGCTGACAAACTGGATCTGTGACAGAACACTGGGCAGGGTCCAGAATCTGAGAATCTGAGAGTGTTCACCAAACTGCTGGGGATAGACTAGAAGTGCAAAGGCTGAGGAATTAGAAGTATTTGATTGCTCAGAAGAAACCTGGTGGGTGGGTATTTTAAGGACCTTGTTGGTCACAAATAGAAGCTGGAGGCTACAAGTAACCAGCTGTAACTAGTAACCAGAAAAACACAGAACCCTCTGTCAGCAAAGCATGGATTTTATAATTAAACTCCAGACAGAAGAAGGAAGAGAAGAGAAGAGGAGAGAAGAGGAGAGAAGAGAAGAGAAGAGAAGAGAAGAGAAGAGAAGAGAAGAGAAGAGAAGAGAAGAGAAGAGAAGAGAAGAGAAGAGAAGAGAAGAGAAGAGAAGAGAAGAGAAGAGAAGAGAAGAGAAGAGAAGAGAAGAGAAGAGAAGAGAAGAGAAGAGAAGAGAAGAGAAGAGAAGAGAAGAGAAGAGAAGAGAAGAGAAGAGAAGAGAAGAGAAGAGAAGAGAAGAGAAGAGAAGAGAAGAGAAGAGAAGAGAAGAGAAGAGAAGAGAAGAGAAGAGAAGAGAAGAGAAGAGAAGAGAAGAGAAGAGAAGAGAACTCACTAGAGCCCAGATTTCTACAAAGTGGAAATTTCAATGGAATTTCTAGCATACTGAAAGAAAAATGTAGCTCATTAAGAAACTTGACCAGCTGATGAGAAGTGGTACACACTAGAATTCAACAGGAATGTGCTGGAGCTGCTCCCAAGATGCTCCAGCACATGAGGAAAATTGTGAAAGGCACCACTGGCCTCAACTGCTTGCTTTGCACGAACCAAACAGATTCAGCTGATTGTACGAGCAAAGTAATATGAAACAAACATTTTTATAGATCAGGTTTAAGATTGTTTTCACTTACGCTACCTTACAATCAACTGAATTTAATATCTGTGGTGGTTACTCTGATATCAACTTGACAGGATCTAGAGTCACCTAGGAGTCAAGACTCAGGGTTTGCCTGTTAGGGGGTTTCTAGACTAGGTTAACTGAGGTGGAAAGACCCACCCTAACTGTAGTTCCCGTCACCCCAGGGGCTACAGTCTCAAACTGACAAAATAGGAGAAAGCAGGCTGAGCACCAGCATTCATCTCTCTCTTCTTCCTGACTGTGGATATAATGTGACCAGCCACCTCACTCTCCTGCCACCATGCCTTCCCCATTGTGATGTACTGTACCCTCAAACTGTGAGCCAAAATACCACCCCCCTCCTTCCTTAAGTTGCTTTGGTCAGATAGTTTGTTGCAGCAACAAAACAAGGAACTAATACAGTATATGATAGGATGCTTTGAGTCACACATTACAGAATGTGCTTACTAGAGTGGTGTAAACAAGGTAGTAGGATGCTTCATAAGGCTGGACAGGTCAGCAGTGGAATGATGATATTATTTTCCCATCACACCTTTATCATTTGAATCCTTATCGTCCTGAACAACTCAGTCTCTTTACCTCATGGTATGAATTGGATGAGAAATATCTGTCAGTTCATGTGTGAAAAGTTTGGGATCCAGCAAATCTGTGTTCTAAGGTAGGGTCTCTGAGAGGTGGTGGGCTCAAGAAGGCTCCAACTTCATCAATGGACTCAGCCATTGGTGGATTCATAACTGGGTGCCTTGCTGGGGGTGGGGTTGGAAACTTTAGAGATGGTTAGAGGATGTAAGTCACTGGGGTTGTGTACTTGAAGATGTCTCAGTCCCTTCTTTCCTCTGCCACTCTTCCTTTCTGCTTCCTGGTAATCATGAAGTAAACAGGTTTCCTTTGTCATATGTTCCCTGATGCTTTGCCTCACCGTGGAGCATAATCAACTGAGCTAAGTGACCATGGGCTCAAATCTCTGGACCCATGAGCCAATTTCTAAACCTTGCTCCTTTAAGTTGACTAGCTCAGGTATTTTTCATAGTGATTTCTTTTAAGTGACTAATACAATCTACATTATGTTAATGTAACTGGATTGTTTCATGAGGCATAGAAGGGCACAGCCTCACCAGTGAAGCAGAAGGTGGTTTCTGTTTTGTTAGTAAGGAAAGCTTTTCCCTGAATCCCCTCCAAATCAGGTCCCAGTTGATCAGCCTGTTTACAGGTCTTGTCATTTTGTTGTTAGTTGCAACGTTCCTCAGTGAGTTGGACCTGGCATTTCAACTTCTGAACTCAAGGTGAATTCTTCCAGGAAAGAGTCAGTGGAGTCCCAGGGGCTAGGAGTGAGTTAAATAGCCAACGCCCATCAGAACCTTTATGCAGAGGGCGAGTTAGTTATCCTTTGGTTAAATCTTGGTTTGATGGAATGAGATCTTTATTTCTTCTCATCTCTTGGCGTACCCTAATTTTACAGTCTGCCTGAATCTTTACTCTATGTGGTACCATCTTAACCATACTATATTTTTTTGTTTCACCTTCAGGCAGCTTCTCTGGCCACAAATCTTACCCCCAAACCTGAAAATTTGGAGACATTTAATTCTGTGAGCATTCTTCTGTCCAAGCTGTGACAAATCTCCTAGACTGTGGAATTTTACATCCTACTGAAGGTCTGGAGAGTGGGCCACTGGCTGATGATCACACGGTGACCACCACTCACATAGGACAGCATGGCATATACCAGTACAATATTTCAAGTACAGACTCTAATCTGCTTCCTTCCTGGAAGAGGTCACAAGAGACAGAGGAGGGCCCTCATGGACTTTTTCTGATCAACCAGTTTGGGAATATCAGGCTATCTCTGACTCCAGGGATAGTGCTCTGCTGGTGTCTCTCACACTCTCAGGGCGTTGTGTCTGCATCCACTAGGAGACGATCTGCTGCTTTTGCTTCATCCTGTAAGCTTTTTACCATCACAGCAACCCTCATTCAGCATTATTATAAATTATGTGTGACTCCAACAGTGTTATTTTATGATAATATAAATGATTTTATATTGAAGGACTTCGTGTGTCTGTATCCCCAAGTGCATAATCATTCAGGTGGAAGGAAACATTTTGCATTTTTTCCACCCTTCCATTTCTACCCTTATGTAGTAAAATACAAATTTGTTGAGTAAATATAGACTATACAGAAGCTACTGTTATAAAAATGATCCTCAGACAACACAATGCCACCTCATGAAACTATCAACATGGCAAGAAAAGATGGATGAGCTAGGTGTGGTGGTACATGCCCTTAATCCCAGAATTTGGGAGGCAGACGCAGGCAGATCCCTGTGAGTTCAAGGCCAGTCTAGTCTACTTAGAGAGTTCCAGGCCAGCTGGGGCTAAAGGGGGACTTCCTCCCAAACAAACCAAACAAGCAAACCAAGCTAAAAAATAAACTACCACACACATTCAAGTGCTGGTGGCATCCAAAAGTACACAGGGCCACTGTTTATGAGAAATTTAACATTTAGTAGCAAAAATACACCCAATAAACAATCATGTATACAATATCAGTGTCAAACTGTGGAAATGCTGTGGCGAGCAGCCTTCTGAGCCCTATGCTGTCAATGGGTCCTGACAAGTGGTCCTGAGTGGGCACCTGCACTCCGTGTGCTTCTCATCTTGGGATCCTGCTGGGTCACTGGATTCTATAGCAAAGCTCCTCACTGCTGACCAATTTCTTTCTACTCTCATTTTGACAAGTTTGTTTTCAGTCCTGATTTTTTAAAAATGTCATTAGCATTGCTTTCTTTAAGAAAAATAGCATGATTACATTGAAAAACTTTGTGTAGGTTGGAGAATTTGAAAAGACAAGTGAATGGCAAACTCACATTATAGCAACCATGATGAATTTCACATTGCTGAAGCTTGGTAATACAGTTTTGTCAGTAAATAATATTTGAAAATTATGATAGATATATAGAATTGCAAATTTACATTCTAAAATACTATGCCACATTTTTAGATTGAGAATTATATCAGTTTAGTTATCACAGTACTTTTTTCCTTCTCTTTTTTTTTTAACTTCCCAGACTGTGATTTTTATCTCTAGTAGTTTCATTTGGTGTTTTTTATTTTTCATAAGGCGTAAGTGAAGGCGAACTGACGCTCTAGATGACTAACAGAAGAATAATGGAAAACCTCTTGGTGCCTGGGAGTGGGAAAGGTACAACAGCAAGGCCTGGATGCCCAGGAGCACATCTGGAGTCAAGACCACAGCTGGCGCTCAGGGGAGGTGGGAAATTCATCCTAGAAAAATCAGTTCTCCCAAGATCAGAATCTGCAAATGACAGAGACCTCCTCTGTCTCCAGCCTAAGTCCAACACAGAGGCAAATTCACTGACATGTACAACCTGAGACCTCACAGGAGAAGGCTGTGGGGAAGGCAGTCAGGCCCGATTTTGAAATACACATGAAGTCTTTGCCTTATCCCCTATAATATAGATAATATTGTTTTTCTGTGGGCCCTTGAGTCTAAACCTGTTTCTATCACTTCTGTATCCAGCCCAGTATCCTCTCTAAATTACTACATTTTATTTAATTTCGTCTCTCTTTCAACCTGGCTAACTTTCATAATCTTTCATTTTTCTGGTTACCATCTTAAATTAACGCATAGATTTTCTAATCTTGCAAGGAGTTTGATGCTGGGTATCTCATTCCATATCATTCATTCCGTTAACTTTATCTTTCTGTCTCATGTAGCAGTGTAGAATTAGTTTCACCTTACATTGCTTTCAGTGAAAGAGAGAGACAGGGGTGAGGGGAGGGGTGGGGGAGCCAGACATAAAAGCTAAGAGAAAGGACAGATAATGTAGCAACAGCATCCACAGTTGAGACAACTCTCCATTAATGTGAGGTGCCTTCACTGGAGTGTCTAAATGCCCCGTGAGAAAGCTCATAGTACAATGTTTTAGAACTATTTGCAAGAAACCCTTTTGAACTATTAACTGTTTTCCTCATAGAATAGTTCCACACTTTTTCCTTGAGGGAAAACAGACTAACACAATTTTTGTTTTTGCTAGGATTTTATGTCTTCATGAAGATTTCACCCTTTTGATCTGTGCCATTTTATAATGTTTCTGAATTTTGTTTCAAAATGTCACCTCTTGTTTTCATTCCTTATTTTATACTCGTGTGCAATTCAAAAGAGAAATTTTCATCTAAGTGTTATGCCTATGCACTTATACTACAATAAAATTTCAGAGCGTTTCCCAAAGAGGAAGATAGAGGAGGGTGAGATTGGTACAGTGATGAACATCTGGTCGAAGTCCTCATGATATCCTGCAGTCTTCACAGGATGGCAGTGTGGACTGACCAACAGACAAATGTGTAATGTTCCTCAGAAACACTCCAAGGATTCCTGGGATTTATGTGAGGGAGACAACTAGGAGAATCAACCAGGAGACCAGGCTAGGACCTTCCTGGATATCAGAATGAAGCTTCATTGGGTTGCTTCTGGCATTGGGCTAGTTCTGGCACTGGGTTAATTCTGGCAGGCTCCTTGCTTCCTGTTCTCACAGAGGAAGCATATCACTGTGTGACTTTTTTTTTTAGAAAAGCAAAGATACTTTTCTCCTAGCACAGAGTCAAAGAATCTACAGGCAAAAATTCAAATGAGATGAAAGCTATGTTGTAGATACAGGAAAAGGATATTAACCTTCATAGACATGGCCATTATTTATTTTTCAAGGACTGAGAAAACATTTTTAGGATAATAAAATGTCTCTCATTTAAATGTCTTTGGTACACAACTCGCTTCACCATAGGGGTTATAGATTCTAGTTCAAGTTCAAATGCTTTTGATTTCTTGACTTTTCATTTATCTTTCTGAACATGGGTCAGATGATTTTAGTGGTGGTAAAATGATATTTACTAGTGTGGTAGACTGCGTGTTGGAAACCTGGTATCTGCCTCTTGACCTGAATTCTGATGTTTTGACCTTGGGTTAATAAGCTTGAATGTAGGCTGGGACAACGCAAGTAGTCTTCAACTTTTTTAGTATTCCAGAGTTGCAGAATAGACTCCATGGGAGAAGGAGGCCATGGCTTTGAACTTGTCTCTACACCAAATCTTACAAAAATCCACCATTACCCCACTGCTCTCTGTGGTACCCAGAATGCCTCTCTAGAGACTTGGTTTATTTTGGTGGAGCACCAAGGACTCTGAGTTTGCTAGTACATTTGAAAGAAAAGAAGATTTGAATGGGGTCAATACCCCAAATGTACAAGACACTGACCTAGTCTCTCACTTATTTTTGCTGTTTATCCAACTGCATCTCATTTTCCTTTCAAGAAAAGTATCTTGAAATGAAATTAGTTACTGGATCAAAGAACTCATATTTTACCTAATAATGCACACTGTTAAACTTTCCTCCGAAAAAGTGGTGTAAATTACTGTCTAGCCCACCTTCTGTGACTATGATCATTTCTTCACTGTACCTATCTGCAGTTGTTATCAACAGCACTCTCCTAGGCTGAATCTGGTGATACAGACCTTGAATCCTAGATTCATGGATACGGAGGCAGAAGAATCTTACGTTTAAGGTCAGCATGGGCAGCATAGTAAGATCCTGAGTCAAGAAAAGAGAAAGTATTTCTCTATCCAGCCTAAGGCCATTCTCAATTTTTCTATCAGTGCTCTTTAGTGCAGTGCACTTTTTTCTATTTACTTTTAGAAATGATTGAAATAAAATTACTTAGATCCTCACATACAAGTTGCAAGTGTTTGTTGCTTGTTTCCATTTTGTTTGTAATTATTGTTCATAATTTCTCTGCGTACTGTTATGGAGTTTGAAACCACTGGGAAAAAGATCACCAGACCCAATTCAAATTTTAGTTGGTCATAATTCATTACAGAGTTTGAAACTATGGGAAAAAGACCACCAGAAACAATTCAAATTTTAATTGGTCAAATTTATTAGGGCTATAGCCATCGGTGGTCCCTAAGTCAGATTCAGGACCCACAGCCCCAAGGAGAGGATGAAACGAACTTATAAAGGCAAAAACAGCAAATATCATAGGAATTTCATCATACATGAGTAATGCTAGGTGGTCCTGAGTATGGTCAGGACAGCTGAGGTTAGCAGATAAGCAAATTACAGAAGCCAGAACAAGCTTGTGTTATTCCTTCTCTTAATAGATGTATAGAGACCTTGACAGTAAGGTACTTTCTAATTACTATGTTATTTAGGCTTCTTGGCTAGGTAAGAAGCACAGCTGCAGTGTCTGGGAGGTGACCAAGGTCAGCTACTCCAAAGAAAGCACTCTTCTAATGGGAAGTAACTAAGTTCAGGTGCTTAACCTTGAAGCTGGCTATTTTTCTAGTTTTTGAAGTTTAAAGTGGCTGCTTTATACAAAATGAATTTACTTTGGCTATTACAATTTGGGGGACTCCATTTGGGGCCATTACAGTACATACATGTTAAGCCTGTGTAGCACTTAACATTGTGCTTTCAGTTATTCTGTATGAATGTTGCTATTAGCATACAATCTCATGTAGGTATGCTTGAGAATTAACTTTAAAGTGCTGAAAGGCAGTGCCTTATCTTCATTACACACAGTGGTGATTAGGAAGAACAAGTGACCTTAGATGAATGAGATGTTCTAGAACTAGGAATGAAATGGTGGATGGTCCGTTAAGATTAGGGTGGAGTCAAGCTTGTACTTCCCCTATTAAAGCTGGAGAAACCATTTTGAATAAAATTATTGGGGGGTGGGACTCAGGAAACTGTTTGAGACAGAGTTATAGTCGACAGTTCTATCAGCATGGTTTAAAGAGACATCTTGGGGAATGGGTGTCCTCTGAGTCCAGTCCCGCTCTTAAACTAAATTTAAGAGTTAAGCTTTTATTTGTTGGCACAGTACCACCACATTCCAGTTCCTGTGGAGAACTGCCAGAACCATATGTGCTTCAGTAATGTGATGGCCCGGCTTATCCAAGTAGAGTGCTGAGAGATAAGTCACTATGAGCACCCCTCACCTCTAGATTCTTGCTTCACCTAGGAATAATGAATACTTCCAAAGACAAGCCAGAGGCATCCTTCTTTTAAACTGCTGTTGTTTGACAGGTTCATACATTTATAATATGAATTTTATAGTCTTTTTCACTGAGACATCTTTTTACAATAAAAGTCTTTCTTTCCCAAATCTTTCTGGCACCACCCTGAGTTCTCCAGAATAAGGTCTCAATTCCCAGCCTTCTCACTTGAGGAGACTTGCTGTCCTCCTTACATATCAGTGAACAGCCCAAGCTGCTCCCATTCCTAATTACCTTCTCATTGAATTATTTCCTTTTCTCAGTGGGATTTGTCCTTTGTTGCCTCTCTCTCAGTCTCTCTCTCTCTCTCTGTCTCTCTCTCTCTCTGTCTCTCTCTCTGTGTGTCTCTCTCTGTGTCTCTCCTCTCTCTCTCTCTCTCTCTCTCTCTCTCTCTCTCTCTCTGTATGTGTGGTTTTGTTCTGTTTGTTTTCTCCCTGGGATCTTTCCTCTTTTGTGAACATGCTAAAATTATTGTCCAAGGCCTGAGTCAAGAACAGCCTTCCTAGTGGAAGGCCAACTGCTTCTCTTCTCTTTCAGAATTAACTTCTCCCTACTCTGCCCCTAGGGGTGTTTGATACTCTTCTAGAACTCACAGCACACAAAACATCTAACTTCTGCTACTACCTAGCACTACCTTCTGCTAGGTCATGGAAAGCTTACTGGAAAATATTCTGCTTGCCAAACTTGCCTGCCAAGTGTCTGACAGAATAAGAAGGAAACACAGTTAACTCCAATATACAATACAAGGCTCTTGTCCTGTTTATGTACACGAAGCAGAGCATTCAGCTAGATATGGCTCTCTCCATAAAACACATTGTATGTATATATTGTTATATGGTGATTTCCTCCAAATTAAAACTTCTCCTCCTCAAGGAAGGAAGAGGGAGGAAACTCAAGAGACTCAGGAAGTAAACTACTCACAAGTCTCAGGATACTCCAGAAACTAACAAGATTCATCAAGCCCCTGTGGAGTGGAATGTGGTGGTTTGAATAAGTGGCCCCCATAGGCTCTAAGTATTTGAACACTTTGTCTCCAGTTGGTGGCACTGTTTGGGGGAGTGTCTTGAAACATTCAGGACGTGTGACCTTGCTAGAGGAAGCACACCACTGGGAGATGGCTTTGAGAGTTTATAGCCTTATCCCACTTTCATTTTCTCTCTACCTCCTGTGTGTGTTTGAAGATATGAGCTCTGTGCTGTCTGCTCAGCTGCCTCTGCCATGTGTTTCCTACCATGATGCACCCTTACCCTTTGGAACCATAAGCCCAAGTAAACTCTTCCTTTATAAGTTGCCTGGGTCATGGTATTTTATCACAGCAACAGAAAAGTAGCTAAGACAGCCACTTCCCAAGGTTATAGAAAAAGTAAACTATTGCTGAGGAGAGAACACACTCCAACTAGCCAAGATATCTGGAGGAGACACTGGGACTTATTGAGCTGCCTGCAAGCAGGCAGGGACTCAAGTGTTGCAACTTTCATTGAGTGGGCTTTTCAGTGATAGAGCTGCTTTTGGGTTGTTTTTCCTGTAAGTAGCCCCTTATCCATACTCTTGTAAATAACCCCAATAAACTCATTGATTTGCGAAGCTGGACTTTGTGGAATTGTTATTTTGGTATATCATTGGTGCCCTATCTGGGGTGAGCAGAAATTCATTTTTTACCAGGAAAAATCACATAACACACACACACACACACACACACACACACACGTACATAATATTCTCCATATATAGTTTGCTTACTACTATGACACTTTGGAAGGTTATATTTCACTGTATCAATTCTAAAATATGCTTTGAAAAATTTTCTGTATCCTGCAAGCTATAGAAGGTCAAAAGCATATCACCTTCAATAAAAACTGTACTTCAAACAATGAGTTACAGAAGTTTTAGTTACAGAAATGGAATGCTGAACTGTGGTGAGGTTATAGGCTGGCTGGCCTTGTGTTTAGCTGACTACACCCTTTCCATTACTGTACACTGAAATCTCTGATGAACTCAGTGTCTAGTCTTGAGAAAATCCAATTGCATTAATATTGGATGTGTACCGCTCTGTTCCAAGACACTACATATTGATGGTCACTTTTTGATCTGTATTTTTCTGTATTGTTCTGTCTTGGGAAATTTTTAAAGCATCTCTCAAATAGGCAGATTCATTGCATGGTATGTCTGGGCTTCAACTCTGACTGATTCCTTCTTAGAGATTCATAGGTACTTGAGCACGATGAAGGGTCTGAGAAGTCATGAGGCTATAGAATACAACCCTTTTATTTCCCACATTCCTTGGAAAATTGAACTGTACTTTTCTCCAGTACCTTCATGAAGGCCCAATTGGGAAAGACTGAAAGTGATTGTTTTCTTCATTTGTTTTTTGCATTTTGTCAGCAAATACTACACTAAACTCCTATTTTACAAATAAGGAAGTGAGGGCTTGTGAGATGTCACATAGTTGTGAAAGAATAGAACCCCAGCCTCACTCCTATTCTGGGGTGCTTTCCTTTATTCCTCATCAGCCTTCTGTAAACATGTAAATCAAAGTAGACATTTCCTAATATGGGAAAAGAGGTGTTGCTCTGGAAGTTGTCAAGGCTGTCTATCCAGGCCTTCACTTTCCTGGAGCACATACCCCGCTCTGTCACCATCACCTTCTTATATTCTCATTCTGTCTGTGATAAGATCTGCTCAGGCTCATGTGTTTGAACACTTTCCCAGATGATGAGTGAGGAGGTTGTAGGACCCCTAGGGGCTGGGGCCTTGCTAGAGGAAGTATGTGCTTGGAAGTGGGCATTATGGGATGTAGCCCCCAGCCTGGTTCCAATCTCAGTCCCTCTGTTTCCTGACCACTGATTGATGAAACCAGCCACCATCCCAACTTTGAGTCACAAGCTACTCTTATTGCCATGCCTTTCTTGTCATGATGAACTGTGTCCCCCTTGAACCATGAGCCAAAAGAAACTCTCTTCTATCTAGTTACTTCTTTCAGGTATTTTGTTGTAGGGAGAAGAAAAGCAACTGATACAGAAAATTAATACCATGATGTGGGGTCATGGCTGGGTGTGGTGGTGCATACCTTTAATCCCAACATTTGGGAAGCAGAAGCAGGTAGATCTCTGTGACATGGAGACCATCTTGGTCTGCATAAAAAGTGTTCTAGGCCAGCTGGGACACTTTGTCTCAAACAAACAAACAAACAAACAAACACATACAAATAGTGGAGTTGAGGGCTGGAGAGATGGCTCAGTGGTTAGGAGCACTGGCTGCCCTATCAGAAGACTCAGGTTCTGTTCCTAGCTCCCAAGGGCAGCTAGCAACCAGTATAACCTAAGTTTCAGGGAATCTGATGCCTTCTTCTGGCTTCTGCAGGCATTGTATGACACGGGTGCACTTACATATATGCAGGCAAAACACTCATATACAAATAAAATAAATTTTTTAAAAAGTGGAGTCATTGCTATGATCGAACTAACCACATGGCTCTTAGATTTGGGGGACTAGGTTGAGGAAAAAATGGTGAAGATCTGGGAGCTGTGGGATAGAGAAACCCCTAGAAGGTTGTAAGTAGTAAGCCATTCTACTTGAAGCCCCAGAAAACTGGCATGTTGACAGGAAAGAGGATGGCAAAGGCTGTGCTCATGAGGGTCAGAGGAGAACAGGCATGTTCCAGGGAACTGGAACTTGAGGCCGTTCATGTCATCTTCTGGCAAAGTTCTGGCTACATTCTGTCCATATCTTGAAAATGTGACTGAGGCTGAATTCAAAAGTAAGGAGTCAATTTGTTTGGCAGAAGAAATTTCAAGACACTGTAATATCCAACATCCAAGCTGTGGCATGGTTATTGCCCACTGCCATTAGCCAAAAGTGAAATGAGAGGCGAGTGTGTGTGTGTGTGTGTGTGTGTGTGTGAGAGAGAGAGAGAGAGAGAGAGAGAGAGAGAGAGAGGGAGACAAAGAGAGAGGGGGAGGATATAAAAAATATGCAGTTTGTTGAGGAAGGAGTGTTGAACCCTGTTAAAGTTGTGAACAGAGGCAGGTGCAGTCAAAGTGGCTGCCTGCAACTGTTAAATAATTTAAGGTAATTAAAAAGAAACCATGTGAATTTCACAGGGGAAATAGGAAAAGTGACTTGAGTGTAAGACCCTACCCATGAAAGTCTTCAAGGTAGAAAATAGAAAATGAATTTGAAACAGTTCATTTGAAAAGAAAGTACATGAAAAGTCAAGTCCCCAGAATGCCTTTCTGGAAATAGCTACCTAGGGAAGTGTTTTCCCTGGTTTTGCCTTTCAGTTCCCTAGAGGTTGCTGAAACTGTGGTACAAGGAGGGTGTACAATATCTCAAGTGTGTAGTGGATGTTGGTGGTGTCTGCTTGATACTGTGTCTCTTGCAGAATGTGGTGGTGTCTCTTGCAGAATGCAAGAGTTATGGGGACATGGGAAGCTGCACCCAGTTTCAAAAAGCCACTGAAGTTAGAGATGTGTAATGGTCTGATTCCCTGCATGGAGCTCCTATTTAGGCTGTGCATGAAGCTGTGTAAGGAAAACCAGCTGTAATACAGATGTTGAAAATGCCAGCAACATGAGATATCTGCTAAGGAAAGCTGCAGTCACCAAGTGGAGTAGACTCAAGGGAGAGGTCATGTGTGCTGCAGGCAGCAGAGCTAGGTGTGGGGTACAACCCAAACCACTATATCCCAGATGATGTAACCAAGAGTCTCACATGCTGGATGTGAAATTTACTGTTTTCTCCACTGTGTTTTATTCTTGTTCTTTCCTTGCTATATCTCCATTCTTCCTTTTGGAATGGGGATGTTTATTCTGTGCCATTGTATGTTGGAATTATGTCACTTGTTTTATTGTGTGTGTGTTTCTTTTTTTTTTAAACAGGGACTTGCAGTTAAAATTTTGCCTTGAGTCTCAAAAGAAGCTTTGCACTTTGAACAGGATTGGGACTGTAGGACTGTGAGGAGTTTGAATTTGCATTAAATGCATTTTGCAATATGAGATGGCTGCTATAGGCGCCAGGAGTGTAATGTTACAGCTGAATGGGAAATGTCCCCCCCAAACTCATAAGTTTAAATACTTGGTCCCCAGCTGCTGGTGATGTTTTGGGAGTCTGGAATCTTTGGGTCATAGGGTCTAGCTTGCAAAAATAGGGCTTTAGGGAGTAAGTTTGGGGATTAAAATCTGGCTCCATTTCTAGCTCAAGTTCTATTTCCTTGTCTGTCAAGAAGTTAGGAGCCATGCTATAAGCTCCCACAACCGTAGTTCCTTTCTACCACAATCTTTTCTACCATATGAATTATATTCCTCTATGTCATGAGCCAAACAAAGTAAGTCCTTGTTCCCTAAGATTGTTCTTTTAGGGATTTTGTCACAACGAGAGCCAATTTCAAGCCAAGTCCTCACAGTGAAAATTTCCTCATGTTCCCATCCCATACCTCATGTTTCCTGGGATTTTTTTAACTGGGGCAGTTACACAGATCACAGATGATTCTTGTATATTTGATATTTATCCAGTTATGGGTTTGTGTCAATTTTTGTGTTTACTTGTCAATATTAAGCACTTTATGTAATATTTATTGAGTAATGGAGTGAACATCAATGGAGATAGCTAAGGAGCTATTGGGATAATGGGACTATGGCTCATGGTTCAAACAAAGTATCCTCAATATGTACCAGTTCAATATTCCAGTTCCTAATATTTTCATATACTGGAGAGAGTACTGTTAACTAGAAGGAAGTATGAATGTTTACTAAGTCAATGGATCTCATATTTCAGTTATTTATCATCCTCAGCAAGAGGATTTGTTAAAACACAGATTATAGAGCCCCTTTAGGTTCTCTGCCTCAAGGAAATGGGGCCTGTGGATTTTTTTTTCTCACAGGCTGGCAGGTTCTGCTGTTACCAAAGGCTCTGCTTTGACTCACCAAACAAAGATACATTTGTGGGTCCAATCCTGTGGTGTGCTTCTCTCTGCTGTGTCTCTGAGCAAGGCCTCTAAGTCTCAAAACTTTGTTTTTTCATTTTAAAAATGAGCTTCATACATCAGTTGCAGGATCAAGATGCAATCATGCAGTGCATAGAGTGAGACATTTAAGTCATTTATGCTTGAGATTGCTTCCTGTCCTCCCCTCTGAGAAAGAGGCTCAGGGTTTCCCTTATCAGCCTTGCCTTTCTGTATTTCCACTAGTTCTAGACATTTACTTCTCATTTGTAAACGTGTCCAAGTTTACCAGTCTATGCCTTAGAACCAAGCTACTGAGCAACAGAATCAGTAACACAGACCTCAGGCTCCGGGTTCATCACGCTCTGCCACAGCTCCTTAGTTCAGGCTGCTGATGGTTCCAGTTTCAAATACTCCTTGTTTAAACACAAGCTTCCTCTTCAAACAGCTCAGAGGCCCAGATTGCTTTCTGCTTTACCTCCTCATGTAGCAGTGATAGTGCTTAAAGCTAGCCCTAATCTGATGCTATTGTGTCTCACTCCATCAGGGCACAAAGGAAAAGGATCTTGTCTTTATTAAGCATCCTTTCAATGGGCTCTGTGCTTGGGAAACAATAAAGCTATGCTCCAACTATAGCTCACTCAGAAACTTGTCCATTAGCAAAATTAATCACACAAAGAGAATCACACATGTGAGCTTTAAAACTCTTTGATGAGAGATTTCTCTTAATTTTAAGTGGATTCATTACATGACTATAAGCCTGAATCATCCAAATGGTTTCCTTTAAGGTTAAAAGAAAATTCTAATTTTGCTGGGCTACTTCACTGTCTAAATTACTGGATGAGCTATGCATCCTTGACTCATTCACTCTCAACAGTGAGGGGCTGTGTTCAAGCTGTTCTGAGGTTAAGCCTCACATTTGAGTCATAGTCAGACAAATGAAAGCCAATGCCCTTCTGTGACGTAAGCCCACACAAGGCAGAAGCAGGAAGCGCGTCACTGACTGGTGTGACATCTGCAGCCTCCACCAAGAAAAGCTAGGGAATCAAGAGAAAGCCCTTCATGATCCTGGCAGCGGTCTGGGGTGTCTGAAGGCCGGTGGGCTCTGCCTAGAACTCCTGGAGAGCCACCTCACTCTTCCATGCTTGGGAAACGAATTACTCCCACTTGGTTTAACTTTCGGAGAGCCTTTCTTTCCCGGTTTCTGGCAATCCTATCTATGCCGGCCCGGCTCACCCTCAGCAGCAAGAAGAGGAGCTGGGAGAGTCTGGGATACTGTTGGTGAGGGGCCGCTGCCCCTGCGCGTCCTTTATTTTGACACGTGGCTTCTTTCCGTAAAAGAGGAAAAACAAGCCGTGGAGAACATGAGGAGGAAAAACCCTTTGTAGCTCATCTGACACCAGAGAGATCAACCTCAGCCCCACCAGTAGCAAGAGTGGGAGAAAATGAGACTGGGGAATTGGGGTCCCATAGGCCTTTGTGTCTACACCTGGCAACCAAGGCTTATAGAAACAAAAATGTGTTTCTCATAATTTTCGAGCCCAGGTAGTCCAAGATCAAGGAGGATATACCATCTAGTCGGGCCCATTCCTAACCTCCACGGGACACCTGCTTGCTTTGCCGGCACACAGTGGAAGGGCACGGCGGCCCACTGGGCTCTTCTATCCGGGCACTGATCCCGCTCACAGTGGCTACTTTCATGGCCCGCACATAGCATGGACTTTCACTCTCACCCAGATCACAGCATGCAGGCTTAGCAGAGGAAGGCCCCACTTCTATAGCTAGGCTGTGTGCTCCTCACTCACTGCACCCTAGCCTTCTGCTTCTCCAACCAGGTATTTTTTTCACTGAGTCTTGTTCAGTTTTAGTTTTTTTGTTTTGTACATTTTAGCTCCTCCACCTGTGACCATTTCCAACTCTCAGCTATTGAAAAGCTCTGATGTCACCTCTCCCTCAGGCTCCTCTTTAGCAGGGCCCTCCTCTGCTTCGCATGGAAGACTGGGTTCTGCTATTTGCTGCTGTGTAGCATGCATGTTTATTAATCAACACCCTATTCTTTGTTGAATTTAACACAACTTTTTGCTTATTGTTTTTTGATATTTCCTATTTGATCTTTCCAGCATTCAGTGTTTCTAATTTTCATTGTTTCTTTTGTCTCCTTCCCTCCCTCATGTCCCTAATCTTTTTTATTTGTTTGTTCTTTCGAGACAGGGTCTCATATAGCCCAGGCTGACTTTGAACTCACTATGTTGCCAAAACTGGCCTTTAAACGTCTTTTAATTTTCCTTCCTCCACCTCTCAAGTGCTGGGGTTAAAGGCATGTACCACCATGTCATCTTCTTTTGCTTTGATTTATTCTTATTCATCATCCCCTTTCCTTAATAGATGTATTTCCAAAGAGTCTATTATAAACAGTATTTCTGCCTCCTGTGTCTTACTTCTTAATGAACTCATTTTTCCTCATGGTTCACACTATTCCTCTGGGTGAAGATTCTGGGAACCTCCCCTCTGGGTAAACTCAGGCCTCAATGACTCCTCTAACTCCAAATATTATGAAACGAATGAGACCCTGCTTTACAGGAACCCTTTTTCCTGGTTCTCAGTTCTAATCACATAATACTCCAAGCAGGAAGTACGTTCTGGGAATACCGGCATTTTCGTGTCTGTATAAACAACTAGGATAATGCTGGCATGTGGTTATCACTAGGTCAGTATAGAACAAGTTAGCAAAGAGAAGATGGAATGACAACCCCCAGTGTATAGGCCGTACATGTTCAGTGGTTTCCTTCCCCCCGTACTGCATTAGTAATAACAGCAGTGGAGTCACTTGGATTTATCTTTCTGTATTGCTTCTTTCTGCATGGAGTTACTTTGGTGGTTTGATTTGTTATGCCCTCCCACTTACATGGTGGTCAACTTGATTGGATCTGTGATCAAAAGCAGAGCTACTTTTGCCTGCCCACCTTTGCTTCTTAATGGCTAGTGCATTCACTCTGTTGCTGCTATTGCTGTTGCCATCACTGACATTGGCTTTCCACCATGGACCAAAGACCCATGCCTCTCCATTAACCCTGGAGGCTTTCAGCCTTGGACTGGGACTGCTGAGGCATCCAGCCTCATAGACTGAGCAGCTAAATGGTTCTCAGCCTCTCTGGCACACAGACAGCCATTATTAGACTACCCAGCCCAGTGTCCTAGTTTGGTTTCTGTTACTGTGATGAAATACATGAAAAGCAACTTGGGGGAAGAAATGATTTATTTCACTTTAAAGATTATAATCAATCCATCATCAAAGGAAGCTAGGGTAGGAGGTCAAAGTGGGAACCTGGAGGCAGGAACTGAAGAAGAGACAGTGGAAGAATGCTGTTTGCTGGATTGCTTCCCTGGCTTGCTCAGCTGCCTTGAAGATATCGCCCAGGCCCTCCTGTCCTGTCAAGGAGTGGCACTGCCCACATTGGGCTGATCCTCCCCCATCAATTAGCAATCAAGGAAATTTTAAACTGGACATGGTAGCACACACCTTTAATCCCAGCACTCTGGAGGCAGAGGCAGGTGGATCTCTGTGAGACTGAGGTCTACATAGTGAGTTCCAGGCCAGCTAGGGCTAAAGGGAGACCCTGTCTCAAAAAGACAAAAAATGCCACAGATGTGCCCATAGGCCAGTCTGATGGAACAAATTCTTCAGCTGAGGTTCTCTCTCCTCACATGGCCCCAGTTTGTGTCAAGTCAAGAGAGATACTGATCAGAGTGTTATCTAAGCATCAGGAAGCTGTTCCTAGAAGACAGTGTCTTAAAAGTCATCCTGGGCACTCCTAACCTCTATCACTGGTTACAACAAAGGTATCACTTGAGCATGGCTGTGGGCTGAGCAAAGCTAGTCACACAGATCTGGGCCTTTTTATTCAGGAACTTTTGTGTTGAAACTTTAACTTCTAGCCTTCCTCTTAGGATTGGTCAGGGTCAAAGCTCTGCATGACTGTTCTGTACTTGGTGAACCATTCATGGACACATCTTCACATGTGAATGTCACTCTTGAGGAACTATTAGTGGGTGTGTCTTCACACATGGAACTCAACTGGATCTTCCTACTGCTTCCCCAGATTTTTTGCTTGTGATCCTAATATAAACAGGCTAAATAGGCGGGATCAGAACTGGCCCTAGGTTGTTAATTTCCACGTCTTTGCCTACCAGACTAGAGTTTTCTTTCTGCCTCACCCCAAAACATATTCTACTCTTACTAAAGCTCAAAGGATGCAAACTGACACTCTAGATAAGAGATCAGTGTTAGGGAAATGCTGATGTTCTCTTGAGAAAGCCTGTTGCCTATGAAGATAAGACCAATGTGGTCAAGCAAAGTTTTCCCCAATAGAAAGGAGACACATAAAAGTGGAGGGTCGGGATTCAGGAGTGAGTGACTGAGGGAAAGGAAGAACTAGAAGGACAAGGGAGATTGCTTAGTTAGTGAAGTGCTTGACAAGCATGAGGAGCTGAGTTCAGTCCCCACAACCCACTCAAAGAAGCCAGGTACAGTTGAGAATATGCTTGTAATCTCAACACTGGGGAGGCAGAGACAGGTGGATCCTTAGGGCTGGCAAGCTAGCTTTAGCGTACTTGGTAATTTCCTGGGCAGTGAGAGATCTATCTCAAAAAACAAAGTGGGTGATGCCTGAGGAAGGACACTCAAGGTTTATCTCTGGCCCGATTCGTTCTCTCTCTCTCTCTCTCTCTCTCTCTCTCTCCTCCCACCCCCCCAAAAAAAACAACAAAAAGGAGAAATCTAGGAACCCAAACCCTAGAAAATCCTGAAGGTCAATGAAAATAAAACAGCCCCCATGGTTGTCTGGTGTAACCATGACATTTCTGGAGGCCAAAAGTGTGTGCATACCTGCCCTTATTCAAATCATGCTGAAGTCTTTAAGTCAGCCATCTTTTTTCCCACACTCAGCTTTGGGCACTAGTAGTTTTTTTTCATTTGTTTATAGAACAGGCCTCACTGTGAATGCCTTGCTTTCCTGTGATGATTAACCTGAGAAAGAAGGGGCCACTGGCTCAGCCATAAGGCAAATGAGACACATTCCCCCAGGCAATATGCAAAAGGCACCAGAGAGAGCAGCAGGATGGTGCCTAACAAATTTGGTAAGAGTGAGTGGATCTTATTTGGCACTAGCTAAAGCCTAAGTGAAAAATCAACCCTGAATTATCAGGGGAAATTAATTACATTCAAATCAGTTCTTCAAAGATGAGATCCAGGCATTCCTAGATGGCAGCTGAGGCTTTTGTGAACCAACAATTAGCCTATAAACTCCTATGCAGATGCTACAAGTAACTCAGATGAATATAGTCTCAGTTCAATTTGGATTGAAATTATCACTTACAGTCTGCTGGCTTCCATGATGCTGGCCTGTAGACAAGTGTCTTTGTTCATTTATCTAGTTATTTGCTTATTCATTCATTCATCCACTTAATAGCTACCCATTTCACACATTACACAGTCAAATCTCCTCCTGTGCAGTACTGTGTTCCACAGTAACAATTCTACATTCAGTTAAAGCTACTTGGCTGTTATCAAGACAAAGCCATTTCACACATTACACAGTCAAATCTCCTCCTGTGCAGTACTGTGTTCCATAGTAACAATTCTACATTCAGTTAAAGCTACTTGGCTGTTATCAAGACAAAAGCTCTTCCTACTGGGAGAACAGCTGAGCTAGTGCTTTTGACTCATATTAACTCCAGTTTTTGCTTTGAGAAAATATAAGAAAGAAAACATTTAAGGGCAAGTCATTTATCCTTTCAAAGTACAATTTCACTTCCTACTTTGATGAACTGATGCAAAGCGATTAGTATTAATATTAATAATAAACCTCAAATAAAACTCAAATATTAAATGACAAATAATAAAACCTCAAAAATACTATATAACACAACAATGTCTGGCAGTTCAATGTTTTGTTCTGGCTTAGAGCAGTTTTTCAAAGTATTTGTTCATATTTTTAAATTTATGTGTATGTGTACACCACCATGAGTTCATGTGTGTCGTGCATGTGCAGGTGCTCACAGAAGCCAGAAGACAGCATCACTGAGTTATCTATTCAGTCTGAGGTTTCAACATTTTTACTTCTCCCTTTTTTTTGAGACAAAGTCTTCTTGGTAGCCCTTGCAGCCGGTCTCAAACTTACTATGTAGTCTAAGCTAGCCTCAATCTCAGAGAGATTTGCCCACCTTTGCCTTCTGAGTACCGAGATTAAAGGCCTGCACCACTTGCAGGCCTTCACTTGCTTTTTTTTTTTTTATGACAGGTTCTCCCTCTAGCTCGAGCTAGCCTGGGACTCACTAGGTAGACCAGGATGGCCTAGATCTCAGAGATCTACATTCCTCTGCCTTCCAAGTGCTGGGATTAATGGTGTACACCACTACACCTGGATATTTCCCGCATTTTTTAGGGTAGGAATTTGGGGGGAAATATTTTTGAACCCATTACTGAAAAAAAAGTGAAATATTAGCTGACGTTTTGTCCTGCAGTGCACTTTGTTAGCAGTGTTACTCTCCTTTTAAAGTTCAACTAAGAATATTAGTTCTGGCTTCCACTCTGTTGTGCATGCTTCCTAGAGTCACAGGAGTATTTGGTGTAAGAATGATGGGGGTGCTGGAAGGTTGGCTTAGCAGTTAAGAGCACTTGCTACTCTTATAGAGAACCTGGGCTCTGTTTCTAACACTCACATCAGACAGCTCACAACCACCTGAAATTTCAGCTCTAAGGGATCAGATTGCCTTTGAGCCTGTGGGGGCACTGCATACATGTGGCATAAATTCACACAAACACACACATATACACATACATAATTTACAAAAAAACAAAAACGAATGGGGATGAAGTAGTGATGTAACTCAGTGGGTAGACTGCTCACCTAGCATCCTCAAAGCCCTCAATTTGATTCCCAGCACTGCATTAACCAGATGTGATGGTGCATGCCTGTAATCCCAGGGAGGTAGAGGCAGAATGATCAGTCATTTACGGGCATCCTTAGCTAAATCATGTAAGGCTGTGTGTGTGTGGGGGGGGTTGTTTTAATATGAACAGTGGGAAGAACATCTCACAAGAATGCCTGTGCTGCCTGCAGCCCATGTTACGTGTTGTGGACCTGGCTCCAAGGCAGATCCAGAGCCTCTGGGGAAACCAATTTGCTCTTGAGGGACTGTTTCCAGTTTGCACTTTCTCCAGATGTCTCATTACAGGTTCATTTCTCTCTATGACCAGCTTTGCGTTACAGAATAAAAAGGCTCCCATACATTTCTGTGAACACATTTTCGACAAGATGAATTTGGCAAACTGGCAGCTCATTCTACTAGGGCTTCCAGAGTGTACCCCTCTCATCTCGTGGGACAAAACTGAAAGCAGGGTAGGTAGGTCTGTGACTTGCTCAGTTCTCACTCGGGGAAAAGCCAGAATCAAAGCATGTTTCTTAATTTCTACTTCAAAGCTCTCATCATCCTTTTTGAGCTATCTTTTCATTTATTTCCGATTTAAGACTGTAATGATTTATTAGTCATTTTATTCTTATTAACTGATCTCAGAAATATGTTAGGTTCATGTGTTTGGACACTTGGTCACCACTCAGTGGCACTGTTTTAGAAAGCTATGGAACATTTAGGAGAAAGAGTGTCTCTGGAGGAAGTGGGTCAGAGGGGTGGACCTTGAGGTTTATAGCCTCGCCTCACTTCCTATCTACTTTCTGCTTCCTGAAGCAGATGCAGTGTGGCAGATCACCTCTTCCTCTCCAGGACACATGTATCCTTGCCAGGATAGACTGGAAGCCCTTGAACTATGAGGTAATATAAACTCCTCCTCCCTTAAGTTGCTTCTTCTTGGATATTTTGTCACAATAATAAGAAAAATAGCTGATACAACATGTCAAAACTTCATAAAGTTTTGGGATTAGGATATAGATGTATTTGGGGGAACATTATTCTGCCTGCTATACATATAGAAACGTAACTGTAGCAACCCATCCTGACAGCTGGGTGCCCAGAACCCAAGGGTCTCACTATGGAGGGACAGCAGTTAGTGTGAAGTCACCTTTGGAAACCCAGAAAAACTCCTGATGCTGTCCTCAGTGGTTTGTCATTTGGCCTGTGATTGTCTTTCTGGTTTCTGCTTTGCTCTGTCATTCTTTTCTCCAGCTCATTCCACAGCTCCCACAGGCCCAGGCTGCTCTCGCCACATGATTTTTGCCTCCCTCTCCTGTTTCTGCCCTAAGAAGCTCAGCTACTTCTTCCTCATTAGGGTTAGGCACAGTTAGACTGAGAGAAATCGGAGAACTTGCCCTGACACCATCTTCAAACATGTCTACCTGGGTCCATGGGAGTCAGAGTAGGGAGAGGGCTGTGTACACAGTATTCAGTCTTGTGCTGGGGTGAGTCATTTCAGCATTCTTCGGGAACCTCATAAAAAAAGATGGAGGATTGAGGGAGAGGCACAGAAAATGGAAAAAAAGATATGAAATCACGATCACGTTATCAATGAAAGAACTCACTTTTGCTTCATTTTAAAAGAATATATTAGAAATACAAATTTTAAATTTCTTTAAGATTCTGTTGGAATAATTCATGGGATATCTTTAAGTTTTGACTAGAATAGTTAAATAGTTAAAAATACAATAGTTAAATAAATGAGAATATATGATGTAGGTGAATTTTTGAATAACACTTCAGGTCAGAGTTATAGATATACAATTTCTGGTTCAAGTGCAGTAAATACTTTAAAATATCCTTTGACAGTTTTCACTGGCATTGCTTTAAATAGGATTGAATTTTTTATTTTTTATTGGTCAGTCAATCATTCCTTTGTATTTCTATTTCCAACGTTGAATTAGAAATTGTCCTATCAATTACTATGAATTTTATACATATAAAGGTTACTTGCTCTTCCATATATGTGGAAATCTTTCATTTTGACATTTTCTGAGAGATTTTTAGTTATGAAATTCTTATTCATCTTAGGGTCTTGGTTACTGTTTTTTTTCCATTGTTGTACTGACTTCCTCACTCAAAACCTCTTTCAGCCCCCTTCGACATGCCTTTTTTGTTTTAGGACATGATTCAGATTCTCTTGATAAGATGGAGTTTCTGTGGTGTGAAAGGCAGAACAGAACACCAAGAGAGCAGAGCTGGGGTGGGGCTGCTGTGGACTCTGGCAGTGAAGTGTTTTCCTGAGAAGCCTGAAGCTAACTTCTCAGCAAGACACCATGCTGGGAGCTGGAGTGAGTGGCTCAGACTCAAGGCGCTATCCTCAGACCCTCAGCCTTTCCTGACCTCTAGTGGCAGCAACATTCCAACCTCTCTATCACAGTTTCTGCTATGACCTAAAACCAGAGACTGTGTGGCCTCATGTTTGCTTCCCGGGTCCTTCAAAAAGTTCTAAGTGCAGTGAGTTCCATATATTAAAGGTATTTCAATTTGAAAAGACAGATGTTTCCTGTTTTCCTACATGAACCAGCCCCCAACTCATTCCTATGGTTTAAAACCAAGTATTCCCTCTAACATGGTGGTAAGCAGTACCTCCTGTCTTTCTTATTGATTTATTTAATGTTATTTGGGCTTGAACTCAAGGCCCCACACATGCTAGGCAAGCACTCTGCCACTGAACCATACCCAGCCCTGTTGTATTATACTTTAAACTATTTCATTAATGCATACTTTGCCATAAAATTCACCCTCTAGAAGCATAGGATTCAATGACTGCAGTGTATTCATGGAGTTGTATCCATGCACCCACTACCACAATAAACTTAGAGCAGTTCATTACCCCCAGAGGAGCCCTATGCATCCAAATATCACTTTTTCTCCCAAAATGCAGCTCTGGACACTCCACCTTGTCTATCTATTTAGAACAATTCCCATAAATCACAGTTTCTAATAATAACCTGTGGTGCCTGTTCCTCTCACTTTCCCCAGTGTTTTGGTTTCTCTGTGTGTAGCATGTACCATTGCCGCAGAAGCTGAGTAATATTCCTCAGTGTGGGTGTGCCACATCTTACTTATCAACTCATTAGCTGTGTGATGAGTATTTGGGCTGTTTCTACTTTGACTATTATGAGTACTGGAGCTATAGCATTCTTGTGAAATGAAAACATATGTGGACATACGTTTTCAGGTTTTGAGACTATACACCTGGAGCTGAATTCCTGGATCATGTTGATAACTCCCTGCTTAATCATTGGAGGAGCTGCCAGACTCTGAAGCTGGCCCACTTCAAATCCTCATTGCCAGCATAGCCTCACCCTACTTGCAGTTTTCTCTCTCTGCCTGGTGTTTGAAGTTGAAGATTTGAGCTCTCTGCTTTTGGCTCCTGCTGCCATCACTGACACTTGACACCATGCCTCCCCTGCCATAATGGACTTTTGTCTTTCTGGGACCATAAGCCCAAATAAACTCTTCATTCTATAAGTTGCCTGATCATGGTATTTTATCACAGCAACAAAAAAGTAACTAATATGGGGGAACTGAGACAGAGTTTATTGAAGAGCTCAAATATGGAATGAAGGACCAGCCAGAGAGAGAGAGAGAAAGGCACACAGGTAAAGTCCATGGATATATCTGGACTTTTAGACTGGCACAGGAGGGGTATGAAATGAATTCATGAACATCTGCCAAATGTGACCAACACCAGTCTTAGTTACCAGTTTCACTGCTGTGACAATGTACCTGACAAAACCACCTTAAAGAAGAAGGGTACAGTGCATCATGTCAGAGAAGTCATGGTGGCAGGATCTTGAGGCAGCTGTCAGCATTGCATGTACCGTCAAGAAGCAGAAGGAGATGGATGCTGGTGCTCAGCTCACTTTCTCCATTTTATTCAGTCCAGGCCCCCAGGCCATGGGATGGTGCCTCCCACATTCAGGATGGGTCTTCCCACCTCAACTACGGCAGTTGGAAACTTCCTCACAGACATGCCCAGAGGCTTATCTCTTAGGTAAGTCTAGATCTTGGCAAGTTGACAATCAATATTGATATATGGTCAAAGTGTGCTGGCTTTTAAGATCAGAAACGAAAGGTGTCAGGTGCTTAGGGCCATGGTTTTAAAAGACACAGGAGATGACTGTGTGCCAGGGACACAAAGGATAAGGGCTGTGCACAGGTATGGAAGCCAGCCTTGCCGGACACCCTAATTTGGAAAGGAAGTTAAAGTGGAAGCAAACGTAGGGTCCTATTGGGCTTCAGAAAGGATGGTGTTTCTTACATTTGCTGAATGGTGGAAGGGATGCCATGCCTTCTGCTGAAATTTCCTGATAATTTGCCAAGTAAAAATTTTCAGAATATTCTGTTTGTCAAAAGCCTAAAATAGCTATTTGCAAAATGATCAGGGTCTCTAACTGCTACAGTTGGGACATACTCTGATGTCCTTAGCAGAAATATTTTGCAGTTCTACATATGTTGCTTTTTCAGCACATCCTTATTTTAATGTTCATTTATTTTCTTTATAATTAGTGCCTGTGACTCTTGACTACCTAAGACTTTATCCTGTTACTTGTCTTTTCTTCTAAATGGTCTTTACTAAATCCATTTTTAGATTTGTTTGATTAAAATGTACATTGGAATGTAAAGATAATCGGGACTTGTCCAGGAGGTGGCAACAACTTACCAAAAAGTATCCCTGTTCATCAATATTGATTAGGGCCATTGAGATGACTCAGCAGATAAAGGTACCTGTCATCATGCCTGAGGACAACAGTTCAGCTTTTAGTATTCACTTAGTAGAAGAAAAGAACTGACTCCCACAAGTTGTCCTCTGACCTCTCTCTACATGTGAACTGTGACATGGGCATAAACATATAGACACACACACACACACACACACACATACATATGCTCAATAAAATGTAATTTTTTAAAAAAATTAGAAAAATATCTTTGCATTTTCTTAAAAAAGAATGCAGGCGTGGTTGTAGAATCAGATTTCTAGAATGTCTACTTTGATCCACATTTACTAAATTCTGCTTCAGTACTTCTTAAAACTTTTAATATATTAACACAATGCAATGCAATTCACTCCAATGATGTGGGCTGGCCTTGTACCTGAAGGGTAATCCTAGGCCAACGTAGAACATTTGAGAAATGTGATACATTTAAAGTGTCCATACATGTCAGTGAAGTCATCTTTGGAAGAATTTAGTTCATTTTCCAAGCAAGGAATCACTGAAGTCACCTCTTGTGACAGGTAAAGAGGGAGCATTCTGTCGCCCACCAAAGGTATGAGCTGAGAGCTGCTGCAACCCTTACCCAGTGTTTTGGTAAAACCACAGATACTGATTAGATTTTACCTGTTCTCTCAGATCCCCACAGCTTTGAAGGAAGAAAGGCAAAGACATCTGGGCACCCTAGGATTTATTCTCAAGGGGATTTCTACTGAAGTTTAAAGACATCTGTTTATTTTCTCTACAGGGAAATCTGTGCTATACAAGATGTTCAAAACAGACTTCAGAACAGGGTGCCACTTTTCTCAAAAGGGTGCCAGCACTCTCTGTGGAACTTCGCAGCTCCTGAGCCTGAAGAGGTTGGTTTTGATGTTGTTGTGGCCTTTGTCATATCTTTTCCTTTTCTCCGTCTATCCTTCTCAACACACCAACATCCCCCCACCCCCTTCCCCACATACTGGCAAACAACTCTAGAGTGCAAAGCAGAATAAATCATGGATTATGACAACATTAGAAAAACTGCTTGAAATCTCTTGTCTTGTACATTTTACAGGGAACCATTGTCTGTTGAGATCAGGTCATTCATAAAGAAAGGCTGTTTCTTTACAACCCTGAAGTTGGGAAGTCCAAGAGTGTGGGGCAGGCATCTGCACACCCTCCCTCCAGGGAGTTTTGTGGAGACAGCCAGGAAGCCGCTCGCATCTTTTCCTTTTCTGGTCATTAATTCTAATTCTCTTCATCTAGTTGTGCTCTAAAATCCCCACCTTCAAATACTCTGGGAATTGGTGATTGAGTTTCCTGTACATGAACTTTTGGGGGACACATTCCAACCAAAGTACTGACACACGTTTATTGCTTTGATGTATGTGGTTTAATCGGTCTTTATTAGGAATCTACCATGTCCCAGGATTTAGAATAGAAACGTGGAGCCAAATATGAATGAGATCATTAAAATCCTTAATGATGGGAAGCTCAGGATCAAGTCTGCACAATTTTTTTCAGTAGAAAAGAAGGTCAGGGTACTAAGGCATCAGGCTAAACCTTGGAGATTTAATCTTGTTTAGAAGCAAAACAACCTTCCATAGATAATTCATTCATTTTTCTTTATTTTTCGGGGGAATCTTTTTGAGATAGGGTCTCTCTGTAGCCCCAGCTGGTCTCGAACTTGCTGTGTAGACCAGATTGGCCTCCATCCCATAGAGATCAGCCTGCTTCTGCATCCTGGGTGCTGGAATTAAAGGTGTGTGCCATCATGCCCAACAAGAATGAACTCTTAGACACAAAATTATGAATTGGAATAGGAAAAGTGAAGGCATGCCACGCAAATATATGCACCATGCTCCCGTAGCCATCAGATCCTATGTATAATGCTATGCCTGCTTGCAGCATAAAGGACAGAGATAAAGTGGCATGAGATAAATCTAAGTGATAAGGACCAGACTGTGGATGGTGTTAATGATTTGGGTTTCAATTAAAGACAGATTGAAGCTACTGATCAGCTTCAAGGAAAACAGAAGTGAGACTAGACTGATATTTGCAAAAAAGATCCCTCTAGTTTCTGGGAAAACAATCTTGTCACTAAACTTTTACACATGAGAATTATTTGAATCTCAGTGATGACTGCAGAAAAAATATTAATATTCCAT
Organism: Nannospalax galili; assembly: GCF_000622305.1. NCBI lineage: Eukaryota > Metazoa > Chordata > Mammalia > Rodentia > Spalacidae > Nannospalax > Nannospalax galili. Next base: position 68,848 of record NW_008341218.1, on the reverse strand, counting down.
ATTTCTGGGATAGGAAAAACAACTCAATGAGTGGTTTGATGTGGAAGATAGGAGAGAATGAAAAATGAAAAATGTCCAGTTTGATGAGCCAGGATCAGTAATCCATGTTGCAACTAGGAGCCGTGCACAAGACTCAGAACCCAAGGAGATGAGTATGCTGGTTAACATATGTTACATTTTAATTCTTAACAGTTTAAGAAAAAAAATATAGCAAGGATAACAAGCAGTTATGTCAAAAACAAGACTAGAATTAGGTTTTACTTTGGGAACAGAAAATCATATATTTTTTTTCTGAGAGTTCTGGTTCCTTATGCCAACTTGAGAACCATCCATTCTGCATGGAGCAGTGCCTCCTGGGAGAGGGGCAAGAGATAGGGGAAAATCTTGGAAAAGTTAATAAACAAAATTACTGGAATCAATTCTGGGAGATTGGTTGGACTTTATCTTTGCACTTTTCAGGGCTTAAGTATCAGTGCTTTCTTTGTTGAATCAGAGATAGATGTGGAAAAAATTAAGGAAACATATACCATTAATGGAAGTATTTTGCGAGAAAAGAACAGCAAGATAGAAAGCTTTTAAATAAATTCTCCAAATTTTTGTACTTTCTGTTCCAATCCATAAAATGCATGTTTGTAAAAACAGTGTCAAACATTGGCACATTTGGTACACAATGTAGACTTGCTTCATATTGTGCTGGGGCAAGCTGAGCTCAAGTGAAGCCAAGTTTCAGATCCAAGCACAGCTGGAAAATCAGAGTGCAAGTTTTTTGTAAAGTCATGTCATGGAATCTGTTTAATTGCCCATTCTAACTGCTTCCCTGTAACCTTGACGACAAACTCTAAACATGAGCAAATGTGACCATCTAGGGCTCTTAACTCAACAAGCTACCAAGATTATATGGAAAGATATAAGGAGACCAGGTAGGAAGGGAAATTTCAGAGAAAGCAGCCATATTCTGAGAGACATTGGGCATCAAGTTTAGAGTTTTCATTCAAGAAGTTCTTGGGATTTGTAGAATCTTTCCCATCTGTCTGGAGCACCTATGCTGATATGAGCCTTTAGTGATACAGTGATTTCTAACCCATGACAAAGTGATTAAAACGGAACAAGAAAGCCATTACTTGTGTGTCTGTATAAAACTCTGAAAATAGAAATCATTTCTTATGAAACAGATTAATCAACATAAAGGGATTTTCATTTCATTTTTTATTATTTTTATTTTATGTACATGAGTATATCACCTGCATGTATGTAAGTGCACTGGTGTTGTGCAATGCCCAAGGTCAGAAGAGGGCATTTGATCCCCTGGAACTTGAGTAATGAACAGTTGTTAGATGGCATGGCCATATGGGTGCTGGGAATTGAATCCAGGTCCTCTGTAAGAGCAACCAGTGCTCTTAACCACTTAGCCATCTCTCTAGCCCCTAAAGGGATTTTTAAAAGTAGAATAAAATATTTTTATTTTTATGGGTTTTTTTAGATGGAATTATCACTTTTTAATTTTAAATTTATTTAAATTTAATTTTGTTGGCTTACTAAGAAAAAGGGCCATTATGACATTTTTCAAACAAAATTTGTTTTTGTCATTTCCAAATCTATGATGGGGCAATTATTATTTCAGTTAATTTTTGAAAGCATAAAATGGCTGCACAAATTTATTTTCTAACACACCAGAAGACTTGTATGAAAAAGTGTAGCACTCTTACTTCTCTGGGAGAAATCATTTCAGGTGTTTCTTCTGGTAATTACTTTTATTCCTTCAACTTTTAGTTATTTAATTTTTACTATGTAGTAATTGCTCTAAAGAGGACAGCATGTGTTCTTGCTCTATTTATGATAACTTAATAGCCGTTTCCAGTCTCTGTTTGTTAATGAGCATATAAAATTTTTTTAATTCAAATAAATGTTTCCTTTTTCTTTGTAATGGGAATGTTTCGTTAACCCTTGGACTTAATGACAATTTAATGGTTAAACTTCTTTTGAGATAAATCTTACCATAGTCACTCAAATATTACATTTATCTTCTTTTCAGCCTTTGAATCCCAACTTTCCACATATGTTCAACATCCCAACAAAATGAAAACTTTTAATAATACAACTTCCTTCTCAGAACACGCTAGAGGCACTCAGGTACACACTGACTGAGTCAACACTGCCTGTTTTTCCCTTGAGTGTCTGGAAATGAAAGTCATCATTATAAGAACCTCTATCAATATACTGGCAAATTGCAACTCTGACTTATTTAATAGCATCTAATTGAGAGAAACTCAACTAATGAAGGTTTTTTAATGAACATTTTTGAGTTAACATATATGGGAAGCCATCATGAAAAAAAGAAAAGGAAAAAATGCTCCTGATCATAAAACACAGACAAACCTTGTCCCATGCTTAGCTTTATTGTACTTCACAGACACTGAAGATGTGGTGATTTGATTTTTACAGATTGAAGGTGTCAGGTAACTGTGCATTGAACATGTCTGACTGAGCCATTTTCCAATAGCATGAAGGACCGCTGACATATCTAAGCAATAAAGCATGTTAGAATGAAGGACATGGTGTAGCTGCATGCTTAATGGACCACAATAAGTCAAACCTAACTGTGCTTTAACTAGGGAGCCAACATACTCACCTGATGTCTTGGTCATGGCATTCCTTGTGTTACTGTGGCTTGGCACTGAGCCTGCAAGATCTCTAAGACATGCCTGTGCAGGTGTCACAGCTGAGATATGAAGTGAAGCACCAAAACGTTTGTGCCTTGGAGGATTGGTCTCCAGCTAGTCTGATCTTATTAATGATCTACAGCTCATGGTTCCCATGGACAGGACTATAGCTCACACAGTGTACTATGCATAAGACCACTGAAGAGCAGGCAGCATCTATGTGCTAATGTGTAATGTACTTTTAAAAAATTAGGGGTGACTTTCTGCAGCATTTTCATATATTTTGTGACAGCCTTTATCATAAACCATCTTTTCAGGAGTGTTTGTATAGTGAACAGTTTTGAACTATCCAAGCATTATGTCCCTTTGGCTAAGAGGGGCACTTTCCTGATGAGTGTGGTAGAGTTCTGAGGGACACGCAGAGAAAAACAACTCGATGAGTGGTTTGATGTGGAACATAGGAGAGAATGAAAAATGAAAAATGTCCTTTTTGATGAGCTGGGATCAGTAATCCATGTTGCAACTAGGAGCCCTGCACAAGACTCAGACCCAGGGAGATGAATGTGCTAGTTAACCTATGTTAGACTACATTTTAATTCTTAGTAGCTTAAGAAAAAAATTTATAGCAAGGATAACAAGCAATTATATCAAAAACAAGACTAGAATTAGGTTTTACTTTGGGAACAGAAAATCATATTGTGAAACAGATGAATCAACAGGCAATGCTGAGTTAGCTTGCTCTCAGCTCCTATTACAAAGCTCAGGGGGCTTACTCAGTATACCGGGGTTCAGAGTCACTCCCACGTCATGAGGAAGGCTCACCATGTATGCCCAAGCTCAGGATCTTCCCGCAGTTGTGAGATGGAGTAACTGTGTGCTCAGTGGTCACTTCATGTCACATTGCCACCACAAGACAGACCCAGGAGTACAGGAAGCTCTTATGCTGTGAGGAATCAGTTATTGAAATTCTTCATAACATGGTATTTCCTTCTAGACCAATTTGTGGAATGTATAAAAGGAGAAGGGCTGATCATACCATGATTCTGCTTAGGGACTGTATGATCCTTTGGAAACAAATGAACAAACAAAAGCCCACACTGTAATGTTTCAATATTACCTAGGAAAAAATTTCATAGGTCCATATTATGGACACCAAGTGAATTGATAGTATCAACAATACACATGCCTATTGTGGGCACTAAAATTAAACAGTATTTTAGGCTATATTGGATGAAAAACCTTTAGTCTTAATGAAGCAAAAATGTTATGATCAGTAAGATAATATGTCACATTTTACATTTATATTTGAATATGTCAAAATGTTCAAATTTTAAAAAATCACAAATTTGGTCCTTAATCAGAGGAGGCACATCGATTCAATAGTTACATGTGGTTTGTGGGTCTATTACTGGATATTCTGAGCTGCATAGTACTTACATTAATTGCTATTTTTATCCATCCATGTGCACACACATATAGTTATATACACATATATGTGCGTCTGTACACACACATATGCACAGCATATGTGTGTTTTCACTTCTGGTCAGTATCTTAATCTCATTAAGCATTATAAAACATTTTATGAGACTTCCATTTTACTTCAAGTCTTTCATTATCAGTAACTATAGACAGAAACATTTCTGCCATGAGACGAGCAGAGCAGTATAGGAGATCAAAGGTGATTCTTAGATTAGATGATAAGACTCCAGACTGCTGCTTCTTTTTAGAATAATGATTGACATCTCATATGAGAACTATGTTTTGATGTTGAATACATATTATTTTAAAATGGAAAATTTTCACATGCTCACTTCCCAAATAGGAAATGCACTCAGAACTTAGGTACCTTAAACCATGTTAGCCTGACTCCAGGGAGTTGGGGGTGGCAGTGGGGTAGAGCAGTTACAATTTCATTAGTTTCATTGTCAGAATAAAACAAAAACTATTACATCGTTATGTCCTTATTTAACAGCTCACTGTTCTTAGTTGAAATAATTAAGTACATATGTAGAAGTTGAATAGGACCACCCATCATCAGTACACAACTTCTCCAAAAGGATTGTATAAGGCTATGTGTATACAGTGAGCGTATCCCTCTGTTGTAAGGAAACCCTAAGGCTGCCATTTCAGAGCTATAGTCATCAGAGTTATTTGTCACAGCAGAAACAAACACTGGATGATTTGGGTGGAAAAAGAATTTATAAAAAAGACTTGGAGTTAAAGTCTGAATCCCTGAAAAGTGTCACACACCAGTCTGATTTTTCAACCCAAATTCTCCCAAACCCCTGCAGATTTCAGACACACGGGATGGCTCAACCCACTAGTCACAAGCCCTAAGTGTCCTTAGGGCAGCTACCACTCCACTCCAGTCGGGAGAGGATTTGGCTGAGCCCAGTTGCCTGGTGTCAACAGCCTTTGATTCAATGTCTAGGATGGATATGTGCCCCTGTCTAGCAGACAGATCCAGTAACTCAAGACAAAACAATTGTTCCCACAAGCTCTGGATTGACAGATCTGATTTTAATCAGGGACATGTCCCATATTTATGAGAAGCTAATAATTTGTCAAGAGGGTGCCAAATTCTAACTTTTTGAAATAGTCACAAATGTTTAACATGTTCTTGCTCTAAATTCAGTTTGGAGTCAGCGATTTTCACACTCTAAACAAAGTCTTCAAGAACAGGCAAGTGCTGGTCAATTTCCACGTTTGAGCTCTGTGGAAGACAGATACAAAGAAAGGATGCTCAGGGAAGAAATTGTTGACAACTACATGAGAGCTTTGGAAGTGGTTGTAGGGCTAAGGAGATAAGATACAAGAGCACAAGGCGATAGAACAGAAGACAGTGTAGTGCTGGCATCCTGGGATCTACCTAAGGATGAGAAGACACAGGACTTAAATAAGTCGAGGTTGGGCTGGGGAAATGGCTTAGTAAGTGTTTTCTGTGCAAGATTGAAGACCCAAGTTTAAAATTCCCAGCACCTATACAAAAAACTGGCAAGGTGGCTCATATTTGTAATTCCAACATTGAGAAGACAGACACAGGAGGCTCCCTGGGGCCTGCTGACCAGCTAACCCAGCACGCTTGGTGAGTTCCAGATAAAGGTAATAGACTCTGTCTCCAAAAACAAGCTGCCTGAGGAACAAGCTGCCTGTGGAACAACAACTGAGGTTGTCTTCTGGCTTCCATACATACTCATGTGTAGCTGCGCACTAATACACACACACTAAATAAACCAATGAAACAAATAATATGAAGATGACATAAAGGCAAGGTTAATAATAGTTGTTAGGGCGTTGATTCATCCTTCCAAGGGAAGCTAGACATGGTTGAGCAGGACCTATGATTTGTCTTCACATAGATGGAACTGGTAAAAGGAGCCAGGAGCTCCTCCCAAGCCCATGTGACCCCTGAGGAACAGATCCTCAAATGACCTTTAAGTGTTCAGTATATTTCTTTAAGAGTTCAAAGGATTACACTTTCCAGACATTAGGCTTAAGTCTACATTATTTCTAACTATGATTTTTGTTCCTAACCAGAAAGTGCTGCTCAGATGTAAGACTTCAAATCTTGGTCTCCAATACTGTAGTGCCCACTTGTAGCTAAGGGAGACAACCAGCTATTGTGCTAAAATATGGTTAAATTTGTTTTCTCCTCCTATTTCAGAAACCTTTGAAAGAGAACTGACACTGATTCTAACTACTACAACAGCTATCAAAATACCTGAAAGCAAATCCTGAATCCATCGCTCTAGAGCCCAGCCTTGGAAGACAAAAGAAAAATGAGGGGGAACCCAATGGAGGGATGCTTTTGGAAGCCCTTGTCAAGAAATTCCAATGCACTCTCATATGAACATTTGAAAATTGCCCTGTTCTGACTTTTTTCTAGTTCCCTGTCTAGAACTTGTAATGCTAATTACTCTTGCCTTTACTTCTGCTTCACATCTCCTATTCACCAGTAAAGGACTTTCTTTTCCTCCTACAGGTAAGAGTTATGCAATTTTGGAGTCTTTTAGATAGACCCACTGAAGGGGTACTCTAATTGCCTCACCCTGTGTCCCTGTTCAGCATGGAAGAAGCTAGAGCGGTCTGTGTCCCAATTCCCCATTGGCAATTTGGGTAACTTCTTCAGATGATGGTGTGGTAAGAATAGGAGGTAGGAATTGGCTAGGCAGTTAAGGTAAAAAGACCCCAAAGAAAAGTAACCAGTTCCTTGGCTAAAATGCACAATATCCTTGGGCCTTTTAGCAACCCTACCCCATTCCAAAGGCCACAAATTGCTAAAATATCTGGGAGCTTTTATCTAATTCTTAAAATAATTTAGAGTTACCTCTTCAGAATGGGGAATGTTAGAGTAGCCAAAAGCCCCATAAAAAATAAATCAAAGAAGAAAGAGTACATGAATTTAGAAAAATGTGATGGGGAGATATGGGAAGGGTTGGAGGGGAGGGAGTGGGCATGGATTTGATCAAGACACCTTACATGCATGTATGAAATTCTCAATTAATTATTTATCTTAAAAAGAAAGGTCTTAATAATGAATTGGGAATACCAACTGAGCTATGAAAATTATATTTAACTGGGTTCTTCGGCCAGTAGTAACAGCTGAAAATGAAGAACTGTTACTCGGAACCCACATATATTTACTCCACTCAAGCAAGTTTTCTTTTCATTTTCTTTTATCTTCAGTTACAAAACTATCCTTCCTCAGGATAGTTGGTTTGAAGATGGACATGAACATGGGAAGTGAGGTTGGAATCAGATCTCCAGAAACCTTGGGAAAGTTCACATGGAAGGTTTTTGTATTTTTAACTATTCTGTGAGACTCATTTTAATGGGACTCATTCAATAAAGCTCTTCATGTAATTACCCAGTGCTTGCTTGGACTTCTCACTGTCCTTTTCGACCAAATGTTCTTAATAACCAAGTACAAACATATGTGTATCATTAAAATAAAACTATTTCTTCAGGACATAATTCAAAATATTGAAATAAAATCCAGAAGATACATCCCTAAACCCTAACTTACTTAATACAAGAATGTGTCTCCCCCATATATCACTCTTTTCTCGCCTCACTTCAGGGAATATGAATTCTCATTCGTACAGGAAAGAGAAACCTCCATCTATTTTCTTCCTCAGCTAAGCTTATTAAGGTAATGACCAAATGCAATATATTGTTTCAACCAGAAAATGTTTATTTGGGAACATAGATTGGGTCAGAAATTTCCCAGGAAGATTTAATGAAGTCTTAAATGGGCTTTAAAACTAATCAAGGTGAGGTGGCTTGGAGCAGAGAAATACGGGGATTTAAATACACACAGACACACATGCATGCACAAACACACATGCAGACACATGAACACACATGCTGGTCCATAAATCCACATGTATTTGTGAATGTACATGAGAACGCTAGTGTGTGTTTATTTACATTGAATGCTATTCTATGAATTTCTTTTTATAAATAATACTCAAATTGTTTCATCTAAGACTCATATTTTATAAGGCTTCAAATTGACCTTAACAAGAGTCATGTTACCTGATAATTTCTTCTAGAAATAATTGACAGAAGCAATGGCTTTGACAAATCAGACATTGGAAACATTTCTTTCCTAGAAAGTCTCAGCTTTGATTGGAGATCAGTGTCAGCATTATCAAGCATAACCCGGGCTATTTACATTCCACAGCCTACCTAGAAGCGGACCAGGAAGATGGTTCTTATGGAGAGAACTACCCAGGTGTTTCAATATGATGATAGACTTCTACTTCAAACAGCTGTATTACCCAATGAAGTTCCTTTTACCCTAGGATTTGGAGACTTACAAGCCTTATGGGTGCTGCTATGTAAACCATTTTACATTCTCCTCTTGCTGTTGGATGGTTAATTTCTTTACAAAGAGAGACTTCTCAACCTATAGTATGCTGAGCATTATTCTCTGCTCTCATGATTCACAGATTAATGTACCTCATGGCCCAAATTACCCTTACTTGAGTGCACCAACTACAGCTGACTGGTTGGATGCTTCACAGAATTCACCTAGCATTGTGTATGACCTAGTTGTTTATTTTATAATGTGCAATCCATAAACACATTACTAAGCAGGTTACTGCCACACACCATGTACACAATATTTAAAGAACTATTAAAATAAAAACTACAGAGAAAAGAATTATTATTTAAGCCTTTATTGCAAATGAATTATAGAATATATGTTTCAGGAAATCCCTACATATATAGTATTTGTTTTTAAGCAGAGAGGCAAGATTCATAAACAAGCTCTGTCTTCACAGAATATAAAGCTCAGTAAGGCCAATAGAAAGTTACATGAAATGGGAATATACACATTAGACAGCTGAGCTCAGAATTTGGTATTCAGGGCAAGTTCCTGGAAGGAGCATCCTCTACGCTGATATCCAAAGAATTTGTAGGGGTTGGACAAAGAATGCGGAGGGGAGGAAATGTTTTGACAGAAGTGATCTGTAAGACTAAAGAACTAAAAAGTAAAATGTAACAAGCCAATGACCTATATTTCAGTGATGAGAAACACTGAGCACTTGACCTCTAAAATGTAGATCTAGATAAGGATGCCCGGTTTCACCATTTCTAATGAACACGGCACCAGAGATATCACCTGGAGCAAAGCAAAACAAAGACATAAAAACATCCAAATTAGAAAAGAGACAGTCAAATGATCACTGTTTACAAATGGTGTAATTATGAACACAGAAAACCCTGAAGAGTCCACCCCCCAAAAATCCCTGTTAGACCTAATCAACCAATTTAGAAAAATTGCAGGATACAAGATCAACATACAAGCCTCGCACCAATAGTGGATATTCTGAAACAGAAATCAAGAAAACAGTCTCATTTGCAATAGCTGTAAAATGTACATAGTAAATCTAACCAAAAGGCAAGAAATCTCTCCAATAAAACTTGTAAAATATTAGTAAATTGAAAAAGATACAAAAATTTAGAAAGCTATTCCACACTTATGGACTGTACACATGCAAAACAATTCCTATAAAAATACTATAGACATTCTTCATGTAACTAGAAAGACATCCTACAATGTATAGGAAATCACAAAAACAAACTCCAATAGACAAAGCCACTTTGAGCAAAATGAGCAAAGTAGAGGAATTGACAGTAACTGACTTTGAACTATAACTACTTAGAACAGCAGTAGCTTTGGGGTGAAAGCTGACACACAGACCAGAGAAGCAAGGAGACTTTCTGGCCAGAGGAACTGAGAACACTCATCAGAGAAAGGACAGTCTTTTCACTAAAAGCTACTGGAAAAATTGAATTCCCAGAGGCAGAAAAATGAACTAAACTTCTGCTTTTCACAAGATAAAAAATCAACTCCAAATGAGTTGAAGACTTAAATGTAAGATCTGAACTTAAGAAACTACTAGAAGAAAACTAGTTAAAAAAACTACTTAAGAAATTACTAGAAGAAAACAGAGGGAATGATTTAGGACCGTATAACAGCCAAAGGTTTTTAAATTTTTATTTTATTTATTTTTATTTTTTGACAAGACTCCACAAATACAGGAAGTAAAAGCAAAAATGGAAAAGTGGTATTTTATCCAATGAAAAATCCCCTTCACAATAAACTATTGTGTGAAGAGACAGCCCACAGCATAGGAGAAAATATCTACAAACTTTACATCTGAGGAGTTGATTCCAGAACAGATTAGGAATTAAAAACTTAATGGTGAGACACAAATACAGAAAATTTTTTTAAAATGGGCAATAGACCCAAAGATATACTTTTTCCAAAAGAAGAGAGTCAAATGGCCAACAGGTAAATGAAAGAATGGTCAGCACCATCAGTAGTTAGGGAAATACAAATAAAAATCACAAGAAGACATCATCTTACATTATTAAGGATAGCTGTGATTAAAGAGACAGAAGATAGGAAGTACTGGGTAGGAGACAGAGAAATTGAAGCTCTTATAGGTAAGAATATACATCACTACAGTAATAATAAAGTTCAGAATTTTCTTAAGAAATTGAAAATAGGGGCTGGAGAGATGGCTCAGGGGTTAAAAGCACTGGCTGCTCTTGCAGAGTGATCCAGGTTCTAACACTCACATGGTGACTAAGAACCACTGGTGACTCCAGTTCCAGGGTACCTGATGCCCTTTTCTTTCCTCTGTGAGCATTGTATGACATGGTTGTGTTAGGGAAAGAGGAATTTACTGTTTGTTTGAATATACTGCTTGCCTGAATTTACTGCCTGAATTTACTTGTTTAAATTTACTGCTTGTAACCAATTACCTCAACTGGAGACACAGGCATCCAGAGATAGGGGCAATCGCTACAGCCCTCCCCCCGTGGAGCCTGACCTGATCTGTGTCATGTCACGTAGACAGGTCTGCTTACACAAGATAACAGGAAAGAGTCATGCCAGGCACAATACCACCCATCCCTCCCCACTTGAGACACCTGAAGGGAGTTGTAACATTTTAACGTGGGCTTTTGTGTAACAGTTGTGGGAGCCTATATAATCTTTACCTGAAATTGCCTCAGGGTTGATCGCTCTAACCAGACCTGCGTGTCTTGGAAGGACAGTCGGCCCCAGCTAGCTGGTTTAATAAAACTCTGCTTGATTTTTGCATCTCCATACTCGTGCATTTGTTCTCCAGAAGAGTCCCACCAAGTCACGGACCCTAACATTTTGGGGGCTTGTCCCGGGATTCATGGGGGGCTTCTGGGGATCAAAGGACGAACGGGGGTAGAGTTTCCTTTCTCCGGACAGGGCAGTGTAAATCAAGGGTGGCTCCCTCGTGTCTGTAAAATCCAAAATAAAGCGGGAATCGCCATCCCATGTCTGGTCTTGGGTTCGAGTCCCAAACAGGGAAGTCTGAGTTTGAGTCCCGGCACCTAGGGTCCGAGTGTCTCGGCCCTGGGGAGGAAGCCCGATCAGCAGAAACCTGGTGCCAGAGGAAGAGGAGGTCGAGCTCGTTACCTTGAGGCAGTCCGAGTGGACGCCTTTTGGGAGAATCACAAGAAGTCTCGGGGACCCTGAAAGTGAGAGTGGTGAGTGCAGCGTGCATCTGAGCGAGAGAAGGACCAGTCCTAACGAATGCCATGAGATGTGGTGTGCGTGCTTGCTGGTTGTGCTAATTGTCTTACTGGGGGGTCTGGTTTTGTATTTTTCTCTACGCTCTCTATTTTAAAACCTTCCTTTCCTCCTTTTCCTTCCATTTATTCTCTGTATCTCCCACCTCTCTCCATCCCTCTCTCCGGCCACTGAGAAAGCCCCACGGGCACGGGTCAAGCTTGTAAGAGCCGCAGGGCGCTCGCCGCTGAAAGACTCCCGTGAGAGGATAAGGGGGTCCCAGGCATGAATCCCAGATAAATTCACGTCCCCTGCAAAAGAAAAACTGGGCAACAAAAGGCACCCGTCCATAAGCACACCCACTGGCCATCATTGTTTAGAGTGGCATCTTTACTTCTCCCTTTTCATCTCTCTCTCTCTCTCTCTCTCTCTCTCTCTCTCGCTCTCGCTCTCTCTCTCTCTTCTGTGACCTCCACCATGGGCCAGACTCAGGCCACTCCCAAAAGTTTAATCCTCTCTCACTTCTCAGAGGTGAAGGAACGGGCTTTGAAATTGGGCCCTAGCATCAGGAAGGGTAAGTTTGGCACTTTCTGCTCAACTGAATAGCCCACCTTTGGAGTAGGTTGTCCGACCCAGGGGTCCGTTTCCCTGGACACCATCGGCAAGGACAAGGCTGTCATTACCTGGCCTGACTCAGAAGGACCCCGAGATCAACTCCCCTATATCCTTCTGTGGGAGAACCTGGCAGAGGATCCCCCATCCTGGTTAAGGCCCCTCTTGGTGAGAAAGCCTCATGCTTGCCCACCAAAAGTCTCCATCATGGTCACCCAGGAAGGTTTGAAGTCCTCCAGTCACAGAGGCATCTGCCAGTTCTCCCCGAGAGTTCCTCCCTCTCCCCCCCTTTACCTGTTGAGGAGCCACCACCTTATGCAGCTTCACGAGGTGGAGAAGCCGAGGCAGCCTATGGAGGGGGGGATGGTGCCGGGGGTCCCTGTGGGAATCCAGTGGTTGCCCCCCCCCCAGACTCCTCTACAGGAGAGGTGGACGACCTGGAGAGGCAGGAGGAATGCAGCTAAGGTCTCAGGGAAATAGGGACTGAATAGAAGAGGCCCCTTCCTCCACCACAGGAGGGGCTGTGCCAGTGCTGCCGATACAAGCAATCGGCGGCCCAGATGACCAACAGTATCAATACTGGCCATTCTCCTCTAGCGATCTTTACAACTGGAGGACCCAAAACCCCCCATTTTCTGAAGACCCCAAGTGTCTTATAGGTTTGGTGGAATCTATTATGTTCACTCATTGCCCCATGTGGGATGACTGCCAGCAGCTGCTCCACACTCTCTTCACCACTGAGGAGCAGGAGCAGATCCTTAATGAAGCCAGGAAAAACGTACTCGGAGAAAATGGGAGGCCCACTACTCTTCAACCTGCCATTGACGAGGCATTCCCCCTCACGCGTCCAGATTGGGATTTTAGGATGGCAGAAGGTAGGGAGCATCTCCGAGTCTATCGCCAGACTCTAATGACAGGTCTCCAAGCGGCTGCGAGATGGCCCACTAATCTGGCTAAGGTAAAAACAATTGTTCAGGGAGAAACCGAAAGCCCAGCCACGTATCTGGAAAGGCTATTCGATGCCTATAGGCAGTACACCCCTATAAACTAAGAGGCAGAAGAACACAGGTCAGCTGTGGTTCTCTCTTTTATTAACCAGGCAGCCTCTGATATTAGGAGAAAACTTCATAAGCGGGAAGACCTAGGAGAGATTTCAATCAGGGAAATGCTGCAACAGGCAGATAAGGTCTTTAATGCTAGGTAGTCTCCGGAGGACAGGGAGGAGAGGCGAAGGAAGGAGGAATGGGAGATGCAGGATAAAAATAGGAAAGAGGACAGAGAATTTCAAAGAAAAGAGAACAAGAAGCAGAGGGAGGAGATGGCCAGAATATTCTTGGCCAGAGTGAAAGGGAGCCCTGAGCCGCTCCAGAGAGCAGGACCCTGCCCATCTAAACTAGGGCGGGAACAGTGTGCCCTATGCAAAAGATACGGGCATTGGAAGAGAGAGTGCCCGCAAAGAAGAGGGAAACAAGGAAGAGGGAGCCCTATCAGGACCCTCCACCTGGGAGATGGAAATTGACGGGGACGGGACTCGGCTCCCCTCCCCGAGTCTTGGGTAACTCTGTGCGTGGAGAGTTCTCAATCAAGCTCACAGTCCTCTAAATCCAGGACGTACAAGCATAGTCCAAGGGGCTACAGGAACTAAGAGGTGCGCCTGGACCATCAACAGGAAAGTGGACTTGGGAAGGCATCAGGTTTCCCACTCCTTCCTGGTTGTGCTTGAGAGTCCTGCGCCTTTGTTGGGTAGAGACTTACTCACCAAGATCGGGGCATGTATCCATTTTGAGCCTAAAGGGATAAAAGTCATGGACTCAGAAGGACAGCCCCTGCAGCCAGTACATGTGTTCTCTTTATCTCTGGCTGATGAATATCGCCTATTCCCAGTGGCTCTAGAAAAGGGGGGCCAGGGAGACATGAGCTCCTGGTTGCAGGAGTTCCCTTCCACCTGGGCCGAAACCGGGGGAGTTGGCCTCACTAAGCACCTGCCCCTGGTTGTGGTCCAACTCAAAGCCACAGACCTGCCCATTTGGGTCCGGCAGTACCTGATGCCAGAAGAGGCTAGGAAGGGAATAGCACCTCACATCCATAGACTGCTAGAACCAAAAATCCTTAAACCCTGCCAGTCAGCATGGAATACACCCTTGCTTCCTGTGAGAAAGCCTGGCAGTGGAGATTACAGACCGGTGCAGGATTTGCGAAGGGTAAATGAAAGAGTAGAGGATGTTCACCCCATGGTGCCCAATCCTTACACCCTACTTAGCCACCTGTCACCGTCCCATGTGTGGTATACCACCCTAGACTTGAAGGATGCTTTCTTCAGTGTCCCTCTCGCTGAAGTCAGTCAGCCCTTGTCTGCCTTTGAGTGGCAAGAACCAGGAGGGGGGAAGACAGGGCAGCTCACTTGGACCAGACTTCCACCTTGTTCAATGAGGCACTAAGCCAAGATCTGGAGCCCTTCCGCAAAAGGCACCCCCATGTGACTCTGCTGCAGTATGTGGATGACCTGCTGCTGGCTACAGCAACTCGGGAAGAGTGCATGGAAGCTACGAAGAACTTGTTGGCCGAAGTGGGCAGCCTGGGATATTGGGCCAGCGCCAAAAAAGGCACACATCTGCCAGAGGTCAGTGGTTTGCTTGGGGTACAAGATAGCAGAAGGGGCCAGATGGCTGACATAAGCCATAAAACAGACTATCCTGACTATCCCTATGCCCTCCTCTCCCCGGGGAGTGAGGGAATTCCTTGGCTCAGCTGGGTTTTGCAGACTCTGGATCCCAGGGTATGCAGAGATA
>NW_008341218.1:51740-52311 GCF_000622305.1 Nannospalax galili | reverse complement strand
TCTAGGTTGGAAGAAGTTGCTCAGTCTTTTTCAGAATGCACAATTGGTATTTCCACACCAGAACAAGGCCACACGTCAGATCATGGGGGGATGCGAGAGCTGTGCAAAGCTAAGACCAGCCCCAAAGGGGCTCCACCCGACAGGTATCTGAGAGAGGGGGAGGGCCCCAGGAAGAAGTTGGGAGATAGACTTCACGGAGGTAAAGCCAGGAAAATATGGGTACAAGTATTTGTTAGCCATGGTAGATACTTTTTCAGGGTGGGTGAAGGCCTTTCCAACCAAGCATGAAACTAGTCAGATGGTAGCAAAGAAACTAATAGAGGAGATAGTCCCCAGATATGGGGTTCCTGAGGCTATAGGTTCTGATAATGGCCCGGCTTTCATTAGTAAAGTCCTACAAGGACTAGCCCAGGCTCTGGGGACAGATTGGAAATTGCATTGTGCTTACAACCCACAGAGCTCGGGGCAGGTAGAAAGAATGAACCGGACATTAAAGGAGACCCTTTCTAAATTGGTAATTGAGACTGCCTGTGACTGGGTGACTCTCCTCTCCTTGGCCATCTTCTACGTT
>NW_008341218.1:0-50289 GCF_000622305.1 Nannospalax galili | reverse complement strand
ATGCTCCTCAAGTAGTAGCGGCCCATGGGAGCAAGAAAAGTGGATCATATCCACTTCAGGTTGGTGGCTCTGTTCAAAGATAGGCCTCACCCCAGCCCTATCCACCTCTGTGTTTAACACTACTGCTGAGTTTTGTGTACTAGTGGCCATACTGCCCCGACTTTCATACCACACTCATGAATCTCTCCTCTCTTATTGGGAAGGAAAACTGAGTCCCCTTAGAAGTAAGAGGGAGCCCATTATGGCCCTAACCATTGGGACCCTCTTTTCTTTGGGGCTGGCTGGAGCAGGAACAGGAATTGCCTCCCTAGTGACGTGGGAACAAGGTGCAGGAACGGGAATTGTGTCCCTAGTGACGTGGGAACAAGGACTTACAGCCCTAAGACTGGCCGTTGACAAGGACTTAGAGCAGCTCCGGCAGTCAATGTCAGACCTGGAGCAATCCGTCACCCCCTTGTCGGAACTAGTATTGCAGAATAGGAGGGGCCTAGATCTATTGTTCCTAAAGGAAGGGGGACTATGCACTACCTTAAAGGAAGAGTGCTGTTTCTATGTGGATAAGACAGGAGCAGTTAGGGAATCTCTGGCCAAGTTAAAGCTGGACCTAAAAAAAAAGACATAAAGAATATGAGGACCATAAAGGCTGGCTCGAGTCCTGGTTCACACATAAACCATGGTTTACAACTCTCCTCTCAGCTATCGCAGGACCTATAGTTATTCTATTGATACTACTAACAATTGATCCCTGCATACTAAATAGGCTACTAAGGTTTGTTCAGGAAAAGATCGATACTGTCCATCTCTTGGTTCTTCGCCAGAAATACCAAGCCCTAGACAGTGCTGAGGAGGATTCCTCAGTCTGACCTAGAAAAAAAAAAGGGGGGTAGGGAAGGAGGAGGAAAGAGGAATTTATTGCTTGTCTGAATTTACTGCTTGAATTTACTTTTTTGAATTTACTGCTTGTAACTGATTAACCCAAGTGGAGACACAGGCATCCCCAGATAGGGGCAAGTGCTGCACCCCCCAGAGCCTAGCCTGTTTGATCTGTGTTGTGTCATGTAGGCATGTCCACTTACCCAAGATAACAGGAAAGGGTTGCGCCAGGTACATACCACTCACCCTTCCCTGATTGAGACACCTGAAGGAAGTTGTGACATTTTTCTTGTTTTAAAGTTATTGGTTTGTGAAATGCTTGCTTTGAAACTATTGGCTGTATAAACGCAGGCTTTTGTGTAACTGTTGTGGAAGCCTATATAATCTTTACCTAAAATTGTCTCAGGGTCGATTGTCTAACCAGACCTGTGTGTTTTGGAAAGGGCAGTAGACCCCAGCTAGCTGGTTTAACAAAACTCTGTTTGATTCTTGCATCTCCATATTCGTGAAATTTTTCTCCAGAAGAGACCCACTGAGTCACGGACCCTAACAGTTGCACTTACATACATGCAGACAAAACATTCATGAAGTGTAAAATAAAAATAGATAAAAATTTAAAAAAGAAGTTGAATATAAATCCATAAATAAAATATAAATCCATAAATATGATCCAGCTGTACCACTTCTGGGCATATACCCAAAGGACTGTAACTGAACACACCACAGTGACACTTGGACATCCATGTTTTTTGTGACACTATTCACAATAGCCAGGAAATGAAATCAACCTAGTTGTTCATCAACAGATGAATGCATTAAAAAAATGTGCTGTAATACACAATGGAACTTATTACCATAAAGAAAAATGAAGTAATGACATTTGTGAGAGGATGGATGGAGTTGGAAACTACGTTAGGGGAAATAAGCCAGACTCAGACAAAGTCTGCATGTTTTCTCTCATGTGTGGCACCTAGGAAATAGATTAGACTCCATATGCCTTTTAAAAAAAGACATAAGTTGTGTGTGTGGGTGTGGTGGTAAGGTTGGGTAGAGAGTGGAGAAGGGAGTCTGAATATGATCAAAATATATTGTATGAAATTTGAAAATCAATAAGAATATTTTAAAAGTATATGTGTGGGGGTTACAAAGACTGGATCACCAGAGAGGAGGAGGAGATCTAAATGGAGGGAGGGACTAAAGTGGGTGATGTAATACATGTGATAGGAAGGATTAATTGGACGAAGGCAGGGTACCTGCTGAAGGGAAGAGCACAAAGTGGAGGAGGAAGGGAATTAATCAGAATATATAACAGCACATGTGTGATGATGCTGTGACCAAACCCATCACTTTGATTCTAAACTAAGAATTAATTTTAAAACATGTTCCATATATTTAACTGTCAGGAAAATACCAATTAAAACCATATTAAGCTTTCCTCTCACTCCAGTCAGAAGGCTTTCATTAAGAAATAAAACAACAAGCTTCTTTTTGGAACAGATGGAGGCTACTGCAGAGTTCCACAACTGGTGTTATGCCAAACTCCCCTCCTCTTCCTTGGGAGACCCAGGTGTGTACACACATGCCTTCTGAGGCCCCAGGGCTGACAAAACCAACAGAATACCTTCTATTTGGGTTTTGCATAGTTTATGACATCTGGGAGGGGGTGACTTACAAAGGCATGAATTCTCAAAGACTTTTTCTTTCACATATTTGAGATCCTCACCATCAGCACATCCCTCCCATAGTCTCTGCTAGCTTTCTGCATTCAGTCTCGCTCTCCATCGGAGCACTTGGTCTTTGAAATGGTGACAACTGCTCCTCTTTTTCCCAGTGTGTCAGTGTTCTTCAGCATCTCTCAGCTTCAGTCTCTAGACCCACCCCCATTCAGTTCTAGCTTTTTGGAGGACACTTACCCAAAACTCCACCTCTTTCTCCAGCTCTCACAATCTTTCTGCCAATCTTCCACAAGGGTCCCTGAGCCTTGGAGGGGGTGACAGATGCAGGGTGATCTCTCTTGTATCATGGTGAGATACTGACCTCTTGAGCCTCCCCATCATTTGTCTTCAAGATGTGGCCACTGATCCATCTCAGTGGTGTCTCCTCTACTATAAGGGGAAGGAAGTAGAAACATCTAAACACAGATGTAAATACAAATGCCTAAAAGATATCCCAGCAGGTGTACCATAGTCATCGAACAGGATATTTTCATTGGCTTCCCCTTGGGGGCCTATATCCTTCCCTGACACAGGGATTGGCCTGGTCTACAGCACCAGATGTGTGTTCCACCCCCTAGAGCAGGCCTTATCCAATTAGAAATTTGTCAGCTGTGCACATATTAGTCAAGCCATTATAGTATCAGCAGGCTTTGCTTGGCATATCAATAGTGTGCAGCATGTGGGGTCTATCATCAAGCAGATCATAAGAGATTGTTTTCCCCCAGCCATCTGTATAGCCCCTTCTAGCACTATGAAAGCCATCCATCCAGAGGCATGGAGTTTTCAGCCTAGTCTTGGCTCTGTCTTTCCTTCTCCCATGCACACATCATGCAGCGTCTTCAGCAACATGGCCTTACTGACCTTGTTTAGTGTATAACCAACCTAAGTAGCAATGGCCTTGGTTCATTTGAGGACCTCTAGGATCTCTCTGGCCAACAGTTCAAAAGGGGGCAACCCACCACTGGTACTGTAATTTTTTCTTAATAGTTGTACAGTTTTGGGAGCTTTAGTTTTTATTTTCATATAGGACTAGGTGTTGTAGGCTTTTCCCAACCATTCTGGTGGGTATTACTTGTGTCTTACCCAACCACAAAACTCCCCAAAATCTTACAGCTATAGCTGGCCTTTGTTTCTTCAGGTGCCCTTAATATCTTTTAAATGGATTTCACATCTGTAAAACACTCAAAGGTTAAGATAATATATTAGATCAATCATAGACAAGGTATAACATAGCGTGGAAAGGTTTTATCCACTTGTATTGTTTTTTTTACATAGACTTCTGTTGGGTACCATAGCATGCATAAGAGGCATTAACTTGGTTAGTTCTTTATTATCTTTAGTTATTTCTTTGGAGTCATTCCATATTCTGGGAATTTTACATGGAGCCTCTTTGTATCTTTGGCCTCCCTCCTGGCTGTAGCCATATCTTCTGCCTCTCCATTGACCATACCTGGCTGCTGGGGGGAGGTCCTGGTGGGAAAACCTGCCCCCACCCCTAGCATAACCTTTCTCAAGACCATGACATTTGGGAAGGGGTGATGTGGTCACCGCCAGCGGCAGCCGCTCCTCCGTTCTCGTAGGTGCTGCTCCTTCATTCTCATGGGCGTCGAGGCTGCTCCTCTGCTTTCCCTGGGCTGAGGCCACTCTTTTGCTCTCCTGGTGCTGAGGCAGCTCTTTTGCTTGCCCTCTGCTGCCTCCTGTCATTGCCATTTCTGTCCAGTCTCGGACCCCAGGGCTGGTGAGGAGACTATGTCAGCAGAGCTGCAATCAGATCAATCATAGGTTCAGTGACACAGGTCTGCTTTATTGCAGGAAGGCACAAGCTTATATAGGGGTAGTGGTCCAATCACAGCACAGCAAGTAGGATACCTCATTTAGCATCTTATTAGCATAACAGACTTAACATCCTGTCACAGAATAGTGGGTAGGATGCCTCATTAACATAATGGGTTTCAGATTACAGAGCTTGGATTCCTGGAAACCATGTGACCCTGACTGTTGCAATATCTAAGTGTTGCAATTTTGGATTCCAAGGGTGGTGATTAGGGAGTGGTGAGCTCTAGGCATCAGTCTCATGATCTGCCAATGGGAGCAAATGTCACAAGGCATTCCTTGTGGCTCCAGCAGTCAGGCTGTTGCCTCAGGCCTATTGTATGGCTGTCAATAAGACTTTCACCTTTTCCCCATGTTTGAGATCTATGCCATCAGTATGTCCTGCCCATGTTTTCCACCAGCTTTTCACACTGTCTCGCCTGTGGTCCTAGCACTCTGTTTTCAAAATGGGGACAACTCCTCCCATTTCTCCCAGTATGCTCAGCATTTCTCAGCATCTTTCAGCGTCAGACTCTAGACCTGCCCCATTCAGTTCTAACTTTTCAGAGGATGCTTACCCAACAACTGGTCACCCATAGAGAATATATGTCTGAGAGATGCTTATCCTTAGGTGGAACCTCTACACTTAAGGCTCATGGAATATAGTGTAACAGGGGATGGAAAGAATGCTGGTGCATCCCTCAACTCTTACCAGTGAAGCTTCCATATACAATAGAATGTGATGCACAGGGAAGGCTACAACTGGCTAAATTTTAGAGAATAAGAGACTGCAGCCTGTGTGTACTTAAATAGGACTCCTATATTAAACCTCATCTACCAATAGGTCAGGGACCATTGTGGAAGAGGGGGCAGAAAGATTGTAAGAGCCAGGGTTGGTCCATGAACATAGGGAAACAGAAACTTTCAGGCCACTGGAAGCTTGCTCGTGTGAATTTGTGGCAAGACCCATGCCAACTCAATTAGACAAGGGTTCAGAATGGAGTGAGGAAAATGGGCAGTGGGCCAGCCTTAGCCTGGGAACTGTTGGAGACTGATTACTGCTGAGTGAGGAAGAATAGACCTTCCTTAAAATCTCTAGACAGGCTGACTAGACTCTATAAACTTGCACCAAAGGACAATTGGACACATATGCTTGGCTGGATAGTACTTAACATGTATGGCAGAATGCATGATTCCCAGTGGATGGGGGGGCATCAGTGGGGGAGGGATATCTAAATATGATTAAGAACTGTTGTTTGAAATGTACAAAAGCTCAATAAAAATATTTTTTATGAAAGAAATCAAACAACTTCAAATACTGGAAGGATGCAGGGAAAGAGGAATCCTTAACCAGAGCTATGGGAATGTAAATTAGTGCAGTCACTAATTTACACTATGGGGCTGGAGAAATGGTTCTGTCAGTACAGTGCCTGCTGTGCATGCATAAGACTTGAGCTCACATCCATGGCACTCACCTAAAAGCTGGATAAGATGCACGTCTGTTACCAATGGAGGGGAGAAGAGATGAGCAGATTGCTGGAGTTCATTGATCTATCACCCTAGCTGAATCCATAAGCTCCATGTACTGTGAAAGACCCTGCTTCAAAAAGTAAGGTGGAGAACTATCAAAGAAGACATGTGATGTTGACCTCTGGCCTCCTTCTGTGATAGTTAGCTATAATTATCAACTTGACACCACCTAGATTCATCTGGGAAGGAACTCTCAATATGATATGGCTTATTTTGGGCTGACCTGTGAGTCTTATTAAGTAAATTGATATAGAAAGACATAGCTCACTGTAAGTGGTATCATTTCCCAGGCAGAGGCGTCCTGTGTATGAGTGGGGAAATCTACACGACCACAATAATGCAAACAAGCAAGCATGTGTGCATTCATTTCTCTACGCTCTTGACTGTGGATCTGATGTGACTAGTTGCTTCAAATTCCTGTTGCCCTTGACTTCCCTGTAATAGACGGTAACCTGGAATTGTGAACTAAAATAAACCCTTTTTCCCTTAAGTTGCTTTTTGTCAGAATATTCTATCATAGCAACAGAAATGAAACCAGGAAGAGAGAGAGAGAGAGAGAGAGAGAGAGAGAGAGAGAGAGAGAGACAATCAAAGATCAACTGAATTTATTTATTTAATTTGTTCATTTATTCAACATTGAAATGAGCACTGCCTAGTATGCTGACAAGCACCAAGAAAATAACAAAGACGTGGAAATCACAGCATAGAAAGTAATATGGTGAGTATTGATGACAGTCGCATAGGATGCAATTCTAGAACATTAATACCACGTGACAAACCATGCTCAATTGCATGTACCTTGTTCTAGACAACTGTTATGTTTTTCTGATGCTTTCATAAAATGGTATAAACTTCCTTTGTCTGCCTCACTTTGAAGTTAAGCCTGCTTCACAGTAACACAAGGAAAAGGACAGCAGGGACACAGGAGGAGGGATTGGGTTTATAGGTCTGGGATGTGATGTGAGCAAGTGGTCATTAACCACAGAGGACTGGCAGGCATCCTGGGTGTGCTGATAGGAAGTAATAGTGGAAAAAGAGCAGAGCCATGAACTACCTCAGCCATTTCATGCTACACTCGACTGAGTGTCCTTATTTCTGAATCGCATTAAAAGAGTATTCAGACCAGGTGTGGTAGTATATGCCTTTAATACCAGCACAAAGGAAGCAGAGGCAGGCAGATCTCTGGCCAATACAGAGAGTTCCAGGTCAGCTGGAGCTATAGGGGAGACCCTGTTTCAAAAAGACTAAAAAAGAAAAGTATTCAGCAAAATCACAGCATGCTGCTACTAATGTATTACTGTTTCTTTCACATAAATGTAGAACTTGGAGCTGGAGAGATGGCTCAGTGATTAAGAACATCTATTGCTCTTGCAGAGGATTGGAATTCAGTGTTCGGTACTCAAGTGAGGCAACTTACAACCATCTCTAACTCCAGCTCCAGTAAATCTGATAGACTATTCTGACCTCTGTGGGCACCCACAGTCATGTGCTCATACCCACACATAGACACACACACACACACACACACACATACACACCAAATTTTAAAAAATCTAAAATGTGGAACTAGTATGTTAATATATGAATTATTTATATACTTTTTATTATTTCTTTTGTATGTGTATGAGTGTATTGCCTGCATGTATGCAAGTATACCCATGTTGTGCAATGCATACTGAGGCTAGAAGATGGCATCAGAGCGCCTGGAACTAGAGTAATGGATGGTTGTTAGCTGTCATTTGGGTGTTGGGAATCAAACCCAGTTTCTCTGCAAGAACAGCCATTTCTCTTAACAACTGAGTCATCTATTCAACCCCAAATTCTTTGTATGGTGAGAGGTGCCTAAACCACCCCAGGCTTCAAGCAGACTTCTTTCTAGGGCTCACCGTGTGGAGTACATTTGGAAAAGATCACATCGGGTAGCTGGCTATGTGGTGAATGACATGGTAAGAGAGAGGGACAAGGTCCCACTGGTCCCACAGACAGTATGCAAAAAGACATGTCCAAGAGGTCCATCCTGCAGTATGGTAGCTTTGATTTCCAGTGTTTGTGGGAGTCACACATGTGAGGCTGGCCTGAAGGCCAGATGCTGTGGAAAAAGTATGCAACCTTATCCTGCATGGCAATGCAAAGCCTTAGCAGGCTTTGTTCAGGAGAACTCTCAGAGCAGTTGGGACACAGATAGCTTCCAGGGATCAAGTCATCTGGCAAGGACTCCAAGGAACAGCTGGGAACACTAGCTATTTGAGGAAGGATGAGGCATTCTGGAAGCATAGTAATGGTATGGAAAACATGATCACATTGGAAAAATGCCTAAAAATAACATGGAATCAGGATGAAATGGCTGACTCTTCAATTTTAGCCCACCCAGCAGAAGCTAAGCAAGTTTTAGAAAGAGCAATGTCTTCATGGAAAATTGGACTTTAAATTCTCACAGGGTGATAGAGCAAATGATTTCTGGTCAAGAGGAACCTGTCTCCCCAAGGTAAAGAGTCATCTATAAACACTGTCCCTTAATATTGAAAGGTAGCATGCCTGTTTGCTGAGTCTTCCTTCCAGGGTCAGTGCTTCCCTTAAATGCTCAAAAATGGAACAAAAGTCTAAAGAACAAATGGAAGGGGGCATTGAAAATGAAACATGAAAGTAGCCAAAGAATTATTTCATGTCTGATCAATTTCCCCAAAACTGACCTGTCGAAGACACTTCACATATGTGGGGTGAATGTACTTTTCTAATACAATAAAATGCACACATTATCAGCTCTGAGCTGGGTTCCAAGCCCTTAATCACTGCAGCCTCACTCAGTCCTTCACTGCAGGAACTGTTATTGTTCATAGTTTACAAAGAGACGGAGGCCAAGACCCTCCCAACAGGAAGTGGTGGAGCTAGAACTTGATCCTTGACCATCTTAACAAGGGTCTAATACAGCACAGGCTGGCCTCAAACTTGATATGTAACCAAATGCAAAGATTACACTTGTCCATCACCACGACACCCAGGTTATACAGTGCTGGGGAGTGAATTCAGGGCTCCATGCATGCTAGCCCAGCATTTACCAGCCGAGCCATGTCCCCAGCTGGATTTCTGAACATCTTTCACTGCAGTCTGTGCTCTTCCACACGACAGGAGCTGCCCCTCCCATTCCAATGTCTTCCTGTATTCTGTACCCCTTTTGTACTATGGCACCCCCTTAAAATGAAATTCAGCTGCAGCTGACCATATTATGGACTAATATTCTATATTCTATAAAACATTCTAGACTATTCCAGATTTTTGAAAACTGTCATTTGTCTTAAGGCCCACTGTGTCAAGTTAGTGTTCCCAGATATTCCTCAGTGCCAGTCCATCCACTGAGGTCTAGTCAGCCTGTCTAGAGTCCCTCACTTTAGGAAGCTCAGCTCTTCCTCACTTAGCAGTAATCAGTTGCCAATATTTCTTGACCTAATACTGGGGTTTGCAGTCCATTTCTTCAGCCTCACTTCTATGCTGTGATTTTGTCTGCTTGATTTTGAGTGGGACTTGTGTCCTACACTGACACCATTGCTGTAGATTCATATGAGCAGGATCCCAGGAGCTTGTAAGACTCTATTTCCATATGGTTGTGCACCTCCTTCCTGGCTCTTGCAATCTTTCTGCCCCCTCTTCCCCAATGGTCCATAAGCCCTGGGTTGGTGAAGTTTAATATAGGAGTCCTTTCCAAGGATCAACATTCTGCAGACTCTTAATCTCTACACTTTAGCCATTTGTAACCTTTTGTGTTCCTGGTCATCTGTTGCATGAGAGAGTTGAGAGATTCATTAGTGACCTCTTTACTCCTCTTCTATGTTCTGTGAGCCTTAGGTGTAGAGGTTGCATTGTAGATGTGACACTTCGGCCTGGGTACTTCATAGACAATGTCTGTATGTGACCAGTTGTGGTATGTGGTAATAGTTTCTGTGTGATGCAAAAGAAGCTTCTTTGATAAGTGGTGACTATGATATTTGTTTATAAATACAAGGATATATGTTTTTAACATAGTAAAAAATTATATTAGTCTAGGATGTGACAATCTTGGGGTTTTCTCTAAGATCTATGGCCTCTCCAGACATGTATATTTGGTTATGTTTATGGTACCACACTTGAGTTTCTTCCCAGTGAGTGGGCTTTTAGTGCAACTGGGCAGCTGTTGATTGCCCCCAAGATAAAAGTGCCACAACTGCTCCAATGTTGTATGCTGTGCTGGCCATTGATGTGGTTATTTGGTCTTGAATCTGGTGTTGGATCATTGACTAATGTTTTCCCTTGGCACCTTCATATTGCTATGATACCTAGCCTTCAGAGGAAGTGAATTTCAGGTCAGTTCCAGGTCCACTGCTCCAAATCCTATAACTGAAGTATGTTATGTCTTCAGCAGTAGGGTCTTATCTTCAAGTTCTAGCAGGCAATCAAGGGCTGTGGCAATAGCCTACGTGTAATTTTGGTGGTCTCTTGGACCACCCTAACCAACAACTCAAAGGAAGGTTTCTGGCACTTTCTTATTATGTAGCCTCTAGTTATACAGGTGGACTCATGTTGATATATTGTACATATAATTTGCCCTTAGGTTGTTGGACTAATATGATTATGTCTGTTTTTTTTTAAACTAGTTAGGCATTATTTATCTCTCCTCTCTCTCCCTGTCTAACCCTCCATAGCTTCCTCATTTAATGTGCCTCCATTTTCCCCATTTATTCCTTGATAATTCCAGCTCCTATGGTCCCACTTCTCTTGAGCTCCTTTTTCTTTATCCCCAAGTTTCCTTGTATAGCCCTCCTTCCCTCCCATTTAAAACCCCCATTTTTTTCCATTTCTCCCTTAGAACACCTGTTCTTCTCTGTCAGGTTCTTTCTTTCCCTTTCCCTGCCTGATCCATTTCATTATCCTGGTTCCTGCAGTTATATATGAATGCATATGTATAATTGGTGTTAGAATCCACATATGAGGGAGCACATATAACATTTGTTTTTTTTTTCTGAGTCTGTGTTACTTCACTTAGTATAACAGTTTCTAGTTCCACCTACTTACTGCAAATTTCATGATTTCATTTCCTTACTGATGAGTAGAACACCATTGTGTAAATGTACATTTTCATTACATTACATTACATTACATTACATTACATTACATTACATTACATTACATCAATTGAGGGACACTTAGGCTGCTTCCATCTCTTAGCTATTGAGAAAAGAGCAGAAACAGACATGGATGTACAAGTATCTCTGCAGTAGGATGAGTACTTTTGGTATATGCCAAGAAGAGATATAACTGGGTCAAATGGTAGGGTCATTTTCAGTGTTTTATAATTCTCCATAAGGGCTGCATGAGTTTGCAATCCCACCAACAGTGGATGAGCATTCCTCTTTCCCCACATTCTCTCCAGCATTTAGTATCATTTGTTCTCTTGATCTTAGGTAGTTTGATTGGGTTAAGATGAAATCTTAAAGTGGTTTTAATTTGCATTTCCCTAATTACTAAGGATATTGAATACCCTTTAAGACTTTTCTTAGCCATCTTTACTTCTTCTTTTGAAAAGTCTCTGTTCAGATCCTTAGCCCATCTATTAATTGAGTCTCTTCTTGATTCTTTGTTTTTTGAGCTCTTTATATATTCTAGATGTTAAACCTTTGTCAGATGTGTAGCTGTGGAAGAGTTTCTCCCACTCTGTGGTTTTCTCTTCACTTTTTTGATTATTTCTTTTGCTGTACAGAAGCTTCTTAGTTTAAAGAGGTCCCACTTGCTGATTCTTGACCTTAATTCCTGAGCAATTGATGTCTGGTTTAGAAAGTTATTGGTAATGTTTTCTTCTAACAGTTTCAGAGAGTCAGGTTTCACATTGAGGTCTTTGATCCATTTGGAGTTGATTTGGGTTCAAGGTTAAAGATAAGGGTTTAGCTTTTTTCATCCACAGGTGAAGATCCAGTTTTGCAAACACCATTTGCTGAAGATGCTGTCTTTCCTCCAGTGAATGCTCTTGGTCACTTTGTCAAATATCAGGTGTCTGAAATTGCACATGCTCATGTTTGGGTCGTCAACTATTTTCCATTGATCTTCAGGACTATTTTTATGCCAGTACCATGCTGTTTTTATGACTACAGCTCTGTAATATAGCTTGAGATCTGGTATAGTAATCACTCCAGCATTGCTCTTTGTGCTCAGGGTTGCTTTGGCCGTCTGGGGTCTTTTGTGCTTCCATACAAATTTATGGATTTTTTTCTAATTCTGTGAAGAACATCATGGATATTTTGATTGGTATTACATTGAATCTGTAATGGTTTTTGATACAATGGTCATTTTCACAATATTAATTCTTCCAATCCATGAACATGTAAGGTCCTTCCATCTTCTGGTGTCTTCCTCAATCTCTTTCTTTAAAGATTTAAAATTTTCATTGTAGAGGTCTTTTGTCTTTCATCAGGTTTACTCTGAGATATTTTATATTTTTTGAGGCTATTGCGAATAGGAGGGTTTCCACGTACTCTTTCCTCAATTGCTTGTTATTGGTATTTGGAAAGGATTCTGATTTTTTAATTAATTTTATAACCTGCCACTTTACTGAATGTGTTAGTCATTTCTAGGAGCTTTCTGGTGGAATTTTTGTCATCTCCTAGGTATAATATATCATCTGCAAAAAGGGACAATGTGACCTCTTCTTTTCCCATTAGTACTCCTTTAATTTCCTTTTCTTGTCTTATTGCTCTTTCAAGAGTTTCAACCACTATATTAAAAAGGAGTGGAGATAGTCAACAGCCTTATTGAGTTCCTGATTTTAATGGGAATGCTTCCAGTTTTTCTATATTTAAAATGATATTGGCTGTGGGTTTGATGCATATAGCTTTAATTATGTTGAAGTATGGTTCCTCCAGTTCAATTCCCTCTAGGACTTTTAACATAAATACATGTTGAATTTTGTCAAAGGCCTTCTCTGCATCTATTGAGATGACAATGTGGTTTTTGCTTTTGAGTCCATTTATATGATTTATGACATTTCTTGACTTAAATATATTGAACCATCACTGCATCTCTGGGATAAAGCTGACTTGATCACAGTGAATGATCTTTTTGATTTGTGTCTGTATGCAGTTTGCAATTATTTTCTTGAGAATTTTTACATCTATGTTTATTAAGGACATGGGTCTATAGTTTTTGTTTTTGTTGTATCTTTACCTGGTTTTTGTATTAGAGTGATGCTGGCTTCATAGAAGGAATTTGGGAGTTCACTCTCTGTTTCTATCTCTTTGAATAATTTATGTAGTATTGAATATAGGTCTACTTTAAATGTCTGCTAGAATTCTGCTGTGAATCCATCTTGGCCTAGGCTTTTTTTCAGTCCAGAGGTTTTGTATTACTGTTTAAATTTCCTTATATGTTATGTATCTGTTTAAGCTGTTAATCTCTTCTTGGTTTAGCTCTGATGATTTCCATGATCTTAGATACATATCCATTCCTTTTAGGTTTACAAATTTAGTAGTATATAGGTTTATAAAGTATTCCCTTATAATGTTCTGGATCTTTTGGGTGTCTGTTGTGATGTTTCCCCTTTAATCTCTGATTTTGTTTATTTAGATTTTTCTCTTTCTTTCTTTTGGTTAACTGGGCTAAGGGCCTAACTATCTTGTTAATCTTTTCAAAGAACCAGCTCTTGGATTTGTTGATTCTTTACATTGTTTTGTTTCCATTTCATTAATTTCTGCTCTGAATTTTCTTATTTCTTCTTGTCTTCTGGGTTTGCATTTCCTTTGTTGTTGCCTTTCAAGAGTCTTGAGTTGTAATGTTAAGTCATTTATTTGTGTTCTTTCTGATTTTTAAATAAAGGCACTTCAGTTAGAGCTATAAATGTCCCTTTTAGAACTGCTTTTAAAGTTTCTCAGAGGTTTTATTGTGTTGTATTGCCCCTTTCATTTAGGACCAGGAATACTTTTATTTCTTTCTTAATTTCTCCTTTGACCCACTCATCATTCAGGAATGTGTTGTTTAATCTCCATGAGTCTATATAGTTACTAGGGCTTCTTCCCATGTTGATTTTAAGCTTTATTGTGCTATGATCTGATAGAATGCATGGAATTGTTTCAGGTTTTTGTACTTGTTGAGACTTGTTTTGTGTCCCAATTTGCGGTCAGTTTTGGAGAAAGTTCCATGGGGGTGCTGAATAGAAAGTATATTCTTTGGTGCTTGTGTGGAATATTTAGTAGATGTCTGTTAGGTCATTTGATGTATGATATTGTTTAATTCACATGTCTCTCTGTTTATTCTTTGTCCAGTTGACCTATCTAATGGAGACAGTGGTATATTGAAGTCCTCTACTATTAGTGAGTTGGGATTAATCTGTGTCTTAAAGTCCTGTAGTACTCTTTTTATGTTGTGTGAACCAGAGTTTGGTGCACATATGTTCATGATTATAATAGCTTCTTAGTCAATTGTTCCTTTGATTAGACTGAAGTGCCCCTTTTTATCTCTTCTGATTAGTTTTAGCTTGAAGTCTATTTTAGTCTATATTAGAATTGCAACTCCTGTTTGTTTCTTAGTGCCATTTGCTTGGAATTTTTTTTATCCTTTCACCTTAAGGTAGTACCTGTCCTTGAAGGTGAGATAGATTTCTTGCAGGCAACAAAAAGATGGATTTTGTTTCTTAATCCATTCAACTAGCCTGTATCTTTTGACTGGGGAGTTCAGTCCATTGATATTTAAAGTTATTATTGAAAGATGTGTATTAGTCCCCATCATTTTAATTTCTGCTTGTATTCTTGGTCTAACTGTGTGTTTCCATTATTATGTCTTCATTTAGTTTCTTTCTGTTGTCCCTTGAGTACAGTCATTCTTTTATTCAGCTCTTTGTATTGCCTCAAGAATTCTCTGAAGGGTTGCTTTTGTGGACATGAATTCTTTCAGCCTATTTATGCTGTGGAAGATTTTTCTTTCCCCTTTGACTATAATAGACGTTTTTGCTAAAATATTCTGGGTTGGCATCTATGATCATTTAGAACTGGGAACATTTTGGTCCCTGACTGAGCTTCTCTGACTTTTATAGATGCACTGAAAAGTCAGCTGTAATTGTGATGGATTTTCCTTTATATGTGACTTGTTATTTATCTTATGCAGCTTTCAGTATTCTGTCTTTGTTCTGTATTTTTAGCATTTTCACTGATATGCCATGGGGAATTTCTTATCTGGTCCTGTCTATTTGGTGATTTATGTGCTTATTCTGTTTGTATGGACATGTCTTTCTTTAATTTTTGGAAATTTCCTTCTACAGTCATATTGAGGATCTGGTCCATACCATTATTCTGAGATTCTTCTCCTTCCTCTACGCCTATGATGCATAAATTTCATGGTATTCTGCATTTCCTGCATATTCCATTCCTGTGTTTTTAAATTTTTTTCATTATCTTTGCTTGAACAGTCCAATTCTTCAACTTTATCCTCCAGTGTTGATTTTCTGTTTCCCATTTTATTCATTCTATTGGCTTATTGAGTGTTTCACTTTGTTCTTCATTTCAGTCTGAGTTTTTTTCAATATTTCTCTCTTGTGAAATCAGTAAGAAGTGTATCCCTATCTTCTTTTAGTTCTTTGATTTGTTTTTGTGTGCTCTTTAAATTCTTTGAATTATTTGATAATGTTTATGATTGCTCTTTTAAATTCTGTATCCTGGGTTATCTCTAGGGAGTTCTCATTGCAGAACTCCTCTATAGTACTATTGGTGTTTGGTGAGTTTTTCATATATTGACATGTGGATTTCTTTTGTTATTTCTGATTCTGGTGTGTGACTCAAGCCTTCCTTTGTTGAGTTTAAGTCTGGTTCTGTAGGTATACTTGATGTGCCTTTGCTGTTTTCTTATTGGGTATGAAAAGCTGGTTGGCCTAGGCTTCAGGTTCTCTCTTTTGATTTTATATTGGAGGGACCAAATGATTCTAGTCCAGTTACTCAGGAGTTCCCACAGGAGCCCAAGTCAAGTGAGAATCAACTGCTCTCAGGCTTCCTCCTAAGGTCTGGGCCCCTCTAGTCAATAGGCACAACACAATTTTGGAAACTTGCTTGGTGGAGGCTGGATTCAGGCAATCTCAGGCAGCCTTCAAAAGTCTGGGCCCCTATTAATGGCAGGGGAATCTAACCCTGCAGCAGTGGGAGGGGCTGTAGGTGGTCCCAATAAAGGGGGATGGACAAAACACAGCATGATTTGGAAGGCTCACCACCATGCAGAGTTAAGAGTGTAATCTAGACATCTGGGGTACTAAGAACAAAAGTGGGCCTGTACCCAAGGCTAAAAGGAGAACAGGATGTGGGGTCTGGGAGACTGGAGCTTCTCAGGTTGTACGGGAGTCCAGGTGCCATGGACAGGATCAGACTTTCCAGGGAGGAAAGCTGGTCTAGGCAATTCAAGACAAGTTGGGTTTGCGGACAGCCAGGGTAGAAGGTTGGTCTCAGGAGTGTGAAGGCTAGTTGGGAGTGGGGACAGCCAGTGAAGGTTCTAAGAAACTAGACTGAAGAACTGAGCTGGTCTGGATGCAGGGATCAGGACTCAGTGGGTGGGTTTGGGCTAAGAGGCTAGTCTAGAGATCTGGAGTGCACCAACCAAAGTAATTCCTGATCAGACATTACATAAATTCTAAATCAGAGTTAAATATAGATCATTTAAACAAGAACAATTATTGTAGTTCATGAGATTAAGAAGAGATCTATAGCAGGTCAGTTTTGCAACAATCTGCTCAGCCCCCAGCTGGGTGTGCTGTCCTGGAATGCTGTGGAACCTTCTAGACATAGGGCCTAACTGGAAAAGGTGAATGGCAGGGTTATAACTCCATCTTGCTTCCTTAAGTTTGTGGAAATATAGAGTTCCAGCCACGTTCCAGCCGTGTTCTGCTGTCAACCCCAGCCTTTCCCTGCCACGACGGATGGTACTTTCTCTAGCCATGAACTCAAATACATTCTTCCTCCCTTAAGCTGCTTCTGTCATGTATTCTGTCACACAAGAAGAGTAACTAATTCAGTGAGATTTCAGAAACTGTCATAGAACTTCTCTGGCCTGAGAAACTCTTCCAAATCTTAGGAATCTGGAGATGCATAAAATATCTATTTCCAGGAACAAATAGAGAAAATTTTCATAGGAGTCTATGGATGAAAAGGTGAGGAAGGTTTCTAAAGTGCATTTCCCTGTATTTTTGTTCCCAGTGCACACATGCAGACTTTCATCTTACATACATTTAAAGTCCTTTAACAAACAAATATTACTATATGACTGGTACTATATGACTATATGACTGGTACTTATCTAATTACTTTGAAAATATTAATTAAATATTCTTTCAAAGCCTAAAAAAATGAAATATATATGCTTGTCTACCTGTCCCACTTCATAGCCACCCAAACAGACCAGTACTTTATGTGAGGTCTCAAAGAAAGGGGACGTTTTCAGAATATTGAACTGACTCTTTTGTGTGCTTTCATTATTTTGAAATCATGAAGTGATTTCTTTTTCCAAAGTTATAATGAAATATAACTTCAACTATGATCAGCAAAACTCATTTAAACATGACTGTGATATACTGAAGGTAAGGTGAGAATGCTCACTAACTGGGAATGTAACATTATGCTAGCAATGTTTTATGAGAAAGTTTTCTGCTGAAAATACAGTGATTGCATTTTTTTCTATATAAAATGAGAACACATGGCCTGACTTTAGGACAGTACACTGAAACAATCTCCTCTTGTTTTTCCTGGTTGTACATTTGTCATAACTGAAAGTGACACAATTATGAGGCAAACCAAACTGCTTTCATTTCTAGATTTTTTCATAGTGTTCTGTTTTGGGGAAAATAAAAATCTTACTCATTCTTTTCTTTTCTCCATAAATTATCCAATGACACTTAAGTTATATAACTTAGTTTAAAGACAGCAATGATGGATTTATTTCTGTCCTTCCACAGTACCCAGAAGGTAAATTCAGCACTAATACAGGAATCTTGTGCAGATGATCCTCAGTTTATGATGAATGTAAATTTATGATGCAGCAAAAGCAATATCCATTGAAATGCAACTTTGCTTCAGAGTTTGACATGTGATCACCTCTAGTTCTGGCTGTTTCTGGTGCAGTACTGTCTTGTTCCCTGTCACTCACACACTCATGAAGGTCGAATATGTCTGGGAAGTTGTGCTGCCAGTGTTTAGGATGCAGATACTCAATGAAGTGCATGTATCCATCAATACTTCTTGATAAAACAGACTTTGTATTAGATGACACTGCTCAACTTTAGATTAATGTAATGTTTTGAGCACATTTAAAGTAAGCTAAACTCATTTATGATATTCTGTAAATTAAGTACATTAAATACAGTTTTGGTTTATGATATTTTCAAATTATAATGGATTTATCAAGGTATAACCCCAGTGTAAATTGAGAAAGTATGCTATTAAGCAGAAAAAACGCCATTTGCAGTTTCCTAATTTAAACTAATTTATGATATTGTTTTTATTAATTATAAGACAAAAATACATGCTTTGCGACATTTGTGATGTATATATGAAAGAAGGAAAATGGCCCATCTTTTTTGAGGACAGTTTGGTGGTTCCTTAAAAAGTCAAGCAGATACAGTATGGTTGATTTGGGGAAGCAGCTCTGTACCCTGAGGTAATTTCCCAAGAGAAAAGGAAGCCTCTGTCCCTATAAAGATTAGCACATGAGTACTCATAGAGGCTCTCTTTTTAATAACCCTAAACTGTCTGAAAATAAATGCTCATCAACAAATGAATTGGTAAGTGAATTGTATTATATCCAAACCTTGGGACAAAAATAGAAAGGATGGATATTTGAAGACATATGGGTAGACTTCAAAATGATTATTAGAAAGTAAGATCTCTCCCCCTAGGGTTCATGTATGATGTATCTAAACAGAAAACCCAAACTAATTGATGGTACCAACCAAGAGTTTAGTGGGTACCTGGGAAGAAAGACAGCAGGGATGGGTGAAAGGGGGGCCACAGAGGAACTCGAAGTATGTGTACATGTGTGTGCCCACATGTGTAGAGGTTAGTCCTTGGTGCTGAACCCCAGGATCTTCCCACCTGTTTTTTTTCTTTTAATTGTGTTGATTCTTTGAGACTTTCATATAATATATTTTGATCATACTCTGATCCTCTCCAGCATCTGCATCCCCACCTTACTACCCCCACTGACTTCATGTCCTCTGTTACTATTTTTGAAGGCCTACCAAATCTAATTTGTGCTCCCAGAGCCTGGTCAACCACTCAAAATCACATACTTTAGGAAAAATGATCCTCCATCTTCCAGCAGCTATCACTTGCCAATAGATCATAAGCTAGGGCTGGGGCTTCTTGCACACTTCCCACATCAATGGTGGGAATTTTGTCTGGCTTTGGCTTGCACAGGTCTTGTGAATATGTCAGAAGCATTGTGGGTTTATATATGGAACTACCCTTTTGTGTCCAGACAGCATGGTTTTCTTGTATTTATTCACCACCTCTGGCTCTTACAATCGTTCTACACCTTCTTCCTCAATAATCCCTGAGTCTTGGGAGGAAAGAATGTGATATAGGTGTTCCTTTTAGAGTTGAATACTCCATAATCTCTTATTCACTGCATAATTGATTAATCATCATCTGCTTCTCTGGTGAGAGCTGAGAGATGCACTAATCTATGGATGTAACAATAAATCAGCAGGAGTCAGTTTGATACTATGTCCATTTAGCAGAACAGTAGTAGTAGGTTTTCCCTATGGCCTGTCACCTGTCTAGCCAGAAGTTCTTGACCCTGATAACAGTGCCAGGTTACCAGGACTCCATTTGGTGAAGTAGGCCTTAAATCTGTGAAAGCTAGGCAGTAGAGATGAAATTTTGAAGTCAGTACCAGCTTGATTTCCTCTTGTTTTTTTCTACAATTCACTTACATAGTGTCTTCAGTGATCCAATTTTACTGTCTAGTTCTGGATGGTAACCTAGAGTGTCCACCTTGCTTTTTGAGACAAGGTCTCATACTGGCTTGGAAGTCCCTGACTAGTTTTAGCTGGTTGACCTGTCTCTGCCTCCCCAGGGCTGGTATTCCAAGCATGTGCCACCACACTCATCTTTATTTCTGTGGGTTCTAGGAGTTGAACTTAGGATGATCTATGCTTTCACAGCAAGCACTTTACCAGTTGACTTGTCCCCTATCCCTGACTATCTTTTTGAATAGGCTGTGTGCCATCTATGCATGGCTGTCTTTGGTCCCACAGCAGCAGCTGCTCATGTGACTACTGCACCCCACACTTGACAGTGCTCTAAGTAACGTCTAGCTCTTGATGAATGCAGTCTAGTATCATTTCTCAGTGGGCTTCTTTTACCTGCTGTATGACCAATTGACAAGCACACTGAGTACATCCCTAATGCTGCTTTACCATAGACTCTTCTGAAAGAGGGTATTTAATACCCACTAACGAGAGAAAAACTACATTTCAATGCATTTCCATAGCCAACTCCCTATGCCACAAGATTATTAAATTATTTGTTTTTCCTTTCCAGAAAGCTAAATTACTGCTCATTTCCAGAAATGGGATGGTTATACTTGCTTTCTTTCATGTAGCTGTAGAGGAAGGAAAATGATTTCCTTATACTCAAATTCCCCAATTTCCCAGTTTGGTGGATAAAGCATGATTCAGAATCCTCAAGATGCACTAGGAACCAGTCCAGCTCAGGAACAACGGACTCCACTGGCAACGGGGAACAGTGGCTCCACCTAGTGGTGTCTTTCCAGTTGGCATTATGGCTTCAAATGAGTGGCTTTCTGTTCAGCGTTGCTTTATTGGAATTATTTTAATAAAATTATAAAATAATAGCCCTGTCTCATTTAAAGTAACATTATACTAAAGAGTTAGTTTCCATCCTTCTGATCTTCCAGTCTTACTAGTGTTTTACTAGATTTATGCTCAGTGGGATAAATGGGAATAAAATGAAAAATGGGATCTTTTTAATAGAAAGGAAGTGGAGGGAAGTATAAGGTACTATTTTCTAAAAGAAACCCGAATAACCTCTCATTTTATGTCTTCAGGAACTTATGATGGAAATGAATCTAAAAATTCTGTCATACAAATTATGCAGAGCAGCAACTGCAGACCTTAGGTGTCAACTCCCTGTAGCTGTTTCCTCAAAAGAAATTATCTGAAACTTTGTGATTACGTTTAGTTAACATTTACACTAAACCCCAGCACTTGATAAATATCAGAATTTCTGAAATGATTATTACAGGGCCTCTCTTGTGCCCTTGTAGAGAAGAATTTAGGAAGACTGAACAAGATAGACACAGAAAGCAAGATTTACTAAAGTGAAACTAGATACACTTCCGTAAACTCAAACCCTTGGCCCAAGGGTGGATTAGCTACCAGTTCTGGGCTCCATCTTTTTATCTATTCTGCCTGCTCTTGTCTGCATCATTCTCTCTCTGCTTGATTAAAATGTTTCTTTCGTCAGGCGTGGTGGCGCAGGCTTTTAATCCCAGCACTCGGGAGGCAGAGGCAGGCGGATCCTTTGTGTGTTCGAGGCCAGCCTGGTCTACAGAGTGAGTTCCAGGCAGCAGGAGCTACACGGAGACCCTGTCTCAAAAAGACCAAAAAAAAAAAAAAAAAAAAGTTTCTTTCCCTGTCCACAATTGCATAGAACTAGACATTTTTACTCCTTGCTGAGATGGCGCCAGGCCTTGCGGTTAGCCTCAGATCTGCCAGTCTGGTGTCTGTCTTCAACCCAATGATCCCATGTTTTTTTCCCAGACAGAAGCTTCAGCATGTGCTATGGAGAAAGCACATTGCATTGCTGCTGGGTCTGAGCCCAGGAGAAGGATGGATGTGAAGTTTAGGGTGCCTTCAGAGCAGCGGGTACTGACTAGGAGCTCTCAGTCTTCTTCACTTGTGTTTCCCAGCTTCTCTTTCCATCTGAGACCCTGAGAGTCATCTGCCATCTGCTGATGCAAAAAACACTCATTTCAGAAGGAATGAGAAACAATGGTTTATTTTAAAGTCAAACATGAGTGACCAAGACCCAGGAACATGGATTCGGAGTGCCTCAAATACCAGGTTCCACTTTAGTAACAGTTTCATGAAGGTTTTACAGTGACAGAGCAAAGAAAGTCATAAACCAAGACACTCCAAATATATTGGTAGGCCAACAGAAGAGAAATTTCTGTGTCTTGCACAGTCAATACTCTCTCATATGTAAAGCTGAATGTAGAGGGAATTTCACTGGCAATCCTCTTGAATGGATGATAGACAAGACCACACAGAGCACAAGAGGCAAGCAAGCTGCTCCTTCAGCACAGCCAAACCTTTCAATGTCAACTGAAGGCCATTGTTACTGGTAGCAAATCAGGAGTCACCATGCAGGACAGTGAAAAAGCAAGGTAGGATTTATTACGGCTGGGCTGTCCCCTTATTCGGGTGAGTATCTGGGGAGCAGCCCCTTTCATCTCTCAGACATAACTTTTATAGGCAGTTATGGGGTGATATTGAGTCATTTTGAATCCACCAGTCACAAACAGCCAGCTCAGTGGCTATAGCAAGCAAGTGGGTTAACAGAAGCAGATAGCATAGTCAGACAAGCACATTTCCTTGTAGGCAGAATATCCTGGCCCCAGGCCCTTCTTGCAGTTAGCTAGTTCTAAGAATTCACCGGTTTTTGCTGGGTATGGTGGCACATGCCTTTAATCCCAGCTCTCGGGAGGCAGAGGCAGGTGGATCTATGTAAGATCTAGGCTAGCCTGGTCTACATAGTGAGTTCTAGACCAGTTGGGGCTGTATGAAGATCCTGACTCAAAAAAAAAAAATAATTTTCTAGTTTTAAGTAATCCCGAAAACTGATTTTGTTCTAAAGTTCATTGTAGACCAGTGTCATTGATTGACATCTGCTTTGCGATGAATGATTTTTTACAGTTAAAGGACTACGTTTATTCTTGTTAAAAATAAAAGTTTGAGCTGCATAAAAAAAATATCTTGGGTACAATGGGTACACTTGGATAGATCACAGGAACAAAGTCCATCCTGCGGCCTTGGGGCCCTCTTCTAATGGCTCAAGGGTTATATAGGGTGCTTCAGCCACCAGATCTCCAATGAGTTCCAGGCCTCCAGAACCAGCTTGGTCCTGCTGAGGCATCTAGCTTAATGGATTATCAGCTACCAGTCCTTTGTCACTGCAGATGGTCATTGTTGGAATACTTAGGCCCTACTAATCTGACTGTTACAGATCTTTGTTTTCCAGATGATATGTGAGAGAAGAGACTGAGATGTAAGTCTCTCAGTAGAGAAACAATTTGGGTACTCTGCAGTGAGTGTTTAGTACTAAGATTAAACATGCTTTTTATAGAAATTTGGGAAGCTGGAATGAAGTTGAATAATATGTCAACTCTCATCCACTTCTAAAAATCCCAATTGCAATTTTAAATAAAAAGGCATGCTAATGTCTTATATTCCTGTATTGAAAAGGGGGCTGCCCCTGCTTTTAGCTGTATGGAATTTGACTAATAATTTTTTTTATTATATAAAAAAAAGGCCAAGGATGCTATCTGATGACATTTTTAAGCTATTAGGTTGGTGGGAGCTAGGGTTGGTGGGAGCTAGGGGTCTGCTGAGTTAATACATTCCAAAGGTTTTACCAGGTAATTACAAGGATGTTAGTCAGACACAGAAGTGGGTAATAAATAGCCATTAAGGTTTCAAATGCAGGAGCTGTTCACAGAGTCAAGACAGTAAGGAAGCCCTCTCTGTTTTAG
Organism: Nannospalax galili; assembly: GCF_000622305.1. Lineage (NCBI taxonomy): Eukaryota > Metazoa > Chordata > Mammalia > Rodentia > Spalacidae > Nannospalax > Nannospalax galili. The sequence goes on along the minus strand of NW_008341218.1, from coordinate 26,599 downwards.
TTATAGAAAGAAACTTGGGAATGATTGATCTAGCTTGGATTTTAGTTAAATATGGCTGTATTAGTCACTTTTCTGTTGCTGTGATAGAAACACTGACCCAAGCAATTTATAGAAGGAAGAATTCATTTGAGCTTCTGGTTCCAGGGGAATTACAGTCTGTCTTGGCGGGGAGGCATGGTGGCAGAGGCGGCTGGAGAAGAGGAGCAGAAGCTAAGCTCTACATCTTCCAGCAGGCACAGGAAGCAAGAGAGCGACTGGAGATCTGGCAAGGCTTGGGAACTCTCTAAGCCCACCCCAGTGACATGCTTCCTCCAGGGTAGCCACACCTTCTAAAACCTCCCAAAACAGTACCATCATCTGGGGACAAAATGTCTAAACACTTGGAGCCTGTGGGAGACATTTTCATTCAAACCATCACAATGGCTATTTTCTTTTTACCCTTAAAATACTAAAGCATGAAAACAATAAATAAATGGAAAAGCTATTTCCTCTATGCTTAGTCACATGTAAGATATATGTTACATTTCTTTTTGTTGTGACAAAATACCTGCTTAAGGGTAGAAGGGTTTATTGTGGCTCACAGTCTGAAGTTCATCATGGTGGAGAAGGCACACTGCATTTATACTCAGGAAGTAGAGAGAAATGAAAGTTCGGACTCAACTTGACTTCTTTTTCATCAGTCCAGGACCCTAGCCCATAGAATTGTGCTGCTTACAGTTTTGGGTAGGTCTTTCTATCTCAGTTAAACTAATCTAGAAATCTCTCAGAGATAAGCCCAAGATGTTTCCATGGTGATTCTAGATCCTGCCAAGTTGACAGTTAAGATTAACAGGACTGACATGGTGGCATACACCTTTTATCTGAGCACTCAGGAGGCAGAGCAGAGGTAGGCAGATCTCTCTAAGTTTGAGGCCACTGGTCTACATAGAGAGTTCCAGGCTAGTCAGGGCTACATAAGGAGATGCTGTCTTGAAAAAAAGAAATTAACCATTACATACAATTATCAGAAGACTTATCTTCCAGCTCACTTAAATTAGCAAATTAGTAACAATGTTTATGGAGATCCATGTAGGCTAAAAATTTTAACTCAGAATTCCAAAGGAATACTAAAAACTCGACAATCTTTCTTGATTGGTTTAACAATTAATGTTTTTTGAGGGAATTCTTTTTTAATATTTTATTTATTATTTTTGTTTTTATGTTATGTGTATGTGTGTTTTGCCTACATGTATGTAAGTACACCACCTGCATGCAATGTCCCAAAGAGGTCAGAAGAGGGTGTCAGATTCCTTGGAATTGGAGTTGCAGATGATTGTTAGCTGCCAGGTGGGTGCTGGGAATCGAACCAGGGTCCTCTGGAAGAACAGCCAGTGTTCTTAACCACTGTGCCACCCCCCAGTCCCAGGAAATTCTTTTGGAGCTAGTCTTCACTCCTCTGCAGGCTGACATTTCTATGACTCTGAAGAACACTGCCCCCCCACCCCCAGCCGAGTCACTGCACAGCCTGAAGATACAGGAGGACATCTGGAAATTGGCAGATGCTTCAATATATTAAAAATGTATCAGTTTTATATTGCATTCCTGTGTGGATGTTTGCACAGCTGTATGGCTCTATCAAGGTGCATATCACAGATATATAACCATAAATATGAAAAATAAGGAGCCATAGAGTGTGTATCTGCAGAAAGTCCTCCATGGCTTAGAAAGTCAAGGCCATTTGTCTTTCCTGCCAATATAAGATGAGCAGTCCTGTGTAGCAATTTGCTGTTCATCATGTCTGAAGTTTCCAGATTACATTTTGGGGCATAACCTTTGGCAGAGTAAAGTTTAAAGTGATACATGATTTGATGCATATCAGTTCCATCCACCTTTAAAGCCGTTTTTTTTTTTTTTTTTAAGAGAGAAATCACATATCTGGCTCGAGTAACCAATTCTCCAGGGAAAATGAAGCCAAATAACACGGCTTTGACCTGAAGGACCAAGATAACTTCATATGGTATTTGTATGTGTGTGCATGTGTGCATACAATAGAGCACACACGTGTGTGTGTGTGTGTGTGTGTGTGTGTGTGTGTGTGTGTGTGTGTTTCGGCAAGCATGCACGTGAAGGGCAAAGGTCAACCTCAGCAGTTTTTCCTCAGGCACCAGCCACCTTACTTCTTGAGACAGGGTCTCTTCACTGGGCTCTGGGGTTCATCAACTGAGCTAGGCTGGCTGGGCAGTGGGGATCCACCCTCCTGTCTCTACCTTCCTGACACTGGATTACATGCATTTTTTTCCCCATGGGTGCTCAGGATTGATTTTACATGCTCTGCTTGTATGGCAGGCAAGATTACCAACTGAGCAGCCTCCCTGGCCCTGTTCATGTATTAACTGAACGAGGCAATGGGTCTTGTAACATCTTCACACAAACACACAATGTGCTTTGTGTTTCAGTGTCCTGGTTGGTTTTCCTCCCAACACCAACCCTTAGCTCTCAGGGGGAAGCTACCAGGAGCTGGCCTAGGTCCAGCCTCAGGGCTGTGAGCTTTCTCTCCCCTGCTTTTCCTCCTCTCAGCAGCTGATCCTCATCATCTCTCCTCGCCTTTTCCCAGACATTAAAATTTCTTCCAAAAGCCTTTTTCTCTCCCTGCCATACTTTCTATATATTACAACAAAGAACAATTCTTTGAACCCCCAGGGACTTATGATTTTAAGTTCTGAAGATTTACTAAGTAATGTCTCTTTTAAATTTTTTCCCATTTTGAAAACCTTAGTGAAAGCAGTTCATTCTGTCCATTCTTTCTCTGTGCTGCAAGACATTCTTTGCACAGCCTCTCTATTCGTTCTTAAATCCAATTTTACAAACCACTTTCTAAAAATTATCATCTTTCGCGGGAACATAAAGCCTCATAATATCTACCAAAATAATAAGGAGAGTAGGCGCTATTTTGCTCAAGAAATACACAATATTTTAGTGAACTCTAATAAAACTTCATTTCAGAGCGCGAACACGTTATTTCTCTGCAACCACACTAGAGGGCGGAATTGCACTCCGGTTCCATTTCTGACTAACTTAAGTAGGTCTTGCCTCTCCACTTGTCAAACTGTAGCCTTCAGATACTCTGTACAGTTAAAATAATCATGCAAAGATGGAAATATCCCGATTCAGGCTCGGTCCTGTGCCTTGCTAAAAATTCCTTTTGGTCATAGGCACATTATCAAATAAAAGAAAAAGTGTAATATACTTAGTATATAACAAATTGATAGGATAATGAGAAAAAATATGCAATTCCACTCCTTATTTACATTTGGTAAAGTTTACAAAGAGGCTTTAATAAGCTTGAATACTTCACCTGTGATGGAAGAGTCAGCAGTGGCTAACAGCGTCCTCATTTGGTCTCTAGTCCAGTAACAATTTGCCAAAGCCAAGAGTTGGGAGAAGGAAGCATCTTGTTTACATCTGTGCAAAGCCATAAGGTGAGTAACATTCTGGCTCCTCTGTGGATAGGACTTAAATACTAGTGAAGTTTCCAACACGAGAAAGGGTCATTTTACTGTTCTTCTGAGCAAGTCCCCTCAGCTTTTCTTAACATGCAGCTCTACACTGAACTGCAGAAATATATGCCACTCTCCAGGGAAACTATAAGTAATTTGAACTAAATGTCTGCTTCCATGATTTAAAACTGTGTCCTGTGAGATACTAGGGGGCTAGTGGGGATTTCACATGGGCCATTAAAATATATAGTTGACCTGAGTTCCAGTGGAGTGTGTACACTCCATTTAACAAATTTGACCAAGACAAGTCCTCTGCTGTAATTAAACACGGGTCAATTTTTTTTCTAATTGAGATAGTGTCTCACTATGTAGCCCTGGCTGACCTGGAGAGCACTGTGTAGACCAGGCTGGCTGTGAACTCACAGGGATCCACCTCCTTCTGCCTCCTGAGTGTTGGGAGGAAAGGTCTGTGCTACTATGTACAGCCTAAGTTCTACATTTTTAAAATTAAAATTATTACATTCATTTATTCTCTCTCTCTCTTTCTCTCCCTCTCCCTCTCTCTCTCCCTCTCTGTAGGTCAGAGGAAAACTTGTGCAAGGTGATTCTTTCCTTCCTCCATGTGGTCCAGAGAATTGAATTCAAGTCCTCAGGCCTGGTGGCAAGTTCCTTTACTCACTGAGCCATCTCAACAGCCCCAAGAATTCTGTTTTTGCTCATTGAAGAAAATTACCATCTGATTAATTTGGTGAAAATAAAGTCAGTCTTTGTAACAAAAAAATTGAACGAGACACCTCTATTGTGGAGAGAAGCTCAACTGTTTTTTCAGGTTGTCCTGTTGTCAGAGCAGGTAGGTTAGAAAGATGTGCACATGTCAAACAGAACTGGTGCAGGCAAGAGGTGGAAGGGGCAGTGAGACAGCACACGCTCACTCTCAGAAGTGGATCTGCTCTGGAAAGTCAAGTGGGTGCAGCTCTGTAGGATCTTCCATCCTGTGTATATGGGCTCACCATCCTGTAACTTGAATGTCCCACCAGCCAATTCCAGACCCATGACAGTTATTCATTCTCTTTTTTTAAGAGCCAGACTCTGTCAATTTAAATTTTTAATTTTTGGAACTGTCATACATGAGTACTGTATTAACATAATTTCCACCTCTCCTCTCCTTCCAACTCTTCTTGTGTTCCCCAACTCCCTCTCAAGTTCATAACTTTCAGGATTGCACATCTAAGCAGTATCCTGCAATCCTTCCTCCTGGCTTATTTCATGCACTACAGGGCCCTTCAGTTCATCTCTATTGCAAGCAGCAAGACATCTACCTTTTCTAGGCTGAATAACATATTGTGTTTTATATATATATATAATCATATATACGCTATCTCTGTATATGTATATGTGCACATATAAGTACCACATTTTCTCTATCCATTCATCTGTTAATAGACACTTAGCTCACCTCTGTGTCTTGCATATTGTGGTTTGTGCTGGAGTGCATGGGGTGTGTAGACATTTCTTAACATATGTATTCATTTTCATCTCGTCATATACCAGAAGTTGTACTGCTGAGTGGAATTTTAAAATTTTCAAGGAACCTTCATCCTGTTTTCCATAGTGTCTATAACTTTGCATCTCCCCAGCACTCAACAGTGTCCTCTCCACACAGTCATCTGCTGCTATCTCTCTTGTGTCATGATCTCCACCCTAGCAAGGTGTGGGGCGTTCCCTATGGCTCTGATCTGAGACTTCCCCATAGACAGTGTGCTGAGCTTTTCTGTGTGCATGGAGCATTTGCACATGTGTCTTTGAGGAGCTTGCATTCAGGAGTGTTGTGTTTTTTAGACTGGGTTTTGTTTTCTGCATCAGGTTGGTCATAGCGCATGTTCATTCTGGGTCTTAACTTCTTATCAGATGTATGATTTGCAACACTTCCTTGCATGTCACAGTTCATGTTGTTACTCTGTTGAGTACAAATTATTATAGTTTAATAAGTTGAACTTGTCTATTTTTACTTCAGTTGTTCACACTTTCTGTGTCATATACCAAAAATAATTACCAAGACCAATATGAACAAACTTACTCTATGTAGGTTTTTTTTCTCATTACGTTTATAATTTCCAGTCTTTCAGATCTTAATCCATTTTGAGTTTATTTTATATATAGTATGAGAGATTTCATTCTTCTGTCTATCAAGTTTTCTCAGCATCATTTGTTTAAGAGACCCCCATTTCTTTGTCAAAGTTGATCATAAATTATTTATTCTTGGACATTTTAGTGTGTGTCAGCTGCCTTGTTTGTACCAACATCATACTATCTCTTGTCTATTTTTATTTGTGTGTGTGTGGGGGGGGTGATCAGCCCAGGCTGATCTTGATTCTTGAATCTTGATCCTTCTTCCTCTGTCTATCAAGTGCTGGGATTACAGGCATGTGCCACCACAGCTGGCTCAATACCATACTATTTTGATTACTGTGGCTTTGTAACATTCTGAAATCAGGAAACATGTTGTTTCCAGATTCTTTCTGCTTGATTCAAATTGCTTTGCCCATTTAAGAGTTTCTGTGTGCTTGTGCTGGCCTGTGTTAGGCAGAAAGTACTGAATCCATGCTTAATTGGTTGAAAGATTTTTATTGTGAAAGGATAACATGCCATGGAAAGCATACCGCATGTGTGTGAGAAGAGTGTCTATTACCATTCTGTTGTGTAGAATATTCTATTATTATGCTGCTGTGTCAAATATTCCACATAAAACATTGAGTCCATTTGGATTGCACTGATCTTCAAACCCTGTTTTCATAATTGTTTTTTCATCTGTATTGTCTGTCCAGCTCTTGCAAGTAGACTGTTGGACTCTGCTACTGATTTTTGGGTGGTGGCTCTTTCCTTCCTCTCTCGTAGCTTCCAGCTCTGTGAGTTGCTGTCATTGCCATCAGTAACAAGGTAATAAAGCAACAAAATTAGGAGAATTTCAGGTTTGAGTTTTTCAACAATCACTAAGCTAGGCTTCTATAGATGTATATTGGTCCCAGTTCTCTGCATTTAGCTCTTATTTAGAATTTTTAAGTGAATTTCTGTGACTATGAAGCAATTTAATATTTGGTAGGGTGTAGTCCCACAGGGTACTCCTTATGGTAAAGTTTGGTTAATTTATAGCAGGTCTCATGCAAGGTGGAAGCCAGAAGGAAGCATGCATTAAAGACTTCCTACCCTTGGGTTATCCTAGGATCACGTGAGAAACCATCAGAATTTCTTCAACTGCCTCAACCTTCATATTATGGGCTTAGAAGAAGGTGTTTTCATAAGACTTGTTGATCAATTTTTAAGTTTTAGGACTTGGCTGACCAGTGAGTTTTAGGATGGCTTTGAAGTGTCTGATAGATGGGAACTTGCCAGATTCTGTCAACTGTGTTTTCTGCAGATGCTCCAGTTTGGGAGGAAATCTGCAACTTAAGAACAGATAACAAACATAAAATTTCCACATAAGATTATCCACACATGACAGAGAGAGAGAGAGAGAGAGAGAGAGAGAGAGAGAGAGAGAGAGAAACAGAGAGAATATGTGAGTGTATGTGTATGCATTGAGTGCGTGTACGTGTGTGTGTTGTCAAACTGAAGTTCTGGATCTTGGAAAAACAGATTGTATCTAAGTATGTGACAGCAATAAATGACATCAGCTTTTCCCCTGAAGACACAGGCTTATAAGGAGACAAAACTTGAATAGATAGATACAGCCTGTATCATCTTGGTTCTTGGGAAGATAGAGTGGAGCCAGGAGGCAAGAGAGCCAGGGCAGGCAATATGATATCTGATAGACATATCCTTGTGGTTGCTGCTAAACACCTAAAATGGGGTATTGTGGTGTTGTAGAATAGATGGGCCATGCATAAGTGATTCTTGATCAAGCACATGACGGGGAGATGGGAAGTCTGGAGCAGACAGAGAGGATGTATTCAGATGGCTTGAGCATTTGGGAGAGCTCTCCTCTACCCTTGCTAATCCATTGTGGGCCTTGATCTGTATGTAGAACCCCAACTAATATAAAAGCTGATTTAAGAGAATACACAAAACTTGTCTGAGGGGATCCACAGAAGAGCAGAGTGTAAAAAATAACCAAAATGCATGCCTTCAGAATTTTTATACAGAGATAATAATTTTGGGAAGGAATGAAAGGAGAAATGGGTACCCAACTGGGGTAGAAAACTCCAGACATGTTCTGTAGGTACGTTAGGGTAGGGACATAGGAACTGTGGATGGTGAGGGTCATTTTGAATTGTTTATTATTTCAGGCTCACCATAGCCCCATTCCTGGGCTCTCATGGTCAATCCTATTTTCTGCCCTTGATATGCAGAGGCAATCCTTCCCTGAAGTGTCTATGGTAACTATGTCAGGAGACACTCAGGCCAATGGCTGTCTCCAAAGTTACAGCTCCTTATAGCCTGTGGCTTGAGAAAATTGACATCCTTGCCTTAAATTAGACCTCCTACAAGATTATTCTAGTCTTTTCTTCAGACAGCTTAAAAGTGAAAACTAATTAGATAGATAAATCATCTGTGTAATATCTTATCTGAACACAGCCCTCCTCACCGAAGACAGCAAAGTTGGTCATTATGGTAAAAGACAAAAGTCAGACATTCAGCCACTAGTTACCAGGTGAGGAAAGAGTGAAGAAAAGCTAGTTCATGACCAGCATTGAAACAGATCAGCAGAAGAGACCAAGGAATGACAGAAATGAATTTTAACAGAAACGTGCTTTAACATAGCTGCCATAAAATGCTTTATCAACATACAAGGGCTTACACCAAGGCATGAACACACATTTATATTTATTAAAGTTACAGTTATACAGACATGCATATGGAAGTGAATATCATTTATAGATGTATTAATGGAGGCATAATTGTAGTGATTGTATGAGTCACTTTTCTGTTGCTGTGATAGAAATACTGACCCAAGCAACTTATAGAAGGAAGAGTTTATTTGAACTTACGGTTCCAGGGGAACTGCAGTCTATCATGGCAGGGAGGCATGGTGGCTGGAGCAGGAGAAGCAGAAGCTAAGCTCTCACATCATCACACAGGCACAGGAAGCAAGAGAGCAACTGGAGATCCAACAAGGCTTAAGAACTCTCTAAGCCCATCCACAGTGATGTGCCTCCTCCAGGGGAGCTACACCTTCTAAAACCTCCCAAAACAGTGCCACCATGTGGGGAAAAATGCCCAAATACTTGAAGCCTATGGGGGATCTTTTCATCCAAACCATCACAATGATAATCTGAAAAAAAATTATACTTGTAATTTTAACTTAGAAAATGAAAGATTTGTGGGTTGGTTGTTTTGGCAAAGGCAAATTTAGCACAGTAGGCATTCCAGGATATGATAGAATTGGTTGCTGATTTGTTATTTTAAACACCAGAAAACAATGGTAGGTTACTTGATTTCAATTTGAATAACAAGACTTCATTTTTTTCAGAAGATACTCATATTCTAGTTCAGAGTACAAGAGCAGCATAACAGAATAGTTGAAACTGAAGCAGGAACATCATCCTCTCTCTGTGACAACAGAAGCCCAGGAGTCAGGAACCCAAGCAGGATGCTCACTAACTGAAGAACCAAGCGCTCAGCTTCTTCTCTTGTCTCATCATTGCCAGGTTGATCCAAATATCTCATGTATGGAATATGTGACTGTTGTGTTGCTATGGTTACCCTGGAAATGTTTCTCCCTAATGCATCAACAATTCCTTAAGTGTGAACTCATCCACTGATGTTTCCTGTACATCGGAGACCATCCCACAATCCGTGTGCCCACTTTTAATTCTGAATTCAGGGCTGGGCACAGTGGTCACACACCTGTCATCCAGCACTCTGGAGGTGAAGTTGGAGGAGTCGGAATTTGAGCATCAGCCTTGGATATATAGTGAGTTCAAGGTCTGCCTGCCTGGACTACATAAGGTCCTGTTTGGAAACAAAAATAAAAATAATCCCAAACAAATGAAAAGCATTCTCAATGTGGTGGGAAGAGGCATGCAGGAAAGACCTTGTACTATAGTACAACATTTGTTGTCAGATCAGTCTATTTTAGGTTTGTTATATCATGAATATATCCAATACAAGTGCTTGTTTTCAAGGTCTGCCTGCCTGGACTACATAAGGTCCTGTTTGGAAACAAAAATAAAAATAATCCCAAACAAATGAAAAGCATTCTCAATGTGGTGGGAAGAGGCATGCAGGAAAGACCTTGTACTATAGTACAACATTTGTTGTCAGATCAGTCTATTTTAGGTTTGTTATATCATGAATATATCCAATACAAGTGCTTGTCTCTCTCTCTCTCTCTCTCTCTCTCTCTCTCTCTCTTTCTCTCTCATACACTCATACATACTTTAATAACAGTACTAACAATAATTAATACCAATAATTGCAGTTGTACCACAATAACCAAGACTTCCCAAGAGCACATGTGATATAAAAATGTAAATAAACAAGTGAACTTGATAATTTAATGCCCAAATACATAAAATCTCTGAACAGATTTCTTCCTCATTGATTAAAGTGTGTTATGCCAACTGTTAAACAACTCTATTATACATTGTATTTGATAAAGTGCACTAATTATGAGGTTTTGTACATAAAATTTGTGACTAATTTTGTACTAAAATTGCAATATTATTTAAGTACATTTATGTGATTATGTCTTATATACCATAAAATTCTTGCATTATAAATAATTCAATAAATATTTAGTACAGTTTTAGTGGCATAAGCCCCATCAAATTTCAGTACTGAAACCTTTCTGCCATATTTTTAAAAACCTTTCCTCCAGCCTCTTTGCAGTTAATTTCAACTTTCTGCTTCTAGCCCCACCCCAAATTTAATATAGTCTCTGTATAAATTTGCCTTTCCGAATATTCCTTATTTATAGAATGAGAAAATATGTAATCTTTTGCGCCTGGCTCTTCTCCCTTCACCACAGCCTTCGACGTTTATTTTGGTTGCAGCCCATGGCTGCATCCCAGGCCAATATTCCAGTCTGGGCAGTGTTTCATTGCTCCATTTAGTGATGGGCAGCTGGATGGTTTCCAGTTCAGAGCTGCTGTAACACACTGCTGTGAACACTCCCTGACAAGCTTGCAGGAACTGCCAACTCAGATGGGAAGTTCGTAAGCATTTAAGAATTGTCAAACTGTTTTACAAAGCTACTGCATGGTCTTATTTGTATATTCTGAATACAAGTTGTGTGTTTGAAAAATATTTTACTCCAGTTAGTGGCTTGTGACATTGGGTTACAATGTCAGCTTTTGCACTTAGGTCTGTGATCTTTGTATTTAACTTTTCTGTAGATGTGAAAAAAGCTTAGTTATTTGAATATGAGCATGCAATTGATTTACCTTATATTTTTTCCTCTTTGTTCATAGTTCAAATACAACAGAAATTGACCTAAAGGAAGACAATTTCACAGAGGAAAACAGCCCCTGAGTAGAATGCAAAGCTTCCTTCTTGGTTTTGCATTATCTTCATCACACCTCTCACAGAGGAAAAGTGATCTTTTGCTACTGGTCAGAACCCCAGACAAACTCTGCACCCTCATCAAGGGATGTTTCATTGTTTTGTTTCAGCAGAATTCCCTGCCAGAGGAAGAATACATTTCTGAGTTTCTGTAGAGATATTGAGTATTTGACATCAAAATGGTTACAGGAAGGCAAAAAGTATCAGAAAGAGTCTAGATTAGCACATCTAATCTCTAATTAAAATCTGTTAAAAAGCCTATGATGGGCACACATGAGCACCACTAAATGAACTCAGTGTAATATATATATATATATTTTATATGTATATACATATACCTTAGGAATTTGGTACATGTGGTGAAATTTCTATCCCTTCAAGGTGGCTGGGAAAACATTAGATGTATCTTTTTTTTCATCCAAGACCTGATACCTGCTTCTCTTCGTAAATAATTCTGTCTTCATAGATTTTCAGAAACTTATTTTGTCAGAATCTATTGGAAGAACCAAGCATCCCACCAAAACCGAAGGAAAGAATGGCTGGTCTATAGATTAACAAGAGTTGCCGGTAATCACGCCAGTGCTGATATGAATAGCCTTATTTTCCGTGAATAAAAGAGAGCCACTTGAAAGCTAGTAGCATTTTAGATTTGGAGTCATGAGTAATAAAGACCCAAGGAACATTTTCTTTTTTCAAATTATTTTTATTTTTTATGTGTATGCGTGTATTGCCTGCATGTAGATAAGTGCACCCATGTTGTGCAATGACAACAGGGGTCAAAAGAGGGCACCAGATCCCCTGGGACTGGAGTTACAGACAGTTGTTAGCTGCCATGTGGGTGCTGGGATTCGAACCCTGGTCTTCTGTAAGAACAACCAGTGTTCTTAACCATGGAGCCCTCTCTCCAGCCCCCCAAAGCAACATTTTCATTGCTATTATTCATAAGAAACTATTTGTGGGTTGCTGAATGGACACTGAATGATTAATCTTATTACTTCCAGAACATTTATATTGTAAAGAAACATATTTCCTAAAGACTATAAATTCACATTCAGTGTAGCTTCTGAATGACTAATTTGTCTGTTTATATTGTCCATATTTACTAAAAAACATTCGGTGTGGGGACCTAAAGGCCCCACCTTGCATAGGTCCGAAGGGAAGTTACTGGGGGCGCGGCCTGGCTTGCTTTGAAAGTCTGAAGAATACTTCTGCACTGCTGAGGAGTGTACGATCAGCACGTGACCATCCTTAAGATACAACCTGGGGGGAGGGGGGAGTTCCAGGTGCCTTTATAAGCTCTGTAACACCTGTAATAAATGAGTCCCTGCCTGACTAGACTCCCCATTGCGTCTGAGTGTCCCCGGGGAATGGGGGTGGCAAGGGCTGGTGAAAGGTGTGCTTACTCATCCCCAATCACCTCCGTGGGGGTCGCTAGTTCGAACCCCCGGCAATTTGGCACCATTGTATTCTCCACAATGAAATCTCAGGAGACCAGAGTGACAGCAAGTCTTAAAATGATATGGCTCACACCTCTCCCATGGCTTCATGTGGTCCCCAACAGTAGTATCAGCCCATCCTTGACTATGCATAGAAACAGCATACCTGCTGGGACATGACATCTGTGTCTGAACAGATGATTCTGCACACACTGAAGTTTTGATATCTCAATGGGATTCCTGGAGAACAACTCGTGCTATGTGGTCTATCCTGAATTCTCTTGAACCTCAATTGATTAGCCAATCTCAGCTCTCTGTAGGGTGATTCTTCACAGTTCAGAATCATTGGTGAGAAAGAAAACAAAGTCTGGCTAAATCCCTCAGTCTTCAGTGGGAAGCAGTCAGGTGAGTTCCTAGGTAACCTCTGCATAATAATGGATGTGAAAGAGCCTTTACAAAGCTGGGGTGTGCTGGAGAGTGTACTAATAGGATTGTTGAGTCTTGAAGAAGCTAGCACATGGGAATAACTGAAATTCACTTCCTTCAAAACCTTCACTAAGAGTAATGCTAATGAACAAAGCCAGGGAGCAGGGCTAAAGGCAGTGCTAGTGTGTTTATCCAGCATTCATGAGACTCTAAGATTGATCCTCACCACTGCAAAACAAAGACAAAAACATGGAGTAAACAGAGAGCCATGACTCCCAGACCAACACAGCTGATTGTAAGGCCACAGAAGGCAATGGTGATGGTGTTCAGCCAGAGCAAGGGGAGAGACAAGTGAATGAGGTTTCTGGAGCCTAGGTCAACACTGTGGTAGGAATACATCCACAGCTTTTGTGGATGAAGTGTGGGTCTTAATATCCCTGGTTTGTATTCCTTGCTTATTAAACAACTTGGATTTTCACGTAACTGCCTTGAGGAAAAATGTATGGTATTCAGGCTTACAGACATATCTCAATCTCATGGGTAAAAGTTGTACATTTTTCTTTAAATTTTTTTTTGATTTATTTTATATGTATGAGTGTTTTGCCTGAATGTATATATGTGTTCCACAAACATGCCCAGTGCTCATAGAACAAGAAGAGAGTGTCAGATCCCTTGGAACTGGAGTTACAGACTAAACTGCCATGCGGGTGCTGAGACCTGAACTTGGGTCCTTTACAAGAGCAGCCAGTGCTCTGAACCATCAAGCAATCTCCCTAGCCTCTACAAAACAATCAACTCTTTGGTTTGTAATATGAACAAGTGAATTTGTTAGAGTAGCAAATAGCTCCATAGATAAACTGGTCAAGGCTATAAAATCTCTGGTCTATTTGTTGAAAGACCCACATTTTGAGTTTCACTGGTCAATCATCTGGTCATAGGACCACCCCTAGGAAGGCAGGTTCACCTTTAGTCATGATAAGTTGATGGGTGGAATACCTAGTGCGTTAATGAAATAGTGAATTTTTCTTACCTGGAATCCTGACTCCCAGTGCAGAGCTTCTGGACCCAGACCCAGTCTCTGTAGACTAACACGTACGTTTCTTCAGAAAAGTGTAATCTCTCCTTTTCTTCTTCATATACCTTTTTAAAACATACTTTCTTTAATGCTTTGGCCTGGCCTACCCTAGCATCTTATAGTTCTTTGCTTTTTCTCTAGAGCTTCCTTCTCCAGCCATGTAGCTGCCAGTCAGCCACGTGTCTGACCTCCATCCAGGCTCTAAACCTGTGTGGCTTCATGGTTTTCTTTCCTTCTTCCCTCATTCTCCCTTCAAAGCAGCTGCCAAGATTATCAGCTTGCCTAGCCTGAGTCTTTTTCTTTAAAATTCTAATAAAATTGTCCTAAAAGCTCTGTTTGGGTCAATTCTAAATTCTTTTATAAATGAGACTAAGAACCCTCTAGAGGATGCTCTTTCTCCCCATTTCAAAGTGATTACATATTATCTACTCATTGGCATTAAAAACTAAGGAATGAATGGGTATAATGTAAATTTTTTTTAGGTCTTTGTGAGAAAACATGTTTTTGTTTTTTGTTTTGTTTTGTTTTTAACTTTTAAAAATACTTTATGGAGAATTGCATATGCATATAAGGTGTTCGGATCAAATCCATGGCCTCAGCATCCTTGATCAAGAGGACAGGTGACTCACCACCATTATAGGACATTTTGAGAAATGCTCATACTCCCCTGGAAGTAGTCGACCTAGGAGAGCAAGGAGCAAAATGTATCCTTTATGTCCCTCTGACCAAATTAGTATAGGCCTCAAAGTATGTCTGTTAAACACCCAAGAAGATTAGTTCCACCAGTCTGGTATTTTTAATTACTCTGTCATGTAGATAAATCTTGGGCAAAGACCATTTCTTCTCAGATGAACCTTAGCTAGACATATATTTCTTGATATGCTATGTATAATTTGTTAGCAGGTTATTGGAGTAATATGGTTCCCTCTGGTTTTTAAAACTAGCTAGGCATTATCTATCTCTCGCATTGTCTCACCCCTCCATCATGGTTTTCTCACTTAAGGTGCCCCCATTTCCCCCCTTTCTCCCTTAATAATACCCTTCTCCTCTGGTCCTAACTCTCTTGAGCTCCTTCTTTCCCTTTATCCCCTAGGTCCCTTGTATACCCTTCCTTCCCTCCTCCCTTAAACTAATCAAATTTTTATCCATATCTCCCTTATTAAGCCCTAGAACAGGGCAATTTTCAAATGTTCATATGAGAGTCCACTGGAATTTCTTGACAAGGACTTCCAAAAGCATCCCTCTATTGGGTTCTTCCTCATTTTTCTTCTGTCTTCCAAGGTTGGACTCCAGAGTGATGGATTCAGGATTTGCTTTCAGGTATTTTGATAGCTGTTTGTACTTAGAATCAGTCAGTGTCAGTTCCCTCTCTTCTAAATAGGGGAGAAAACAAATTTATCAATCATTTTATAACAATAGCTGGGTGTCTCCCTTAGCTACAGGTGGGCACTACAGCATTGGAGACCAAGATTTGAAGTCTTACATCTGAGCAGCACTTTCTGGTTAGGAATAAAACTATCAATGAGAAATAACTGTCTAAACAACTTTTTATATAGACTTAAGCGTAATGTCTGGGAAGTGTATTCCCTTGAACTCTAAAAGAAATGTACTGATTACTTTACTTTTGGTTATACTTTCTTTTTGGGTGTTTAAGACCATACAGTTGGCCCAAATAAATCAATTTATTTTTACACTTAAGGTCATTTGAGGATCTGTTTCTCAGGGGTGACATGGACTTGGGAGGAGCTCCTGGCTCCTTTCTTTTACCAGTTCCATCTATGTGAAGATAAGTCAAAGGTCCTGCTCAACCATGTCTGGCTTCACTTGGAAGCATGAATGAGATGCTTCCTCTAAGTTGATCCTCCTCTTTGTAGACTGGACACTGGTTCAAGTCCATTTTGTGGGGTCTCCATGTCCTCCTTAAACAAGAGGACAGGTGACTCACCACATTTACAGGACATTTTGAGAGATGTTCCATTGTCCCCTGGAACTTGGTAGACCTTGGAGGGTAAGGGGCAAAGACTGTCCTTTGAGTCCCTCTGACCACATTAGTATAGGCCTTAAAGTATGGCTGTTAAACATCCAATAAGGTTAGTTCCTCCAGTCTGATAGTTTTAATTATCATGTGCTATGTAGATAAATCTTGGGTAAAAAACCAAGTATTCTCAGATAAAACTTGACTAGATATATATTTTGTTGCTTCCTCCAGGATAGCCACGCCTTCTAAAACCTCCCAAAACAGCACCATCATCTGGGGACAAAATGTCCAAACATGTGGAGCCTATGGGGGACATTTTCATTCAACCACCACGATTAACAAATAAATTTTCCATCAGTTGTGAAACTTCTTTTCCTGTGGATGCTCAATGCTTATTCCCTTTTAAGGTTCTAGTGTCAAGCCAATGTTTCATTAAACTTTTACTAGGAAACCAATGAATTTATTGAGCTTACTTACCGAGATAACTGAGGGGTTGCTGAGGTATATGCATGACCTGAGGGTATGCACACTGGATAGCCTTTACCCAGGATGGGTCATGCCTTCTCTTCCTAGACTTCCACAGATTGTATACTTTAGCCCTCTGTATGTAATGTTTTTGTCACAGTCTTTTTAAAAAAATAATTTCATTTACTAATTTTTAGTTTACGCACATGAGTGTATTGCCTGCATATGTGTAAGTGTACCCATGATGTGTAATGTCTATGGAGGTCAGAAGAGGATGTCAGATAGCCAGGAACAGGAATTACACATCATTGTTAGCCACTATGTGGGTGCTGGGAATCAAACCCAGGTTGTCTGCATGAACAGCCAGTGCTCTTATTCACTGAGCCATTTCTCCAGCCCCTTCTTATTTTTTTTTAAGAGGGAGCTTAACTATAGCCTAGGTTTCTCTTGATCTTGTGTTAGCCTCCCAAGTAGCTAGGATGCTAGACATAACAAGTGTATACCACCATGCTTGGATACATGTTTGTTAGCTTTTATTAGTATCACCCACTTGAGTACAAAGACAATAATGTAGAAAAGTTATGCAAACCTTAACTCAAAAAGTATTTATGTACCATTTACTATATGCCAAGACCGATATTCAGATCTCTGTCACCTAGTTGGAAGAAATAAATAAGAACATATTAGCACAGTTATTGCCAGTGGTAAGAATGATAGAGTACAGGGATTGCATAGCAAAGGTACTTGAAGCGGGCTTATCACACCAGGCTATTTAGTGAATCATTCATTTATTCACTTACTCAAGTATGTGTTCACTCATGCATTATGCTATTAGGAAGAGATATTGTAAAAATTAAGCCAGGATAAGTAAAGAGTGAGTAATGAGCTTGGGTATCAGTGTTTTAGATAAAACGGTAGGGCAACAAAGGTGGTGATGCATACCTTTAATCCCAGCACTCAGTGGGAGATACAAGCAGGTGGATCTCTGTGAGCTCAAGGTCAGTCTGGTTTACATAGTGAGGAAGGATTTTTGTCTCAAAAACCAACTAAACAGATAAACAAAAAACACCTCCCATTCTTTCAGGCGAATGACTCAGAGGGTAAAGGTGCTTGTTGCAAAGCTTGAAGACCTGAGTTGAATCTGCTGGACCTATAATGGTGGAAGGAGAGAAACAATTCCTACCAGATGATTTCTGACCTCCACAGGGGGCATGATCCCTCCCCACACAGAATAAATAAATGCAAAAAACATTGAAAACAAGAAAATAACAACACAACAAAAGAAAAAAAAAACAATAATTTCTCATGGGGATTGGAAAGTCTTCTAAGGAAATTACGTGACATATTCTTGCCCAGCTAGGCAAATTTTAGATATGTTGGCTCTGGGTCCAGTGTCTTCCAGCTTAACCACACCAACCCTCCCAGGTTTGGGTTCTGCATGGTGAAGGCAGAGGGGATGCGAGTGTCTCTCCTGAGTGAGAAACATGCTTGGTGCCTAATGATGCTGCTTCTGAAGGTAGTGAGTGCCTCCTCTGCCTGTGCATCTGAGCTTGTGTGGGAACCACATAACTCTGTGTACATATTTGTATTGTCTACATTTTTCTTGTCTGGAACTCTTGAGACTTTTTAGAGATATCTTTAAACTAAACAAGATTTCAGTAGCCAGTTCTAGCTTGCTCCCACTGCCACTTTTCTTCTTGGGAGTTTTTTGAGGTAGTTCTTATTTGAAAGGTATGATGTAGCATATGTATATACTCCTTTTAAAAGGAATTTACTTTTTGTTTTTCAAAAATTTATTTTATTTGTGTGTGTGCTCATGTGTGTGTGTGTGTGTGTGTGTGTGTGTGTCTGTGTGTCTGTGTGTCTGTGTGTCTGTGTGTCTGTGTGTTTGCGGTAGAAGCCAGAAGACATCAAATCCCCTAGACCTGGAGTTTTGGATGTGGGAACTAAACCATTCTTCTGCAAGAACACCAAGTGCTCTTAATCACTGAGCCATCTCTTCAGTCCCATAATTTTAGTTTTTGACTCTCATAAATTTGACTAACAATTAATCATTGTAGGTGGTTTGCAGTGTTTGTCATGAATAAGACCAAGAAATTGACATTTTACAAAAAAAGTGTCAGCCAACAAAGACATTACTGAGTCATACAATTCCTTTCTAATATATACAATTCCTTTCTAATATAGAAAGCCAGATGCCTGCTCTTGACATTTTAAAAGACAAATTAAAAAATATCATTTCTGCTTAACAAATGCACAGCATGGTGACACACTCTAAAGTACATACAAAGGTAAGTTTGTGTCCAAAAGTGTGACACCCCCGTCTCTCCTTCACTCTGAATTTATTTGTAGAACAAAGAAATTACTGAATAAATTACCATTGTCAATCTTGCAACTGACAAGTCTTTGTGTTACACTTTAAAGATAAGTGAAATGGAAGTCAAAATGAGGTGCTGTAGGAGAGGAAGTGCCAGGCTTAAGCACAGGCTGCACTAAGAGAACACAGCTTCCACTTTGAGAGCACAGCCTGCGCTTCTGCAAAATAGCCAACTGCCTGGATGAGGGGATCCTCCCAGATAATGGACTCTATCAGGAAGTGACACACCAACTTATGGGACACTGGGGGCCAGGGGAGAGGTATATAAGGCTTGCACTTCCCAGCAATAAACGAGTCTGCAGCACCTTGCCTAGTGCCTGCTCTCACCCTACTCCTGGAGTCTGTGTGTTGATTCCATGCCACTCACCCCCACCTCAGCCAGAACCCTCGTTCCTTGCAGTCCTTCATGGGCTGGACCCACGAGGAAACCTGCAACAGCTGGTGCCCGAACAAGGTCCCCAGCTCCCCAGCATTGGCAATGCCCCCAACTTTGGTTCGTTTGGTGAGTAAGCCCCAGGTTTTGTCTGTCCATTCTGCTGCTTGAGGGTGAGCAAGTGGCCCCCTCCTTTGTCCCCTCTACCCTGTTTGTCATATTTGTTGTTAAATGAGGAAAGCATACTCTGCCTTGTGGTCCTGAAGCCCACGTCAGCACCTTTCCCTTCTCAGCTCGTCCCAGTGAGTTCACATAGGGGCTGATCCACCCTGAACTCAGAGCCCAGGCTTCAGGTCATCCTGTTGCCTTTCCCAGAGACACCATGTGAGCATACAGCTGGAGGTGTCACAGCCTCCAGAAGTCCCTCACTAAGCACAAGACAGTTGGATCTGATACACCTTTTCATGTCGTGGCGGTTTACATCCAAGTGGCTCACAGTCCTTGTTTGCTTCATTTGTGCCCTGTTGGTAGTCACCATTGCCTTTTACTTTTGTGGTGAGTTTCCCTTCATGGGACCTTCCCATGATGGGCAACTTACCACCACAGTACAAACAACCACAAACGGCAGTGCTCAAATCACTCCTTAGAACTCAGGGACTGAAAGTTAAACCAAAAGATACTGAAAATTTCTGGGATGAAGCCACTAACTTGGCCCCTTGGGAGTCTCCCAAGAATATGCAACCTGACCTCTGGATACGGGTCCTTTTCTTGGCCAGTAAAAGGGAAGGAGGATCGGGAGTCATTTTCCTGCCTCATTTGTTCTGATCCTTTTAGCCATCATTGCCAGCCTTAAGTCCTCCTTCCCTGAAGAAGTCATTTCAGCCCACAATAAGCATTGTCAGGATCAGGCCAATGTAGACCTTGCCATTACTTCAACCCCCGTTGACCTTGATTTGGGAACCAGCCCTGAGGTTGATCCAGATGAGAAAGGGGCTCCCTTGCCTCTACCTCAGACCCCACTTTCAAAGCCACAACAATCAGAGACACCACCACCCCAGTACCCCTGGAAGGAACTACATTCTGCCTGTTCCAATGCACCTTCTTCTCATTATATACCCCCATGGCCCATCCACCCCTTGCCACCCCTTGCTGGCCATTGTCTGCCTTTCCAGTTAATGTCGGCCCAAATGCTGTGCAACAGTCATGGGTGCCCACCCCTCTCACGGACCTTGCACTCATCCTCAAAGCTGCCAATGAATCAGGACCCAACTCCCCATATTTTGAGCAAGTCCTCCACCAATGGACCATGCAGTTACAGACCCATTAGGATTGGTATAACTTATTAAAGGCGGTATTAGAGCCCTCAGACTTCCTGAGCTGGCATTCGGCTTACGAATATCAGGCTGAAAATCAGGCTCATCTCAACCTTCAATATGGCTTTAATATTACTCTGGATATGCTCACAGGATGTGAACTATATATTGACCCCATTTCCCAGTCCACTATTGGCCTTCATGCTTACTACCAACAAGTTAGTGACTTGGCCTTCAAGGCCCTTAAGTATTGCTCCCTCCATGACCCACAGGCATTCTTCTGCAGTTTGATTCAGCAGCCAGGGGAGTCCTTCATGGATTTCCTCACCTGTGTAACTGGGGCAGTGGAACAGAGGGTGGAGTCTGGATCCAACCACAATATACTTATCAAATAACTGACATGGGAGGGCCTAAATACCCCTATCATGCCTGTCCGCAATGATGATATTCATAAATGGGTACTTGCCACTAGGGACCTAGACCCCAGGACAGGGTCCATTGAAGCCCTGACTGCCTCCTTAGAGGTGCTCTTATTATAAGGAAGGCCCACTCCTTCTAATTCAAAAGATGGCTACTGGAACTGCAGGAGGACAGGACACCTCTGCAGAGACTGCCCAAACAGTGGAGCTTGTCCCAAGACCCACTAATGACCTTATTCCTTGATGGGATTGCTGTGAAGGGCCTAGTGGACATGGGAGCCGATATTACCATCATCACCGAGAGCGAGTCTCTTCATTTCCCCCATTGGAAATATTGGCCTGGCCCACCCATTAAGGGAGTGGGGGGCAGCAGGATACAAAGCTGGTTGTCTGCCCAGTACACTGGAAGGACTTAGATGGGAGTAAGGGCACATTCACTCGCATAGTGGCTGATGTCCCCCGCAACTTGTGGGGTCGAGATGTCCTAGAGGACATGGGTGTGGTCCTTACCACAGATGATCAGGCCTTTTATGATGATGTCATAGCCCATGATAAACTTGGCTTCTCTGGGGGAAATCAAGCACCCCCAATTCTAAGGGCCACTGCCCTCCCTGGGACATCCCCTAAGGAGTCTCTCACACTGGTCACGCTTACCTGGCTCTTGACAGATGCGATCTGGTTGGAGCAGTGGCCTATTATAGAACCTAAATTGTCTATCCTCAAAAATTTGGTCCAGGAACAGCTGGACCTCAGACATTTGGAACCATCCACTAGTAAATATAATACCCCAATATTTGTTATTAAAAAAGAAAAATGGCCATTTTAGATTGCTTCAGGACTTACGCACCTTTAATGACCAAATGGAAAAAATGGGCTTGACACAGGCTGACTTGCCCCACCCTGGTGCTATTCCTCCTTCTTATTATATCATAACACTTGATATTAAAGATTGCTTCTTCTCAATCCCTCTGGCCCCCCAAGATCATGATCACTTTGCCTTTATGGTTGGAGAACTGAACTTCCACAAGCTGGCCCTCAGATATCAATGGAAAGTCCTTCCCCAGGAAACAAAAAACAGTCCTACTAATTGTCAGCTTTTTGTCTCATGAGCCACTTCAACCATCCCTCCTAGTGTACAATTTATTCACTCTATGGATGACATTCTGTTGTCCCACCCTAACCCACAATTTCTCTGCAAGGTAACCAGAGACTTACTCTCCCACTATCATCCCTTGGCTTATCTATTGCCTTAGATAAGCTACAGGAGGTGCCTCCTTATGCCTTTTTGGGGCATACCATTTCAGCTGGCGTATATCCTATGGCCCCTGCCTTTAATTCAAAGCTGGTCTAGACACTAGCTGATTTTCAACAACTCTGTGGCACCATAAATTAGCTTAAACTGTTCTTGCCCATTCCCTTGGAGGAACTGAGGGTGCTGTTTTGCCTTTTGGAGGGCCCTACCTGTCATTCAGAAAAGATTAACTTAACTCCCCCAGCCATTGTCTTATTGTAAAAGATCATTGAGTTACTCTCATTAACAACCCTCGACAGGTATGAGCCCCTAAAATCCCTACAGGCTTTAGTGCTATTGAGTTCTTCTGGCTTCCTTGGTGCGCTTTGGCAGACTGGGCCACTTATCTGGGTCCATCTCTCATACTCGGAGCTCCAGCAGGTTTCCTCCAAGTTTCATTTGGACTTTAACTTGGCAAACTGTGCACTCAAGCTCCAAGAACCTTCAATAGAGAACCCGACACTATCTTGCTCCCCTTTCCTCCATAGCCTACAGGCACTCTGGGCCAATTCTGTATGTTTTCAGACAATGATGCCAGGCTTCCCAGGCACCATTGACAATCACCTGCCCCAAGACAAAAGAATTCAGGGCCTTCTCACATTGCTGCTTGAATTTAAGCCCCACAGCACTCCTTCTTCTTCACCAATTCCCCAAGCTACCATTGCCTTTTCTGATGCTAATAAGAAGAACTTTGGGGTCCTGATACATAGTCCTGGAAAAACAGACATCACCCACATTGTCCATAATCCTGGCTCTGTCCAGTTGGGAGAATTTCTTGCTATACTTAAAGCTTAGCAGAGTGCCAGGACAAACCCCTTAATTCTTTTCTGATAGCGCCTATGCTGTTCAAGTCACTAAAGTCCTTGCCTTTTCTCATGTTAAAAAAATTCCTCCACCCCACTCTACCTCACTATGGTCAAGCTACAGGAATGCCTACAAAATAGAAGTTACCCATGGTATATCACATATCTGCTCACATACCGTACTTCCCAGAATCCTAGCTTGGGGAAATGCTGTCACAGATGCCCTCATCATGACAGTCCAGTCTAGCCTGTTAGAACAAGCAAGAGTTTACATCAACAATTCCACCTGTCCCCTCAGAGTATTCATAAACTCCTCCCAGAAATCCCCATGTCCTGATGCAAACACCTTGTCTGCTCATGTGCTACCTGTGCCCTGCTTATGCCTCTCGGGCCCCTTAACAGGGGAGGAGTGAATCCCCATGGTTTGATACCAAATGCCATTTGGCAGATGGATATGACTCACTACCCTCCTTTTGGGAAATTGAGATTCATTCATGTTATAGTTAACACATGCTCTTCCCTTATGCTTTACTATGCATGCCATTAAAGCTATAAAGTCCTCCATGTTAATCATGGGCATACCCTAGGTGCTTAAGACTGATAATGTGCCTGCTTTTTCCTCTCAAGAATTCAATAAATTTGTTTCCTCCTGGGGAATCAAACATACCTTTGGTATTCCCTATAACCTGCAAGGACAAGCCATTGTCAAAAGGACCAACAGGACACTTAAGTCCTTCCTGGCTAAAAACCCCTTGGCTGAGGCCAAAGGTGACCCTCACCTGGCTCTTATTGAGGCTTTGTTCCACCTTAATTTCCTCATGTTTGATGATGGGGGTCTCAGTCCAGCATACAAACATTGGTTCTTCTTGCCTCGGGCTATGCTCCTGTCACTATTTTGGTGGAGGGATCCGATTTCATCCCTGCGGCAGAAACCAGCCCCCATCCTGACACAAGGATGAGGATATGCTTGTATTTTTCCACAGGATGCTACAACCCCAATCTGGATTCCATCGAGAGACATCCAGCCAGCAATGGAAACCCATCTGGAGACCAGGCCCGACTGCGAGTTGATAAGCCATGACATCCTTTTCCCACTTCGTTATCTTTGGGACCCTTTTATCCTTTGGCTGTGCTTCTTCCCAGGCTTCAGATCTCTGGGCACTGGTCCCCTTACCACCTCTGATCCTCTCTGTAGATGAACAGTCACCCACTTTCCCAGTTCTCTTTACTACTAATGAATCCCTCAGTCTCCCCACCATGGAATTGATTCATGCGTCTGTTCCCATAAATGGCACAAGGTCCCTTGCAGGATTACTCTGCTTCAGCCCAGTCCTTAATGCCTCCTCCCCTAATGTCTCTCACTGTCACCCCCTCTTTAACATCACTTCCATGGAAACTGAAGCCAAGGCTCCTTATGGGGCCTCAAAATCTGGTCTCCATTAGTAAAAGACACTTCTGAGACTACAGTGTCCTTCATGCCCCCTGGGACCACCATCCCCCCAACAAGGGTCAGGCATCCTCCATGGACCCGGTGCCCACCCACCTATAAACTTCCCACCACATTGCGCTTTTCCTATTCCATGGGAACAATGCCTCCTGCTCAGTCCTGGAAGTACACTCCTCTTTACTATGAATTATGATGGATGCCCGCAAGGCTTCCTCCTTGGCAGCCTGAAGACACTTTGTCTTTACAAAACCTTACTTCTATGTCTACCCTGACCCCAGGCATAAAGACACTGTCAGGGGGACTTGGGAGCTCTCCAGACCCAGGCATAAAGACACTGTCAGGGGGGCCTGGGAGCTCTGTGGGCTGGTGGTTTTCCTGGATTTGCATCCTCTCTTCTTTGTATTAGGTGAAGCCATCTTTAATGGTACATATACGGGTGATAACTCAGAGACAGTTTCTTCGGGTGTCACAGACCCAACTTGGACACCTAATGAAGTCTCTGTTGACGTCTCCCATTTGATCTCCTCTCCTGTTTGTGTTTGACTACTGTTTCCTCTGCTCCTTGCTAATTTCCCAAATGACCCAGGGGATACCCTTAACTGCTCCCTTGTTAACTGCACTCTCTCGGCATGCTGGATTTTCCCTGCCTCTCTTTTTCTCTTTGTGTGTGAACCCATGGAACTCCGGTTCCACATTCCTAATGCCACTCACTTCCATGTTATCACCCTCATGGAACAGACGGCTCTTCAACCCTTCCCCCAGATCAAGAGAGATTTTGGTGTTTCCGTGGCGATTGTCACCACCATTATGCTTTCCCTAGGGGCTGCTGCCACTGCTGCTGTTGCTATCACTCAGTCTTCCACTACTGTGGAAACACTCAATGAGATCATATCCAAAACCTCTGCAGCCTTACACACTCAATCTCTTATTAATCAACACCTCTTCCAGGCCATTTCTGTCATCCAACAACAGGTAGACCTCCTTGGTGAAGAGATGGCTATCGTCAAACAGATGACACTAATGGCCTGGGACCCATGGTTAAAAGCCCTGTGTCTCACACCTTACAAAGTAGATAACCTCACTAGGGCCAGGAAGGAACTCTCACAGTACATCCATCGCCACTGGAGCCAAAATTTTTTCAACTACTCCACCTTGCTCACTGACCAGATCATCTCCCTAAATTATACACAGGCTCAGATATTAGATATAAACTCTGGGTTCCTCGACAAACTTTGGTCGAATTTAAAAGCTTTGTTTGACCCTTCATGGATCATTACTTATTTACTCTTGGGTATCATAGTCTTTTCTTGCTCATAAAATGCCTTGTTCTACGTTTCCACAGAGAAAACCAAGTAAATTACTTGGTGTATCAGGTTCTCAAGACACTCAAGGATCCAGACTTCAACCACCCCAGCTGCCCCCCCCCCGCCAAGATCTGGCAGGTCTGGCTTGCTGATATCTGAGAAGTGGTCATGTAACTTCTCACCCTCCTCCCTCACATGGTCATACCAGAGGTCACACCCTTTGAGGGCTGGTAGTCAATGACATGTAAGATCCTGATGGTCAGGATGACCTAAGACAGGCACAGTACATCAAGTTGGGTGTCCTCTGAGGTGGGGTCAACTATGTTGAGCCGAAGAACCTTGGCTCCCACTGACCTTTCTATAATAAAAAGGGATGGATATGTAGGAGAGGAAGTGCCAGGCTGAAGCACAGGCTGCACTAGAGAACACGGCTTCTGCTTTGAGAGTGCAGTCCGCGCTTCCGCAAAATAGCCAACCCACAATCTGCCCAGATGAGGGGATCCTGCTCAGATCAGGGGATCTATCAGGAAGTGACACACCAACTTATGGGACACTGGGGGCAGGGGAGAGATATATAAGGCTTGCACTTCCCAGTAATAAACGAGTCTGCAGCACCTCGCCTAGTGCCTGCTCTCAGCCGACCCCTGGAGTCTGTGTGTTGATTCCGAGCTACTCATCCCCACCTTGGCCAGAACCTTCATTCCTTGCTGTCCCTCGTGGGCTGGACCCGCGAGGAAACCTGCAACAAGTGCTGAGACTAAAAGTGTGTGTCACCACACCCGGTTTTACAGTAGCAATTTTTAAATATCCAACTGACCAAGTAGGTCTCCACAATGATACTGATTTCTAATTCCATTATAATACATTGACGAAATTAAAGGGTCAGGATTTTCTAAATTATTTATTATTATTATTA
>NW_008341217.1:0-413 GCF_000622305.1 Nannospalax galili | reverse complement strand
GTCCTCTGCAAGAACAGCAAGTGCTCTTAACAGCTAAGTCACCTCTCCAGTCCCCAACCCCAATTTCTTAGAAACTGCTCTTTGAAGCTCAATTATCTCACTTATCTGACATCCATAAGACCAAGTCTCATCTCCAGCACAACAAAAAAGGAAAACAAAACACCTCCAAAAATAAAATTATACTTCCTGGGAAAAAAATCACTATTTTTGTTGTTGTTGTTGTTTGTTTTGAGACAGGGTGTATGTAACCCTGAATGGCCTAGAACTCGCTATGTAGACCAGGCTGGCCTGGAACTCACAGAGATCCACCTGCCTCTGCCTCCCAAGTGCTGAGATTAAAGGCGTGCACCACCAGACCCAGGAAAAAAAGATTTGTCCTTGATCTTTCACACATGGAAACGCAGGGGCTTTCT
>NW_008341216.1:0-559 GCF_000622305.1 Nannospalax galili | reverse complement strand
TGCTGTTGTAATGAAATGCTTCTAATTATATGGTTAGTAAATAAATAATTTTTTAAAAATTTACTTCATGTTAATTAGTAGTGATGATAAACATTACCATGAAATCTACCTGAGGATTTTATATCTATACTCAGGTGCCGAGGATTTGAGTGTAACCAACTGTGACTAGTAATAATCAGATACATAGAGATTAAAGACACATGTGCAAACATCTAAGCATTCGTAGCGTTAAAAATGTAGTAAACAGCATATTTTAAAATGAAATGGAGATCTTCTTTAAAGGTTAAAAACTCATTCAATTTTATGCCTTACAAGGTTTATACTGAAGTCAATATTGTATAACTGTATTAATTCAACTGTGAACCTAAAAATTTACAGCCGCTTTTGAAAGAGATGGATCCTTGCTCTGGAAATTGTTACTGAATATATTAAAGTTGTAATGAAATGCCTCTTCTAATCATGTGCTTATTAAATAAAAATAAATAAATAAAATGATCCCCCCCCCGAAAAAAGAACAGGAGGTAGGAATTGGCTAGGCAGTTAGGGTAAAAAGACCCCA
>NW_008341215.1:9823-12059 GCF_000622305.1 Nannospalax galili | reverse complement strand
GAATCTGATGTCCTCTTCTGGACTCACATAGACATATGCACACAGACAAATTCACAGAGACACATACACTCACAGATAAATAAATATTCAAATAAATTTTAAACATTTAATCATACTTGGTGGCAGGCACATTTTACCCAGTGAGCCATCTCTCTGGCCCCTTTACTTTTTATATTAAAATTTAGAGTCAAAGCATTTAGTGCTTGAAGAAACCTTAAAGATGCTGTAGACCAGAGAAAACATGACCAATCAGTAGAAAAGATGGAATTGGAACTAATAGTCTGATATCTACCGGCACATAGGCCATTTGGCTACAGTACTGTTGTTACCTCTATATATTGATATAGAACTCTCTATATATGATAGTACTAATATAAGACCTTGATTTCCATTATGACAAGTAAAAAGAAAAAACCATTTTATTTTATTTATTATTTTTATTTTATGTGTATGAATGTATTGCTTGCACGTAAGTGAGTGCACCTGTGTTGTGCAATGCCACGGAGGTCAGAAGAGGGCTTCGGATTCCCCTGGAACTGGAGTTAAGGATGGTTCCTAGCTGCCATATGGGTGCTGGGAATCAAACCCAGGTGTTCTGCAAGAGCAGTCAGTGCTCTTAACTGCTAAGCCATCTCTCCAGCCCCAAGAAAAGACCATTTTTAACAGATGTTTATATCTTTTTTTTTTTTGGTCTTTTTGAGACAGGGTCTCCCTGTAGTCTCAGCTGGCCTGGAACTCTATGTAAACCAGGCTGGCCGTGAACTCAGAGATCTGCCTGCCTCTGCCTCCCAAGTGGTGGGATTACGGGCATGTGCCACAACACCCAGCAGATTTTTATATCTTTACATTTCTTTTCAAAAATCCAAATTCCCAACCTCCTCTCCTTTGAATCAAATAAGCAAACGTGGTTGAGTATAAATGCAACTGAGTGCAGGCTTTTCCTTCTCCTTCATATGCCATGCATACCACATTTGTCCAGCTTTTCATTCCCTGTGGCAGAGAGACCACAATGCAGCAATGCCTGAACAAAGACATCCTGACTCCTGAGATTGTTTACACAAAACCAAGACTGAGCCCAATTTGTTTTCAGAACTTGTTCCTTCTAATTTCTCTCAGAATTGTTCTTCCAAACAAGGGGCTCTCTATTTATTGAAATGTACATTCTGCATGATCCAAGAAAAGGATCACTTTATCTAATGAGAGAATGATATTCTCTTTCTGGAGCCTACTGACATACATGACATACTGAACAGCATACGTGCCCACAAACAGATGTTATCAGTCTAATCCCACCTGTTGTTTGCAACTCAAACTAAGGATAATTCATTGCTTTCAACATTGCAGCTTGCAGCAATGATATATCCACAACATACACACTCATCCATTATTCTGGCTCAGGGACAAGGAAGATCTTGAGGGATTAAAGCTATGTGGCTAGCTTACAAGAGGAGCCCAAGGCCTAGTAAGATTGTTAAAAGAACGGAGATAGTGTAAGATGATCTCAAAACATGAGATTACAAGGTTACAAGGTTAGGTAAGATTCCCATTGGTAACAGAAGGTATTCCTAGAAAAGGCATTTCTGTAATCTTCCATTCGGTTTAATGTTCCTTCCATCTGCTGTCTTAGATGTTCCTCCTTTATCCTTTACATCATAACATTTATCATACTGTGTATTAAGTTCAGTCTCCAACTAGACTGGGAACATAGTACTGATTCTAAATGAGAACTTCCTGAGAAAATTGGTTTAATGTGTGAGGAAGATATTTTGGGTTCATAGGTACTTTGGGAATGTGGGGTATAGTTGCATAGCCCACTGATATGGTACATGTCTTAGAGAAAGGATACAGACCCTGCTTGCCAACCATACTGAAGGCATTGAAGGACAGTTGTGAAATAAAATCTTGTGGGGAAACTCGGTCAGCAGATTTAAAAACATCTGAGGTATTCCTACTTGTAGAAACCATGCTGTAAACCAGGCGTGGTGGTGCTTGCCTTTAATCCCAGCAGAGGTAGGCAGATCTCTGTGAGTTCAAGGACAGCCTGTCCAAGTAGTGAGTTCCAGACTAACTGGGGCTGCAGGGAGACCCCGTCTCAAAAAGACCCAAAAAAAGAAAAAAGAAATCATACTGTAATCATCTATGCTCAATTTTGTTGACTGCTTATCCCCTAGCCCCCTACCTCCCTTTTTTACAACACACTTTTTTTTTTTTTTTTTGTTTTTTTTAAAAACGGGCT
>NW_008341215.1:4546-8399 GCF_000622305.1 Nannospalax galili | reverse complement strand
GGGTCTCCCTGTAGCCCCAGCTATCCTGGAACTCACTATGTAGACCAGTCTGGCCTTGAACTCACAGAGAGCCACCTGCCTCTGCTTCCCGAGCGCTGGGATAAAAGGTGTGCGCCACCAGCCCACCCAAATATTAATGTTTTAGAGAGCCTCTTCATTGTATAAGTGCCTCACCTTTGACTCTGACATCACACACTGGAACCTGAGTATTTTGCTCCTGACCTTAATGGCATTGAAAATAAACCTCATTTCTTTCTTTTGCTTGTAGAGTGTGCTTTCTTTATGGAAAGCATTTTAGGGAACTAAATTGTTAATTCTGATTTTGCAACACTATCGCTATTTTGTCTTATAGGCTCTTAGGCTCTTATAGGCGCTTAGGCTCTTATAGGCGCTTAGGCTCTTATAGGCCCTTAGGCTCTTATACGCTCTTAGGCTCCTAGGCTCTTAGGCTCTTAAAGTCCCTTAGGCTCTTAAAAGGCTCTTAGGCTCTTATAGGCTCTTAGGCTCTTACAGGCTCATATAGGCTTTTATAGGCCCTTGGCTCTTAGGCTCTTATAGGCTCTTAGAGGCTCTTACACTCTTAGGCTCTTAAGGTTTTATAGGCTCTTAGGCTCTTATAGGCTCTTAGGCTCTTAGGTTCTTAGGATCTAGGCTCTTATAGGCTCTAAAGGCTCTTAGGCTCTTATAGGCTCTTATAGGTTCTTAGGCTCTTAAGCTCTTATAGGCTCTTAGGCTCTTACAAGCTCGTATAGGCTCTTATAGGCTCTTGGCTCTTAGGCTCTTATAGGCTCTTAGAGGCTCTTACACTCTTAGGCTCTTAAGGTTTTATAGGCTCCTAGGCTCTTATAGGCTCTTATAGGTTCTTAGGCTCTTCAGCTCTTATAGGCTCTTAGGCTCTTACAAGCTCGTATAGGCTCTTATAGGCTCTTGGCTCTTAGGCTCTTATAGGCTCTTAGAGGCTCTTACACTCTTAGGCTCTTAAGGTTTTATAGGCTCCTAGGCTCTTATAGGCTCTTATAGGTTCTTAGGCTCTTAGGCTCTTATAGGCTCTTAGGCTCTTACAGGCTCGCATAGGCTTTTATAGGCTCTTGGCTCTTAGGCTCTTATAGGCTCTTACACTCTTAGGCTCTTAAGGTTTTATAGGCTCTTAGGCTCTTATAGGCTCTTAGGCTCTTAGATTCTTAGGCCCTAAGCTCTTATAGGCTCTAAAGGTTCTGTAGGTTCTTAGGCTCTTAGGCTCTTATAGGCTCTTAGGCTCTTACAGGCTCGCATAGGCTTTTATAGGCTCTTGGCTCTTAGGCTCTTATAGGCTCTTACACTCTTAGGCTCTTAAGGTTTTATAGGCTCTTAGGCTCTTATAGGCTCTTAGGCTCTTAGATTCTTAGGCCCTAAGCTCTTATAGGCTCTAAAGGTTCTGAGGCTTTTATAGGCTCTTATAGGTTCTTAGGCTCTTAGGCTCTTATAGGCTCTTAGGCTCTTACAGGCTCGTATAGGCTTTTATAATCTTGGCTCTTATAGGCTCTAGGCTCTTAGGCTCTTATAGGCTCTTAGGCTCTTACAGGCTCGTATAGGCTCTTATAGGCTCTAGGCTCTTAGGCTCTTATAGGCTCTTAGGCTCTTACAGGCTCGTATAGGCTCTTATAGGCTCTAGGCTCTTAGGCTCTTATAGGCTCTTAGGCTCTTACAGGCTCGTATAGGCTCTTATAGGCTCTAGGCTCTTAGGCTCTTATAGGCTCTTAGGCTCTTACAGGCTCGTATAGGCTCTTATAGGCTCTAGGCTCTTAGGCTCTTATAGGCTCTTAGGCTCTTACAGGCTCGTATAGGCTCTTATAGGCTCTAGGCTCTTAGGCTCTTATAGGCTCTTAGGCTCTTACAGGCTCGTATAGGCTCTTATAGGCTCTAGGCTCTTAGGCTCTTATAGGCTCTTAGGCTCTTACAAGCTCGTATAGGCTCTTATAGGCTCTTGGCTCTTAGGCTCATAGGCTCTTATAGGCTCTTATAGGTTCTTAGGCTCTTAGGCTCTTATAGGCTCTTAGGCTCTTACAGGCTCGTATAGGCTTTTATAGGCTCTTGGCTCTTAGGCTCTTAGGCTCTTATAGGCTCTTACACTCTTAGGCTCTTAAGGTTTTATAGGCTCTTAGGCTCTTATAGGCTCTTAGGCTCTTAGGTTCTTAGGCTCTAGGCTCTTATAGGCTCTAAAGGCTCTGAGGCTCTTATAGGCTCTTATAGGTTTTTAGGCTCTTAGGCTCTTATAGGCTCTTAGGCTCTTACAAGCTCATATAGGCTCTTATAGGCTCTTGGCTCTTAGGCTCTTAGGCTCTTATAGGCTCTTGTAGGCTCTTATAAGCTCTTATAGGCTCTTACGCTCTTAGGCTCTTAAAGTTTTATAGGCTCTTAGGCTCTTATAGGCTCTTAGGATTTTATACACTCTTAGGCTCTTAGGCTCCTAGGGTTAGGGTTAGGGTTAGGGTTAGCCCTAACCCTAAGAGCCCATAAGAGCCTATAAAAGACTTTAAGAGCCTAAGAGCCTATAAGAGCCTAAGAGCCAATAAGAGCCTAAGAGCCTATAGGAGCCTAAGAGATTAAGAGCCTATAAGAGCTGAGAGCCTAAAAGCCTAAGAGCCTAAGAGCCTATAAGAGCCTAAGAGCCTATAAGAGCCTGAGAGCCTATAAGAGCCTAAGAGCATAAGAGTCTACAAGAGAATAAGATCCTAAGAGCCTAAGACCATAAAACCCTAACACCTAACCCTAACGCTATCGCTAACCCTAACCCACCGTAACCCTAACACAAATATTAACCCCAACCCTAACCCTATCCCTAACCCTAATCCTAACCCACCCTAACCCTAAAACTAACCCTAACATTAAACCTAACCCTAACCCTAAAACCCTAACCCTAACCACAACACCAACCCCAACCCTAACACTAACCCTAACCCTAAAACTCTGACTCTGACCCTGACCCTGACGCTGACTCTGACTCTAACCGAACACTAACCCTAACAACACAAACCCAAACCTAACCCTAATCCCAACCCTAACCCTAATCCTAAAACACTAACCTTAACCCTAAAACCCAAACCCTAACCACCCTAACCCGGCTCTTAAGGACCTTAACAACCCTAACCCTAACCCTAACCCTAAAACCCTAACCATCTCACCCTAACCCTAAACCCTAACCCTAACAACCCTAACCCTAACCCTAACAACCCTAACACTAAACCTAACCCTAACAACCCTAACCCTAAAAACCCTAACCCTAACAACTCTAACCCTAACCCTAACCCTAACCCCAAACCTACCCCAACCCCTAACCCCAACCCCAACCACAACCACAAAGCCAACCCCAATGCCAACCCCCACCCCTAACCCTAACCCTAACCCTAAAACCCTAACCCTAACCCTAACCAACCCCAACCCCCACCCCTAACCCTAACCCTAACCCTAAAACCCTAACCCTAACCAACCCTAACCCTAACCCACCCTAACCCTAACCCTAACCCTAAAACCCTAACCCTAACCCTAAAACCCAAACCCTAACCCTAACCCTAACCAACCCTAACCCTAACCCTAACCCTAACCTTAACCCTAAAACCCTAACCCTAACCCTAAAACCCTAACCCTAACCCTAACCTTAACCCTAACACACGCTAACTCTAACCCTAGCCCCATTTGTAAAGCTAATCCTTACTGTAAACCTAACTCTATCCCTTAACATACCCCTAGCACTAATCCTAACCGTAACCCTAACCATACCTCAAACACTAATAATAATCCAAAATATATACTGTAGACCAAAATTAACTGTAACCAAAACCGTAACCCTAAATCTTGCCCCAACCCTAAGCCTAAC
>NW_008341215.1:1940-2904 GCF_000622305.1 Nannospalax galili | reverse complement strand
CAGTACATAACCTAGACTCAATCCTAACCCTAGTCCTATCCAGAAACCTAGCACGAAACCCAACCCTAATCATAACCCTAAAACTAATCTTCTACCTAACCTTAACCCTAACCTACTATTAAACTTTGGCTTAATCTTAACTCTAACCTAACCCTAATTCTAAACATGAACGTAACCCTAGAACCAATCTTTACCATAATCCTAACCATAATCCAAAAACCTAACCTTGCCCTAATCCTAAAATCAACCAAAGCACAACCCTAACCATAACTGTAAAACTAATCCTAACTCTAGCCCTAACATAAACCTAACCATATACATGACCCTAGCTCTAAGCCTAATGCTAGGATGAACACTAATGCTATTCCTAACCCAAACCTAAACATAAACCTACTGTAGCTCTGACACTAAACCTAACATTAACCCTAAATATAATCCATTCTCTGATCATAGTCCTATCTCCAGCCCTAATCCTTATCCTAACCCAAAACTTACCCCAACTTTAAACCTAAGCCTAAACCTAAACGTAACCCTAGCCCTAACCTTAATATTAAACTAGCCCTAACCCTTATCCTAACCCTATCCCTAATCCTAACACTAAACCAAACCTAAACCTAAATCTAAACCTAAACCTAAAACTTAAATCTAAACTTAAACCTAATCATAATCATAACCCTAAACAAAACCCTAAGCCTAACACTCACCCTCAACTTACTGTAGCCCTTGTCCTAACCCTAACTCTAACACTAGCCTGAAAGTTGACACTATCCCCTAACTCAGTCCTAGCACTGACCCTAATCCTTAGGCTAGAACAATCTTACCCAAGTCTTAAATATAGCCCTAATCTTAAACCTAACCCTAACCCTAACCATAGTATTAATTCTAAACCTAATCATAACCCTAGCCTTAACCCTAACCATAATAATGCTAGCCCTAACCCTAACCCTAAACCTCAGGCTAACCC
>NW_008341215.1:0-918 GCF_000622305.1 Nannospalax galili | reverse complement strand
TCAGGTCTAGGCATATGAATAGGTTTAGGATGAGTGTTAGGGTAATAAATAACAGTAACGTGCCCCTATCCTTAAACATACACATAGCCCTAATCCTAATCCTAATCCTAACCCGAATTGTAACCAAAACCATACTACTAAGCCTAATTAAATATTCTAGAACGAAACCTAACATTAACCAACGTTTTAACCATAAACCTTGCCCTAACCCTAAAACTAAGCCTAACCCTACACTAACCTTCACCCTAAATCTACCCCTAAGTGTAACCTGAACCCTAACGGCACTAAACCTAACTCTAGCACTACCCCTAGCCCAAAATCTAACCCTAACCTATCCCAAAAGCTAACCCATGTCATAAACCATAAACTACTGCTATACCTAATGCTAAATCTAATATTAACCTTTGACTTAACCCTAACCATAACACATGTGCTAGCCATAAACCTAATGAAAATTCTCACCATAGACCTAACCATAAACATAATACTAAAACTAAACCTCACTGAACACTTAACCCGTAACCTAACACTAATTTTAAACTTAACCCCAACTGTAACGTTACCCTCAACCTAAACCTACCTCTATACCTAACCGCAACCCTTGTCCTAACCCTAAAAGTAATCCTAGAATTAAACTTAACACTAAACATAATCCCAATGCTTAAACAAACTATAACACTAAACATACCCTAGACCTAGCCCTAAGCCAAGCCCTATCCCTAAACCTAACCCTAACCCTAACCCTAACCTAACTCTAACCCAACCCTAACCCTAACCCTAAAACTAAACCTAAAACAACCCTAACAACCGTAACCCTAACCCTAATGCTAACCCTAACCCTAAGACCCTAACCCTAAACCTAAAACCCTAACCCTAAAACCCTAACCCTAACCCTAACCCCCTAACCCTAACCCTAAC
>NW_008341214.1:20158-21924 GCF_000622305.1 Nannospalax galili | reverse complement strand
GTTAAGTAGCACCTCATAAACCTGCAGAGAAAGATCACATACTAGAGGAAAATGAGAAACCACCACCTGTTACGTGGGCAAGAATGCAATGATACTGGGCCTTTCCCAGACTGTTCAAGAGATGGAATAACTGGCCTGAGTCTAGCATGTTAGTTATGAAGTCATCATAACTGGGAAGCAGAGCACACATGGCCCAGAAAAAGCACTCAATCACAGGCATGCATACTCAGACAGGACAGAAAAATAAACCTAAGTAACAAGCAAGTCCTGCAAAATTAATCAAAATTCTGACACCAAACTAACCAGTTATTTTAGAGTGTAGAAACCTGAATAATTCTGCACAAGGATAGAACAGTATTCCAGTGTGCCCGGCTCTCTTCCACCTGTGGATGAAGGAGCTGCCACATGGAAACGTGACCATACCTGCTAATTTGAAGTACTCCAAAGCGTCCTGTGCAGGCCCATGAAACAGGACTTTTCCTTTGGCCACTAAGGTGAGGCTATCAAAACGTCTGAAGATGGAATACTGAGGCTGATTAATGGAGAAGATGATTGTTCTTCCCTGCCTAGACATCCTAAGTAGAAAGAGGGAAAATAATGGGTCACGGAACATCCGAACCTGAAACATCTTGGCAAAATACTTATTCTGCCATTATCTACTTGAATTTTCCTTATAAGCACCTCACCTCAGTTGCATTATATTTTATAGACAAACTAACTCAATGCTCTTATTTAAAAGACCTGCACTTAAAGTATTGCAAATTCTCCCCTAGAATGTTTATTGTATATGTAGATTTCTGGTCAGTCTTTTCAGAGTTAGAATTGTCAGGAATAGGTACAGGGAGTCACATCATTAACAGGCAGCCTAGGTGACTGAAAGTACACTCACATTTGAGAAAAATTATGTAAAATTAAACATTAAACAATGATGGCATGGCCCGTCCTTTTGATCACTCTGGATCCTTGGGAATTGATTTCATTGTTCTGATAATATGATTAACATTAGAACCACTTGTCTATCTTTGCTAAATGCTTCAGTGATAATTTCATTTCAATTTTAGCAATATTGCCATAAGCCAGTTCTAATAGTACATCTTTGCTAAATGCTTCAGTGATAATTTCATTTCAATTTTAGCAATATTGCCATAAGCCAGTTCTAATAGTATAATTTCCTGAAGCCTGTAAGGTCAACCAATCACTTAAAGGTGTCACAGTAAAGAGCAAGACTGGGATTTGATCTTTGGTCTAATTCCACAGCAGAAATCCCCCAGTGCCCAACAAAACCCCCAAAACAAACTAAGTTCCATGTCATAGGAGTTACACTGTGTAGTAGGAGAACTAAAGGCAAAATACAGTGTTTAAAAGTGCTATTAAAAACATTTTTGAGACTGGCCATGGTGGCACATGCCTTTCATTCCAGCTCTGGGAGGCAGAAACAGGTGTACCTCTGTGATATTCAGGATAGCCTGATCTAGATAGCCAGTTCCAGGTCAGCTGGGGCTACAGGGAGACACTGTCTCAAACAAATAAACAAACAAACAAACATTTTGGGGTCTGCAGTGATAGCTCAGCAGGTAAGAGCCCTCATTCCTCTTCCAGAGGAACCAGATTCCATTTCTAGCACCCATATGGTGGCTAACAACTGTCTAAAGCTCCAGTTTTAGGGGACCTTAGGTTCTGTTCTGGCCTCTATGGGTAGTGCACAACATGGGTGCACTTACCTACATGCAGGCAAAATAATCATGAATAAAAATAAATTGAAATTT
>NW_008341214.1:18239-19363 GCF_000622305.1 Nannospalax galili | reverse complement strand
GCAATTCCTAGAATCTAGATTTTAAAACAGTGATGTGTATGAACAATGGTGCAAGAAAGGAATGAACAGAGGTCTCTGCAAGGATATCTGTAAGCTACAGTGTAAAACAGGAAAACTGCATCATAGTATCCTGCATTCTCTAGTGAGCACAGCTAACAGTTAAGATAATATATATAGCATGGTTATGATCTGAAAGAGGACCTGAACTCAGGCTCATACCGTACCTTCTGAATGAACGCGTGCAATGGACATCTCAAATTTAATATGCTTAAACCTTAGACATCTTTCCATCTTCTCTAATTTTCTATCCTAGCGTAGATACTTGCCTCTAGTGGTATGAACATTAAAGAAAGGAAGGTACTAATAGAGAGGGGAATCCATGAACATGGGGTGTTTGGCAACTTAAAAAGGAAGAGGAGTTTCCAGGTATAGCAGAAAAAGGAAATAGCCAGAGTGATTGGAAACATGTTTACAGTAAACAGTTAAATTACTTGAAGAACAGATTATCGGTATTGATAACTAAATATTCTCCATAACAGAATATAGTAAGCCATAAAAATGAAAAATGCTATTTTACATCAGAGAATCCACAAGAGGCCAGCACAATTAGAGGATCAAGATTCACCAGAGGTGAGCTGCTCCAGGGCTGCTGCACTGGGATGAACACAGGAGCGTCTCATGGCCTGAGTCTGTTCCCAGAGCCCTGGTTTAAACCAAGCTAAAGGTTACTTCAAGAAATGTACTAGCAATGACAAGGGAAAAGAGACAGATAGGGGAAGTGGTCCGTACTAGAAAAAGAAAGAAGGAGCAACTAAGCATTTCTGGAGAGGAAGCAGTGCAAGAAAGTGAGACGTGTGAGGCGACTGCGGACCAGGTAGTGGCAACACTGTAGTGGTTGGCTTCCTCACTGGGAGCATGCAGGGGTGGAGCGCCCTCGCTCCCTGAAGTTCCATGCAGGGGTGGTCAGCATGATGGGTTGTGATGTCAGAAAGAAACAACTATGGAAGGGACAGTAGATAGGAGAACAAGTGCGGTAAAATTTAAAAGTGGGAACCTACGCCAGGGGAGTGGGATACTCCTTGTGTTGTTCTTGGAGTTTTTCAGTCTGTTTGAAATTCTCTTTA
>NW_008341214.1:12744-17566 GCF_000622305.1 Nannospalax galili | reverse complement strand
AGGTCTTGGCAGACAGAGGTACCTGCTGGTACCTTCATACTTGACTTCCAGCCTCCAGAACGCTAAGAAAATTAATTTCTTTTGTTACCACCCAGTCTGTGGTGTTTTATTACAAGAGTACACTAGCCAACCTCCATCCCCTCAGATCTCTGGGTCCTAACCCAACTTGATTCCATGATATTCCAGACACACGAGGAATACTCTGCATCAGAGTCTCTGGCTTTTCCTTCCAGCCTGAAGTCTCTTCTGCCAAAGTCAGGTCATACCAACTCAGGCACAGCTCACTTGTCACATGCTGGAAGTGCTCCCCCATATGTTATTTAAATCAGTGCTGCACCCTCACAATGACCACCCGTCCCTATGCTCATTTCATTGTTCTTGATAAATCTTCGTTCATAACTGACTGATTCCCTCTAATAAAGGAGGACAAATTCAGTTGTTTACTTCTGAATCCCCCATACCAAGAATAGCTGGTACATACACGTGACCAGTATTAAATAAATGGAAACAAAATGTTCCTTTGTCACTTACCATTGCAAGAGCAAAATAACATCATGTGCGGTGCTGGAGTCTAAACCAGTCGTGGGCTCATCCAGGAACAAGATGCGATGGTCAGTGATCAGCTCCATTGCTATAGCAGTCCTTTTTCTGTCTTCTTTTGAAATAGGCTAACACATCAATCATTGTCATTATCAACAAGGACAACCAAAGTCAGTATCATTTGGTAAACCTGCCTGAGCTTGCCACAAAAGTTAATGTTACTTTTAATATCATTATCCTGAACAGCAGAAAAATGGACACCTGGGAGAATGAGGTTCCTCTTTACCAGTTGAGTACAAAGAGACTCAGGTAAGACTTGATATGAAGTCCCTGTTTGCAAACAGTTTTGTATGTTCCTTATCAAGTCAAACATTCAGTTTTATGGCAATAAATTATAACACTAAAGGACTTTGACATAGTGAAATCACTGTCTAAAAAGAAGGGAAAGAAAGGAGAGGAAAATAAAAATGATTTCTGGTAATTTATGAGTCAGCTATCATCCCCGAGCTCACACCAACACACACACACACACACACATCAACACACACACACACACACACACACACACACACACACACTGTTTTTATCCTAAAGTCCAGAAGACAACTTAGAAGGAGAGTAGACGTAGGACCTAGAAAGTTCACATTCTACCACACTCTATCAGTACGCTTTCAAACTGTCAGATTTTACATATTGACATTATTACACCCTAAAACCTCACAAAATTCCCAGGTCATCCTTTTAGATAAATCCAGGTGGGATTATTCAACAAGTCAAGCTGCAACCATCTGTGTGACAGTTGATGTCATTGTGTTAGGCTCGGGCAAATAGGAAGGTTTGGAGCACAGAAAGGAGGAAAGGATTCTGAAATTTAAAATCTGCAAATATATAACAATCAAATGTTTGAATGAGTCTTATTAACATGATGATGATAAAGGAGATTGGAGGAATGTGATTGAATATGGACCTGACATGGCTGAGGCTATGAAGGTATTATTTATTTTGATAGTTAAGACTGGAATTGTTAAGGTAAATAAATGTTCTTATTTTTCATTATGCATAATTAAGTACTTGAGAGCAAAAACTATGTACTGTTGTTTTAAAATGCCTTTGTAAAAAATAGCATTAGTGAGTGTGCGATCAAACATTATATTAGGAAACAACAGAACAGTATGTATAGAATACTACTATGCTAACCATATAACAATCATACTGTTAGAGTAACCGCAGTAATTTTTATACAATTGTCATGTCAGAAATCTCATTAAGGTCTAGGGAGACAGCTCAAATTACAAAACTGCTGGCTACACAAGACTGATGACCTGGAACTCATATAAAAAAGCTGGATGTAGGGCAGAGGCAGGCGGATCACTTTGAGTTCAATGCCAGCCTGGTCTACAAAGTGAGTTCCAAGCTGCCAGGGGCTACAAGGAGACCCTGACTCAAAAAGACCAGAAAAAAAAACTCTTGGAAAGCAGTTGTCCTCTGGTATCCACATGTATGCCATGGCCCACCTCTACACACACACACACACACACACACACACACACACACACATACCCCACATCTTTATTAAAAATTTTCATTATGTTATATTAAAATTATTGTAATCTATTACATGTCATGAATTTTAACAAGAAAAATAAATGCCTCCATTTGTTTTCCCTGAAAATCTACGTAAGAAATCTGGGGATATAACTAATTAAAGATCAGAGAAAAGCAAAGTAACTTTTTGGAAATACAAAATTAAGTAAATAAACAGTGCTAAACAAAACTACAAAAGAATATGGTGGAATTTCAGAGTTGTTCTCAAACAAAATAAATCTCACATAAAAACCTGCAGGGAACTGTTGTGGGAATCAGCAGCTAGTCCTGCCCCAACCTCCCATGCCTCTCAGAAAGGACTGTCACAGGGAGGGGGTAAACCATGAGAACTGCATTTTGGGTAGCAAATTTGCACCCAAAGAACCAAATGTCTGCTCAGGAGACATCTACACATAATCCTGCCAGCCACTCAGTGTCAATTCTGTGAGGCAGGAAAGTTTGGGGGACACAGGAAGTAGGAAACAATTCTGATATTTAAAATCTCCAGGCATTGAACAAATCAAATTGTTGATAAGGTCTTATTAACAATAGAATAATAAATCTTTAGGGGAAATGTGTTTGAATATGGACCTGAGATGGCTGAAGATATGAATTTATTATTTATTTTGATACTTAAGAATAAAATTGGTAAGGAAGTAAATATTCGTATTTTCCATGGATGCATAAGTATTCGAGTGAAATATTATGCAATATTCTTTTAAAATATTACAGTAAGAAATGAGTCAACTGTAAGTTCACCTATTGTGTCATTCATCTTCCTGACCCACACACACCCCTAAAGGAATGGCTTTGTTCTGTGCTGATCTTGCCCACTGTTCTATCTCTAACCTAACAGACGCTGAAAGTGAATATTGACAGAAGATAAGACAGAAGGGAGAGGGAAAGAAAGAGGATGTCCAAGTTTCCTGTCCAGTTGCTGTGATAAAAATATTCAGGCAAAAATCAATTCAGGGGAGAAAAGGGTTTACTTTAATTCACAGAGAACTCACAGAGAAGTCAAGGCAGGAGCCTGAAGCAACTAGTCACATCCGCAGTCAAGGGCAGAGAGAGAATGGCTGCTTGCCTGCCTGCCAGTGCTCAGCTCACTTTCTCTACTCTTGTCCAGACCAGGACCCAAACCCAGGAGTAATGCTGCCATAGTCTGCTGGGTCTTCCCACATCGGTGAACTTAATCAAGACAATCGCACCTAGATACGGCACAGGCCAAAGTCATCCAGATAATTCCTGATTGACATTCTCTTCCAAGGTGATTCTAGATTCTCTCAAGTTGACAATTAAAACTATCACAGAGGGGATGAGAGAGAAAACCACAAAAAGAAAAGTAACAAGCACTAAGCAAATCTAAATAAATACTAATGTGACCAAACAGAATCTTAGAAGTAAAATTATTGCAAAGTGAAACAGAGCAAGACTCAATTTCTTATCATGTATCAATTGAAGAAATGTGCTTCAAAAAAGGACCAGATCAAGATCCACTGGAGGAAGAGAAGAGAAACACAAGAAATGTTAGTGCCAGATCCTCAAATGAGTCATGCCTTGAACACCGAGGGGAGAGGAGGGTCCCAAGAAAAGGCCATGTGAGCAAGGCTGCTCCCTGCTGCACTGCACTCGTCAGGAATGAACCATCCCAAGCCCACTCTTCCAGCTTAATTTCTACCTTTATCTCAGATGACTGGTCGCTTTTTTCATTATTACAGAAAGCACAACCTTGCCCACACATGTTATAAGAAACTTCTGAGTGAGGGTCATAATATCCAACAAGGGAGGTCTTTTTTTTTCTTGGCTATAATTTTTTCAGGGTATTGTCTTTATATTTTTTCTTCAAAAATTACCTTGGAATTTTCCACTTTATCCAGACCCAACAGTTTAAGGACTTCATTAATTCTCCTTCTTCTTTCATCACTTGTTACAGTCATTGGTAGTCGAAGAGCCGCTGAGAACTCTACATTTTCTCTCATGGTCACTGTGCCCATCACCATGTCAATCTTAAAGCAAATGGTATTTTCAATCAGACATTATCACTAAGACCATTATGTCACACACAGACAGCACAGACCCCTATAGAACTGTTTCTATCCCTAATTTCCCTCGCAAGTAGAACACAGGTATTTTGGTGAGTGCTACTGGACACTTCCAGGCTTCTTTGTGTAATTATTTGCAGAAGACCTCTTGTATGGAATGGAGAAAACTGCAGGGAGAGTAGAGGACAACTGTGCATGCTATAAGAGCAGGATGAATACTTCTGTGCCAGAAGGGCCTATTTCAAAGCTTCTGCATCTTCCTGTTGGATAGCACCACTCCTCAGTCTACTGTGAGACTATGAAAAGTTGGTATAGATTAAGTTGAATCTATAGATATGCTGTTTAATAACCGGAAGCATAAGCATACTAATCTCTAAGCTGAGGCACATGTCCATACAGAAGCAGAGGAAATCCAAATTGCAAACCCACTAATACTTACTTGTGGCACATAACCAGAATTACATCTGAAATTGGCAGGTTGAGGTGCTCCATTTATCAAAATTGCTCCTGATAATCCATGTGGATCTTTCCTTGCCGCTAAGACATCTAACAGCCTAGAAAAGGGTATGTACATTTTATTTCTTCCCTTCAACACAAGCCTTTATCTCTCAGATACTCAGATCCAAATTCTGCATATGACAGAAAACTAAATAGAG
>NW_008341214.1:7894-12374 GCF_000622305.1 Nannospalax galili | reverse complement strand
AGATGCCCTAGGCCTTGGAAGCAAACTAAAATGTATCCAAACTGCATATTATCCACACTCCAGACTAGACATGCACACACTCAATTGCTTAAACAACACCTTAACAAGTGACTCTTGGGTGATTTTTTAAAGCACACAAACTGGACACTAAAGGTTTACATACATTTTACATATAGTTCCTGTCATACTCACAAGGACCTGCTTCCATCTTCAGGTCCCATAATGGCATTGAGACCAGGTTTCATGAGCCCACTGTAAACACAAAAACATACTGATATTAACTCAGGGTCCACATTCCATATGCTCACTGAAGTCTCATTGAATTTCACCTACTTAAACGGACTTAAAAGCCACTCAATGGGAGGAAATTCAAGTGTGACACAGTAAACACAGACAAATACACATGGCTGGAGAGGTCATAGATCTTAGAGAAAACCCTAAGGCTGTCACATCCCTAGACAAATGTATATGTTAAATGTGGATCCTTATATTTCCAGACAAGTATGCCAGGCACCACTTATCAAATAAGCTTCTTTTGCAACTGATATTACAGAGTTCCACAACTGGTCACACACTGAGAATAAGTGTCTGTGAGATACTCAACCCTAAGGGACACATCTACAGTGGATCCTCTACACCTAAGGCTCTTGAAACATAGTGGAACAAGGGTCAGAGAGAATAATAATGCAGATCTCAACTCTTTTCAGTGAATCTTCCTCATGAAACAGAGGACGTTGAACAGAAAGGGCCACAAGTGGCCAAAGTGCAGAGTATGAGATTGCAGAATGTGGGTCCCTAGACAGGACTCTTTCCTTATGGTCCTGCACCCAACTAGTGTTCAGAGACCATTATGGAAAAGAGGGAGGAAAGATTGTAGGACTCAGGGAGGAAGTGCAGGACCATAAGGAAAGAGACTTCCAGGGTCAGAAACCTTGCTTATATGAACTTACAGCAATGGTGACAGCATGTGAGAAGCCCATCCATACTTGAACAAACAAAAACCCAGCACAGAACTGGGAATATGGGCGGCAGGCCCCAACCTTATCCGAAGAAGTATTGGCAGCTGGGTGAGGGAGAGAGGATCTTCTTTAAGGGAGAGACTTTATATAGGCTGACCAAAGCCCAGTGGATGAATTTGCACTGAGGGCAGCCTGGGTACACTCACTTGACCTGATAGAGCTTAAGATATATGACAGAATTCATGAAATCTGGTGGTGGTGGGGTTATAGGGGGGTACAGATGGGAAGAGCGCATAAAGATGATTAGAAGTTTTGTATCAAATGTACAAAAATTCAATAAAAATAGACATTGAAGAACAGTGTGGACAGAAAATTAGCAGAAACTCAAAGGAAAATAAAAGAGATGTTGAATAGAAATCATGTGCAAAGGATGCCAGGTGCTTCTGGGAACCCATCAGAA
Source organism: Nannospalax galili (assembly GCF_000622305.1). NCBI lineage: Eukaryota > Metazoa > Chordata > Mammalia > Rodentia > Spalacidae > Nannospalax > Nannospalax galili. Next base: position 10,955 of record NW_008341214.1, on the reverse strand, counting down.
CAAACCTCACATCTCACAAAAGGCCTTTCATTTGTACTTAAACCACTTGTCCTTTGGGGAAAATGGGCAACTAATGTTCAATATTCCTTGAAGGAGCAGATTCTCATGAAGACTCCCCATTATACATATGGCTTTTACCTCAGTGTGGGGTATATAACAGCATCTTACTAACATTTGATGCTCAGTATCCTCATATCACCTTGCTTCCTACCTGGTCAGTGTCTACACAGTAAATCACTGATCATAGGATATCAGTTGTAGAATTCTTATTTATAAAATCGAATCAAACCAAAGTCAATACTCCTGTATTATTTTTATGTAGCTGTGACGAAATGCCTTGACCAAAAGCAACCTATGAGAGAGTTTATTTGGCTGAAGATTTTAGCAGGGGTCCATAATGGCAGGGACGCATGGCAGGAAGTGGAAAGCATGGGGCCAGAGCAGGAAGCTGAGCTTTCACACCTTCAGATACAAACATAAAGCAGAGAGAATGAACTGCAAGTGGGTGAGTCAATAATCCTCAGAGTCCACCTTCATTTATGAAATGCATCCAGCAAAGCTGTACCTCTCCATGACCTCCCCAAACAGCACCACTAAATGGGGACCAATTGTCCAACTACCTAGGCCTGTAGGGGACATTTCTCATTCAAACCACCACCTTCTACTTCCTGCCTCCATAGGCTCATGACTATCTCAAGATACAAAATGCACTCAGTTTCACTTTAAAAGTCCCTACAGTCTTTGTTTCAACTCTATTCAAGTGCAAGGTATCTTTTGAGACTCAAACCAATCTCTTAATTGTGACCCCTGTAAATAATCCTCAGAGTCCACCTTCAGTTATGAACTGCATCCAGCAAAGCTGTACCTCTCCATGACCTCCCCAAACAGCACCACTAAATGGGGACCAATTGTCCAACTACCTAGGCCTGTAGGGGACATTTCTCATTCAAACCACCACCTTCTACTTCCTGCCTCCATAGGCTCATGACTATCTCAAGATACAAAATGCACTCAGTTTCACTTTAAAAGTCCCTACAGTCTTTGTTTCAACTCTATTCAAGTGCAAGGTATCCTTTGAGACTCAAAGCAATCTCTTAATTGTGACCCCTGTACAATAAAAAACAAATTACACATTGACATTTCCATTGCAAAAGGAAGGAATGGGGCTATAGTGAGAAAGCACTGCACCAAAGCAAGACTAAAACCAAGCAGGGCAAACATCAAATCCTACAGCTCCATATCAAATGTCTGGGACTTTAGTTTCAAGGGTTTAGTCAACTCCTCCAGCTGTGCTGCCTGTAACATTTATCTCGCTCTTCGGCTGGTTCCACTCTCTATAGGCAGCTATCTTGGCAGATGTCTCATAGTTCTGGCATCTCCAATGTCTTGGGATATTCACAGCAACCCAGGATTCACTTTAATTGCTTCTTTAATTGCCCCTTATAAACGTGCAAGGACTCACTTCCCACTTGCTGCCTGGTCTCAGTGGCGCTCTGAAACAGAGGTGGAAGAATCCACAACTCCAAACTGCACATTTTGTACTTCATTCTGTCCCACTTGTTATTTTTCACTGCATATCTGCACAAGAGTTATTAGGAACAGCCATATTACAAGCTCAATATTATGCTGTCTTGAAATTTCCTCCAACCCTGAAAATAGTCCATTGCTTTTTAATTCAGCCTCATGTAATTTCTTGACATGGGCAGAAAACAGCCAGATTCTTTGTCGAAATATCAAACAAATGGCCTCTAACTCAGTTTCTTGCTGATGGAGACTGAGTCTCTTCTGAAGTCTCATGATTAGGACTGCTACCACCCACATTATGCTCAGCACTACTGTCGTACAGGCTATTAGAATGGAGCATTAAGCTCTGCTTCCAGCATTCAAACACTTTTCCAAAGTCTTCCCCATTCCTCTGAAAAACACGGTCAGTACTTTCACAACAACCTACTTTGTGTATCAATTTCTATATTAGCTATTTTCTGCTGCTCTGTTAAAATATCATGAATAAAAGCAGCATGTAATAAGAAGTTTATTTTTGGCTTACAGTTCCAGAGAGGGAGTCCACAGTGGCTGGGAAGCACAGCAGCAGGCAGCAGGCATGGCTGTGCGGCAGGAAGCTGAGCTGCCACATCTCCAACCTCACACAGAGAACTGAGAGGGTGATCGAGAAGCAGGGCAATGCTATAAAGCCTCAAAGTCTACCCCCAGTGAGGGACTTCCTCCAGCAAAGCTGCACCTTCCCATAACCTCCCCAGGGTCACCACACCAAGTGTTCAAATACCTGAGCCTATGGGTCCTTTCTCATTCAAACCACTACAGTGCTTTAAGTATAAACTCAATGATTAGAACAAAACACTCCAGAGGATAGGAAAGCATCATAGGCTTAATACTCAAAACACATCCTAATCAAAATAAAACACAAAAAACACACACACAAGACAGATGATCTCCTTCCCTGATAATTAGAAAAGAAAATTCTCCCTTCGAATTGGAAGGCATCCGTCCAGTAGGGACGTTCTTTATAGATGTACAGGCATAGCACAAATACAAGGTACAGTTCAGGAAACTGAATGGATGATTAGGGTAGTGAATATTCAAACTAAAAAACACATATTTTGAACGAAATAAAACTTAGCTACATCCCATTTGTTATTTCAGATTGAAACAATGTGGCAATCATGTTTACTAAATTTGCCCTGCCCGTCTCTTAGGAGGAACATGATGAAGTTCTGGGTAGAGGAGCACAAGAACAGAGACTCTGACTGAAGGTCAGACGAAGAGCAGACCAGCCCCACATTCCTGACATCCACAGAATTCTGAGGCTCCACTGCTACTTAGGCTTCTCTCTCAGAGCTTCACTTGTAGTTGGCTCATTGGCTCCCGACAAGGAATACAACCCCGCTGCACACTGCCCGGTCTCTAAGGCTTTTCTCAAAACCTTGGTATAAACCCATGACCCCACGACTCTTCCATTCTTCACACCTGCAGAACGGGCACCCCACGGATGAGATCAAGTTCTACGTCTAGTTCCGGAAGTTGCTGGGTCCTCTGGACTATA
>NW_008341214.1:4942-6293 GCF_000622305.1 Nannospalax galili | reverse complement strand
AAAACACTTGCTGTTCAAGGGTGAGGAACTAAATTCAATCCCCAGAACCCACACAAAGTTGGACACCATAGTGAATCTGTAATTCCAGTCCTCCAAGAGCGAGAAAGGAGGCTAAGACAGATGAATCCCCAGAAGTTTGGGGGCAGATAGTCTGGAATATACAGCAGTGAGCAACAAGAGACCCTGTTTTAAACAAGGTAATACAAGAGAAAATGCCCAAGGTTGGCCTATGACCTCCATGTGTCCCAAGGCATGTGCACATCCACACTCACAGAAGCACACACAGAAAGATAAAACAATGTGGAGGGCACCTGAGGAGCAACATCCCTGGTTGACCTCTAGCCTACACACACATGCACATGTACACACAGGCACAAAAAAGCAGTTCACTGATAGTAGAGAAATTCTGTCCCAATCAGGGCAATAAAGTGGCCTCTTTAGATCATGTACATACTTGACATTTGACAGAATTTCTTTCTCAAATGTTTTTCGTCGAAGTGGAAAGCCAGTTTGCCATATTTTTCGATAGCTGAGGTTACGAAAACTTAACACAGCCCCTTCAGTACTTGTCTTCAAGTCACTGCTGCTCATTCCAAGAGGGACACTGGTGCTTCTTTGTGTCATTGGGATTATGATGGGGTCATTATTGGACATCTGGAGAGGTTCTGCCTTTCTGTGGTGGAAAAAGCAATAGTAGGTTGATGGTCCAGAGAAACGAGATTATGAACACAGACTGACAGCACACGTAAAAATTATTTTAAACTGTGTGGTAATAGATTCCTTTCCAATAAACAGTATGTATTGCTATGATAAGAACTCGAAATGAGAGGCTGGTATAACTGAATACATTGACTCCAATTAGATGTCAATTTCCTAAGAGACAAATAGGCATGAATTAGTAGAGCATAAAAATCATTCAAAACTCATTAAGCAAGAGAAAGACGGCTGACAGAGCATATTTGTCTTACTTGAGAAATATATTATGACACAACTTAAGCTGAGAAGCAGACTTCAGTTCCACCACATCTCCTGCTTTGTATTGTTTTTAAATTTTGGCATCTATGGTCTGGAGAGATGGCTCAGTGGTTAAGAGCACTGACTGCTCTTGCAGAGGAATTGATTTGATTCCCAGCACCTAGATGGTGGCTGACAAATGTTAATTACTCCATTTCCAGGAAATTTGATGCTTTCTTCCGGCCTCCACAGGCATTGCATGACATGGGTGCACTTACACACATGCAGGCAATACAGGCATACACATAAAATAAAAAGTAATTAATAAAATATTTTAAATAATAAAATCAACTTTGAATATCTCATAATAAGTAGAGTTTAGAGAAGCAGTCAGGGG
>NW_008341214.1:741-4143 GCF_000622305.1 Nannospalax galili | reverse complement strand
GCCTTGTGACATTTGCTCCCATTGGCAGATCATGAGACTGATGCCTAGAGCTAGCCACCCTTAGAATTCCAAATTGCAACACTTAGATATTTCAACAGTCAGGGTCATGTGGTTTCCAGGACTCCAGGCTCTGTAATCTGAAACCCAATATGCTAATGAGGCATCCTACCCACTATTCTGTGATAAGACATTCTGTTATGCTAATAAGGCATCCTACTTTCTGTACTGTGATAGAATGCTAAACCTATTATGCTAATAAGGTATCCTATTTGCTGTGCTGTGATTGGACCACTACCCCTATATAAGCTTGTGCCTTCCTGCAATAAAGCAGATCTGTGTCACTGAACCTGGTCTCCTGTGTCTGAATGAAGCTCTGCTGACACAGTCTCCTCACCAGCCCAAGGTCCAGGACCAGGCAGAAGCCGCGGCAACAGAAGGCAGCACCAGGCAAGCAGAAGAGTGACCTCAGCCCAGGGCAAGCAGGGGAGCAGACTCAACACCCATGAGAACAAAGGAGCCGCTGCAGCTGGCAGTGACCGCAGCTGGCGCCCAATATGGGGCTCGAAAAGCCCGACCCCACGAGGCTGTAACATTTGGACTGTAACACTTTGGTCATCCGGTGCCCTTTTTGGCAGTAATCCTTCCATGGGTGCTCACTGCTTTTGTTCTCCTGGCTCTCTGTCTTCAGTTTGGCATGTTGTTCCTGTCTCCACCAGTCATCTTCCTGAATGGCTCCTGAGTCCTTCTGGGTATGTCTTGCAGGGTGAGTGACCTCCAGTAAGGGGAATAGTCATCCCAGCTGCTGCCAGCCCCCACGCTGCTGCACTGGTTTCTCTCCTCAGGAGTAGGGAAATTAGGGTAACAAAAAGGAATCTAACTAAGGTTTTAGATGAAGTACTAGCTCTTGCCCCCTGGTTTACAGATTCCTGTTGTTGGGATCTGGAGCAATGGGCTCATGTGCTATTTGTGGCCAGAAAGAGAGAAGTCAGGGAAGGGCATCCATTATCTGGGCCGTTCTACCCCATTGTAACTGCCATTCTGGCCTTGCTTCGGGGAGTTCCCCCTGAGGCCCCTGAGCTGAATAATCTCATACTTTAAAACATAGATACACAAATAATGCAACAGGATTGTGGGGATAGCTTGTCACAGGCATATCCAGCAAAACCAAACTAACTGATTTCTCTTCTGTTGTGGAAATGATAACTGCTGATAATGAGGTAAAAAATGAGGAATTAGGGTCCAAGGGTACCCCTGATGAAAATCAGGAAGTCAAGATCGCCCCTGTCCCGCAATTACAGGGTAGTGGCTACCCTCTACCATCTTGTATTGTGTTTGATGAAAAATGGGAAATTAAGGCAGCCTCCACTCTGCGATTATGGGGCGATGGCTACTCTACACCATCTTGCACTAGCTCTAAGGAAGTTCCCCTCCCCCCCGGTCCATCTATCCCTCCCTTCCAGAGGAGGACTGGAAGCCCCTCCCACCTAGGCCCCTCTCCTATGAAACAATGGGTGATTTTACACAGTTTTTCCCGGTTACCGTCAATCAGGGACTACAAAACCCTAATGTCTGGAATCCATATTCCCATGATACTTTAAAAAAGCTGGCAAGGAAGCCATTGAGGATGGCATTCATTACCCTAGGTTTGGTCAGCTATTAGATACGATCAGACATGCGGCCAACACCCATGACTGGCAGAATATTGCCCACGCCTGTCTACAGGGAGATTATTTTCTCTTATGGAAGGCTGCTTATCTGGATGAATGCAAACAACAGGCAGAGTGCAATAGAACAGCCAATGTCCAAAACATTGGGTTTGATGCCTTGGTATGGCATGACACTTTTGAAACCCCACAAGCCCAGGGACAGGGACCTCCTCGCTAATTTAAACAAGTGCGGCTTTGTGCACTCTGTGCTTTCCAAAGTATGCCGACTCATGAAGATACCAAATTAACCAGATTAATACAAAAAACAGTTGAGCCTTTCTCTGACTTTGTTGAAAGGTGCCAACAAAGTGTTAGTAGGAAAATCAGCCATTGGAGAGCCACAGATGCTTTGCTCAAAGATCTTGTGTATGAAGGCGGCTCTACTGAGAGTTGCCTTGCCATAGGACCCGTTAGACACAAGGATGTCTGTGAATGGATTCTAGCCTGTCAGGATGTGGGGACTACTCGAATTCATGCCACAGCTCTCACTGAGGCACTGGCTGCTCGCCAGCCACAGGCAGAAATAGACAAGGGCAAATGTTGGGCTTGTGGAGGACAGGGTCATTGGTCTCGTACCTGCCCTAACAAGATCTGGCAAATGGAAGTTACTCACTCCCCTTCCTTTGGCAAGATGAAATATATCCATCATATTATTGACACCTGTTGTTAATGCAAGGGTGAGCCTATGCTTGTGTCTTTCCAGATAATGTTCCAGCCCCCATTTGGATCCCAGCCCAGAACATCAGAATTTCCTGGAATGGAAAACCTCCCTCCACAACCACCGACCCCGGAGATGGCAGCCCTGGAAAAAATGACCACCAAGAGACTGACCCAACATCACAGAAAACAAAAGCCACCAACCTGAGGAGACCTTGAATGCTTTACTCCACAAACAGAGACACTGAGGCATCCTACCCTGTATTCTGTGATAGGACATTAAGTCTGTTATGCTAATAGAATACTGTCTGTTATGCTAATAACATATTCTACTTTCAGTACTGTGATAGGATGCTAAACCTGTTCAGCTAATAAGGTATCATACTGGCTGTGCTGTCATTGGACCACTACCCCTATATGAGCTTGTGCCTTCCTGCAATAAACCAGATCTGTGTCACTGAACCTGGTCTCCTGTGTCTGAATGCAGCTCTGCTGACACAGTCTCCTCACCAGCCCTGGAGTCCGGGACTGGGCAGAAGCAGTGATGATTGGAGGCAGTGCCAGGTGAGCAGAAGAGGTGCCTCAGCACCGGGCAAGCAGAAGAGCTTCCTCAGCACTGGGAGAGCAGAACAACAGCCTCAGCCCAGGGCATATGGAAGAGCAGTCTCGGCCCAGGGTGAGTGGAGGAGCAGCCTCAATGCCCATGAGAATGAAGGAGCGGCATGAACGAGAACAGAGGAGCGGCCAGCGCTGGCGGTGACCACATCTATAACCAAAGGATTGCGGAAAGAAATTCAATGAAGGTATAACTGTGGAAAATTACAGCTATATCAAGAAAGTAAACAGAGATAAAAATGACAGGATTCAATAACCATCTTCCATTAATAACTTTAAATATTAACCAACTGAACTCCCCATGTCAAAAGACAGAGACTAGGTGAATGGATTAAGAAACAAAACTTATCTTTTTGTTGTCTGCAAGAAACCCATCTCACTTTCAAGGACAGACACTATCTCGAAGTGAAAGGATGCAAAAAAA
>NW_008341214.1:0-708 GCF_000622305.1 Nannospalax galili | reverse complement strand
CAGTAATTCTAATATCTGACAAAATAGACTTTAAACTAAAATTAATCAGAAGAGACAAAGACGGACACTTCATTTTAATCAAAGGAACAATGAATCAAGAAGCTATTACAATCATGAACATACATTCACCAAAATCTGGTGCACCCAAATTCATAAAAACAATACTAGAGGAGTATAAGACCCAGATTAACCATAACTCATTAATCGTAGGCAACTTCAATTCCCCACTGTCTCCATTAGATAGGTCCACAGGGAAGAGAGTTAACAGAGAAATGTTAAAATTAAACAATACCATATATCAAATGGACTTACAAGACATCTACTGAGTATTCCACCCAAGCACCAAAGGATTAATTTCTACTCAGCACCCCATGGAACCTACTCCAAGATTGACCACATACTGGAGCAAAAAACAAACGTCAATACAGAAAGATCGAAATAATTCCATGCATTCTATCAGACCACAATGCAATAAAACTTACAATCAACACAATAAAGCTTAAAATCAACACTGGAAGAAACCCCAGTAATTACGTGAACACATGGAAATTAAACAACACACTCCTGACTGATGAGTGGGTCAAAAGAGAAATTAAGAAAGAAATAAAAGTATTCCTGGAATCAAATGAAAAGGACAATACAACATGACAAAACCTTTGGGACACACTGAAAGTGGTCCTTAGAAGGAAGTTTATAGCTCTAAGTGCC
>NW_008341213.1:0-663 GCF_000622305.1 Nannospalax galili | reverse complement strand
CATTCCACAACAATGCCCTGTACTAAGTATCAAATCCTCTATGTGATCTTTTTCTATGTTTAAATAGTATTTAAGGTTGTGATTAGTTTTTTTTTGAAAGTCATTCTCTGGAATCACGTCTCTAATTTTTCTTTCTTCTTCTACCTTACAAACCAAGTATCGGTAAACAGAGGTCGCCAAGACTTTGCAGCTAATACATGATAGCAGCTTGCAGAGTCCGAGAAGATGAGTCACCAGGTAGTTGCAGGGCGCACCACAAACAGACATTGCCTGCCTCGCCGTGCAGTTAAGAATGAGGGTCCATTGTTTACACACACTTTGATATTCAAAATATTTAATCTTTCTTTTTGTCTTTTTTGAGACAGGGTCTCTTTGTAGCTCCAGCTGTCCTGGAACTCACTATGTAGACCAGGCTGGCCTCAAACAAATATTTAATAGATATTTGTATATGGGGTTGGAAAGATGGCTCAGTATGTAAGAGCACTGCCTGCTTTTGCAGAGAACCCAAGTTCCGTACTCATCACCCACATGATGGCTCATTGATTCAAAACTCTTGTTCCAGAGGATCTGATACCTCCTTCTCACTTTCAGAGGCATTGAAAGACAGTGGTACACCTATGTACATGCAGGTAAAACACTCATAAACATAAAAACACAAATAAT
>NW_008341212.1:0-682 GCF_000622305.1 Nannospalax galili | reverse complement strand
TGTGTGTGTGTAAAACAATAACTAAAGAAGAGGTCATGAATTTTCGAGGAAGTAGGGAGGGCAATGGTGCGAGTTGGAAGAGGCAGAGATGGGTATAAATGATCCAAGTAAGGTTCTCCTGTGTGAAATTCTCAAAAACACACAAAGTTTAAATAAAAATTAATGTAAATTCTCCCCCTACTTCGAGCGCATTCTGTTAGAAACTTTGATGGTGGAGTCAGAAAGAAAGACATGGTGATCTGTGTTGTAATAACACTCATGGTGAATCTGGGCTTTCTAACCACTCTGTGCCCAAATTACTTGTGACAATCCTTTCCGAGTATGACATATATTGTCCATTGAATGTATCCTCATCATCCAAGGCTACACAGTGAGATCCTGTCTCACAAACAAACAGTCAGGAAGGTAGCTCAGCAGATAAAAGCTCTTGCCACCAAGCCTGATGACCTGAGTTTGATCCCTGCCACCCACATGGTGGAAGGAGAGAACTGACTCCCAAAAGTTGTCCTCTGACTTCCATATGCAACCTGTGGCACACACATGCCCACAAACATACATGTACTTATACAAATGCACAAACAAATTAAAATAGACTAAAGGAAGTAAAGGATACATGGACAAAACTATCTAACTGATAAAACAGTTATAAAGGCAATTTTGGATTGGGGTGTGTGTGTGTGTG
>NW_008341211.1:0-346 GCF_000622305.1 Nannospalax galili | reverse complement strand
TTAGCTGAGAGAATGCCTGTGACATATTTAGAACAACTTTTAGCACATAATAAATGATAGATGATTAATGCCTGTTGCTACGTCTGACTTTTACCTTCTCTGCCTTAAGGGATTTTATTGCCTGGGGAGGGGGTTGTTTGTTTGGTTGGTTTTTGTTTTGGTCTTTTTGAGACAGGGTCTCCTTGTAGCCTCGGTTGTCCTGGAACTATGTGGACCAGGCTGGCCTCGAACTCACAGAGATCTGCCTGCCTCTGCCTCCCAAGTGCTGGGATTAGAGGCGTGTGCCACCACACCCGGCAATTGCCTGTTTTTTTTTATGGTTGGGTATGGCTAAGGAGTTGAGCAG
>NW_008341210.1:25859-36957 GCF_000622305.1 Nannospalax galili | reverse complement strand
CATACTGAAATAAAAGCTAGGTCTCTGGGACTGGGGAGATGGGTTCAATTGACAAAGTACCCATGAAGACTGGAGTTTGGATGCCTTGAACCCCAATAAAGAAGCCATGTATGCTTAGTGAACTGCCTATAATCTCGGGTGCTGGAGGCAGAGAGAGGGAATCTCCTAGCATGATGGCTTGCCAGACTAGAGGAAAAGCTGCCTCAGGATGTAAGATTTAGAAAGATACCCTATATCAACTTCAGGCCTCCACATGTGCACATACTCAGACACATCACACTCATACACGTAGGAAATATCCAATCATCACACACAGCAGTGTGAGGTGCTGCAGCAGGGCATCCAAGAAGGGCGGAGAATGGGGTGTGGGAGTCTTGAACAGAAAGCATGAGGAAGGACTGGAGATATTCTGAGGAGCTGGAGGAGGGAAGGCAGCCACAGGGAGCACTTGCCTAGACTGATGGGCTACGGGCATCCCATGTTGCAACTGGCAGTTGTCACTGACTGACAACTGCTATTCTGGTCTAGTGGGCTAGTTGCACTGGGATCACTGATGTCAATTCCTGGGCATTACCAATTTGCACAACTGTCCCAGGCAGCCAGGCTTAGAAGTCACCACTTTCTGTTGCTTGCCACATCTGTCCATCAAGCCCACACCAGCCGAGCAGATCATAATCAGCCCGGTTCCTGGCGGCTGAGGCTAACAGGCTCAGACAGCTGGCTGAGGCAAGCAGGCTGCAACCCTGAGCCGTACAGCACAGGGTAGCAGCTAGTGTCCTCTGTGCCAAAAATAGCACAGACAAGCTGGGGGCGGTGACACACACCTGTTATCCCAGTTCTCGATGGCAGGATGATCAGGGGTTTGAGGCCAGCTTGGGCTATGCAGAGAGAAAAAAAACAACCAAAAAAACAAAAACCACACATGGGAGCATACACATACACACAACTGAAGCAGGGTTGATTTGACGAGGAGTTTTGGGTTTCTTTCAGGGTGTGACACTAGATAGGTTAACCAGTCTCCAGCGGATGGATGGGTATACATTGAACACACACACACGCGCACACACACAAACACACACACACACACACACACACACACACACACACTGCCCAAAAGCAAGCAATCAACAGCAAACCCTTGCAGCTCAGGAGGATGACTGTGAAAGGCGCTAAGAGGTCACCATCTACAATGCAACTCCTGACCCTGTGGAACCCACTGTTCTACCAAGCTCCACCTTGGCCCCACTGGTCTTGCTGCTTGGCTGCTTCCCCTGGGACCACAGTGTTTTCTCTTTTGGGATGAAAATGGTGGTTGCAGCTTTGGTTTTTGTTGTTGGGATTTTTTGTTTGTTTTGGTTAAGGATTTTTTGTTTTGTTGATTTTTGGTTTTGGTTTTTGTTGTTTGGTTTTTTGTTGTTCTGGGTTTTGATTTTGTCGGTTTTTTATTTGTTTTGTGGGTATGTCTGTTTGGTTGGTTCCAATGGCCTATGAAGACCTCTCAGTGTGCAGACAGGCGGGGGACAGGAGACAAGATGACCAGGAGGAGCAAGAGAGAAACACCGAGGAGGCAGAGGGGATGTGATGAGGCTGGGTTCACGCCTCCCCATTTTGTTCAACCTACATACACGTGAACTGGTGAAGTACAACTTTCCCTAAACTGTAGACTGTCTCCCAGGTGACTGTAAGACTGAAACTCCTGTGGCAGGAGTGCCACATGTGCCCTTGAGTGGCAGGGCCAGCAGAGATTGTATACTGAGAATCTTGACCATCACCTCCTCCCGTAGTTTCATGCCTGGTAGATGGTTACTATACACACATTTCCAGAACACCTTCTCACTTGCTTTGTTTCTGGAGGAGAAGGGGAATCCCATGTGTTTCCTTTTCAGGAAACTGTACCGACTGGGGGCAATGTACACCCACACCTGACCCTTTTACATACCCAAGACTTATGTAAGCTTCATGAGAACTCTGCCCTCCAACTAGGCCCAAAACATTCTAATCCCTAATCAGGGACTTGCTCTGTAGCCCCAAATCCACATTGCAAGCAGTCCAGGCTTCTGGTGCCTTTGTGGATCCTTAGTCTCCACATTTCCATTCTGAGAAAGCAAATGAAAAAGGCAGTCATTTAAAAGCTCTACCTTGATCTTCTTGAAGGGAGAGATTCTAAATAGGTGGACTAAACTCCGGTGGATGAACCTGCACTGAGGAACATCTGGGGACACTAACATAAAAGGCCTTAATACAAATGACAGAATTATGAACTCCAGTGGTGGGGGGCTAGGGGAGGGGGCCAAAGAGGAAGAGGGAAGGGGGTATAAGGATGGTTTTATATATGAAATACACAAAAATTCAATAAAAAATTAAAAATAGAAATAGTTTTTAAAAGTTCTTCCTAAACCTTCCAGGAAAGCCACTGCAATAAGTTAAGCATGACAGATACCTAAAACTGTCTTTTAGTTTCTTCTCACCTGTTAAATAGGAAAGAGCTGGGTTTTCCTGCTGACTCACTAGAATCAATGCCACAACTTGGGTCACCCCAAGGACAGCCAAGAAAAGCCGGGCAAGGTAAGGCTACTGAAGGTGTCCTCAAGAAAAATACACAGGCATCCCAAGTTCCCAGTGCCTTTTCAGTTCCTATTTTCTGAGGGTTCCCAGCCCCACTCCAACACCTACCAGAATGATTTGCCTAGCAGTCAGCTCTGATTGTGTGATCACCCCCTCTTAGAACCCTGTAACTGCTCCCCACAATGCTTTGATCCCATTCAAGTCTATTGACTTCAGATCCTTCCTGTCATGGGTCCTGTACAGCACTCCAGGACCCATTAATTTGGAGAACATAAAGGCTTTAAGAAGGGGCCCAAGCGGCTGCTTTTATGAGATTACCTTACAAACAAAGGTGAGCAGTACATTAAAAGGGGGGTGGCTGGGCCTAGGGAAGAGAAAATGAAGGACAAAGGACCAGCAAGGCACCTCTATCTCAAGATGCTTCCTTTTTTCATCTCCCTGGACTGCTACAACCCTTCAGGGAGTGGCAATCCTCATTCTGCTAATGAGAAAGAAGACTTGGGTTGCTTAAGCAACATAATCAGAATCACATTGACAGACCAAGCAGAAGTGTGGTGTCCCAACTCTGAGATACTGAGGTAGGTCTTTTCCTTTCAAACATTCCAGGAACCAATCCATGAAATGCTGATGCTCTTGCACAGAGAGGAAGCTCTAAAAGGGGAGGCAAGGAAACACCATGAGGAGCCTTTTCTTAACGGAGCAAAGCCAATGGGAGTTGGCACTGAGACATGGAACCTTACACACCAGCTTCACAGGTTCTATAGAGCAAGGCTCTTCACAGTGCACAGTGAACCACCAGAGATCTCTCATTGATGTCTAAGGAATATTGTGACTGTCTAGCAGATATAGGCATTCTTTGGTCCATGGGTGACATACGGGCAAGAATAGCTATGAATGTGGTTAACACAAAGTCATAAATTTATGGCCGGGAGAGATGACTTAGTGGTTAAAAGAATTGGCTGCTCTTGCAGAGGATCAGGGTTTGGTTCCCAGCACCCACATGGCAGTTAGCAACCACATGGTGGCTAGTAATTATCTGTAACTCCAGTTCCAGGGGATCTGATACCCTCTTCTAGTCTCCGTGGGCATTGCACAACATGGGTACAGTTACATACATGTAGGCAAAACACTCATACACATAAAATAAAAATAAATAGGTCAAAAATTAAATCATAAACTTAAATGACTATGAGTATTTTAACATTCATTTACTGTGTATATGTGCAAGGACACTTGCATAGCATGGCATGAGCGTGGAGGTCAGAGGGCAACTTTCAGGAGTTGATTCTTTCCTTCCACCTTTATGTGGGTTCTGGGACTCTAAATGAGGTCCTCAGGCTCAGAGGCAATTGCCTTTATCCACTCAGTCACACTGCCAGCCCCATTATGAATATTTGTTATTGTTTTGGGTTTGTTCTTGTTGTTTTGGAACTCTGAGATGCTTGAACATGAACTTTGTAGATGACAGTTCATAACTTAATGTCAAAAGGCTGGACCTCCCGAAATTTCTGATTTTATGTTGATGTCACCACATGTGCTTTTATTGGAACAGGAGTCTGTGTACTGAGGTTCACAAAGGGCTGTCCCCATCCTAGACTCCTGCTTCCTAGACTTTACACAGATGGGCCTGGATAAAGACAGACTACAGACTGAAACCATGTCCTCATCTACACACCGGAACCCTAGGACTTTAACATGCTGGGTGAGGAAAAAGATTTATTTAGAAAGACACCAAACAAAAGATGGATGCTATTGCCTACAAAGATCGTCTAAGGGAGCTTAGACATGTGAAAGAGCTTAGAGGAACAGCTGGAAAATTGACAGGAAAAAATGATAACTGGACAGAGGTAGGGAGGGAGAATGGAGGAAAAGAATGGAACGAGGAAGAATGGATGACTAGACATTTCTAGGTTGAGGGCCATTGGCCTGGAACTGGATGCTATCTTACTCTTATCTTGGTACCTTCAGCCTTGAAATGGAGGAGAGAGGTTAAGAAAGTCTAGGTCAAATCAACCTTGTACTATCATTCTGAAAACAATATTTTTTAAAAAAATGATAAACATGGCCACATGTAGGGGGGTTGAGCATAAATCTGACCCACAAGTTAACGTAGTGAAGGACACAGATATACCTTGAAGGCAAAGATGTCATTTTTTCAAACCCTGTTTTGGTTACCAGTTATCTGCATGCCCAAAAAAAGGGTCTCTAGGACCTACTCATCTTTGATGAGTAAAACTTTATAGCCTTGGCATAATGCCTCCCTTTCGCCTTCCTCTGGTCACTGGCTGTCACTGTTCTGTTTCTGTGAGCCTGCCTAATTCAGATAGCACATGTAAGCAGTATCATGTAGCATTTGTTCTTCTGTGAAAGGTTTATTTCCCTTTGCATCATTCCTGGAAGTTGACCCAAATTGTCCTGAATAGCATTTTCGTTTTGGAGGTAAAACATATTTAAATCTTCTATGTCTTCTAACTCCAAGCAATGGTTCTCACAATTATGCATCAGTATCCCTGGAGGGGGTAACAAAATACAGATCTCTGAGCCTCTCTTTCATTTTCTGATTCAACAAGTGGATGGGGCTGAGAATCTGCAATCCTAACAAGTCCCTACGTGATGTGTGTGCCTCTGTTCAGGAACTGCACTTTAAGGCCCACATTTGATATCTTAGGCCTAAGTATCATCACACAGACTCAGGCACCAGCTTCAGGGAACTAGTGACCTGTTGAATGGGGCAAGTCTAAGTGAAAAACAGCACACACACACACACACACACACACACACACACACACACACTGACAATTATGTCATAATTTTATATTGACTGTGTGTTGAAAAGTAAATAGTGTGTATCTATAAACTTAAATAAACTATATTATTAAATCGATTTATATTATTTTCCTTTTACTCTTGCTACTGGGAAACATAATTTTCATGTGCCTCACACATTCCTATTGCTATAACTGACAATGAAAAATGTAGGGTATCAAACTGTTAAAAAATAATAAGACATGGGGGTACAGATTTCACACACTGTGAGGAACCTCAAGGAAAAGGGTGTCGAGAGGAAGTGAGGGGGGTGAGGCCTGACCTACTTTGAAAAGGCAGATGTGGGGAACCTCAAGGAAGATGGTGCCGAGAGGAAGTGAGGGGGATGAGGCCTGACCTATTTTGAGAAAACCGTGATTGGATCCTGCTGCTTCCGTGCACCTGGATGGCGCGTGATCACCTCCTGAACCACATTCCACACTATAGAAAGGGAGCTGCATGCACAAGCTGACCATTAACATGACTGGATGCTTGGGGAGGGAAGGGGGTTTTCCCTTGTGGTTTTTGCCTTCATAAACTTTGTAAACACCTGCAATAAACGAGTTTCTGCTTGACTAGACTCCCTGCATCGTCTCACTGTCTTTCGGATAAAGGGCTGAGGAACCCGGTGGGCACCGCACCTACCTATCCCCGGCTCCTGTTTTGGGGTGTCTGGGTTCCTTGCCCCATCCCCCAGCCAGGGAAAGGTTGGGGACCCAACAGGAAACCTGAAACCTGGCGCCCAACATGGGGCTCGAAGGAGGGCCCCGAAAACATAAAGAACATCTGAACTCTTCTCCAGGGCTAACTGGGTGAGTATCGAGGTAGGTGAGACCCCAAGAGATGGGTAACACAAACCATAAATCTGAGGACCCGGCGGTTAAGGCGCTGAGATATATGCTTAAGAGTAGGGGGCTCTACCTGTTGGACTCATCTGCCAACAAGGTCTGGACAATGGCGATTCGCCTCACCCCCTGGTTACCTGCTGCCAATCTCTTCAAATGGGACGCATGGGACAAGGTGGAACAGCTGGCAAGGAAAGCAGAGATTAATCTGGGAGAAGATCCACCTCTGGGATTCTATCCTACCCTGGCGGCATTGAAGTCCTGTTTCCACCGCAGGGAAGACCTCCCCAAGCCTTTGCCACCCCCGGGACAGGGAAGGAAGGATGAACAGGACTGGACACGGTTTGAAGAGGCGAGGAGTTCTGAACCGAAAGTAAAGTCGGGGGAGCCCTGGAGAGGACTTGGGGATATGGATGACCCAGGATTGGGGGTTTGCCTTTCTTGGAGAGAGGCAGGGGAAAGGCCCAAAGATCCCTGGGGAGAGCCACAGCCCCCAGAGTATACCTCGTACACCCCCCCCTGGGGCTGACTCAATGATTCCCCATCAATGTGAATCCCAGTCCCGAATGCCCGGCCCCATGGTACCCGAGGGAGGCAAAGGACCTTAAAGAGCTAAAGAAGTCAGTAGCCAAGGATGGCCCTGTGTCCCCCTGGGTGGAAACCCTCCTCCAAGGGGCGACCTACCAGCAATGCACTACTAAAGGCTGGCTGGACCTGGCCAAGGCGGTCCTTCCTAGTCCCATTTATATTAAATGGTGTGCCCTGTTCAAGGAGTAATGCTGAGTTCAGGCAGAAAGAAATCAAAACTCACAGCCTCAGGTCCCTATTACTTCCGGTATGTTGACAGTGATGGCAGTTCAGTTTTCTATGGGGGCTCAACAGACTGCTATCAAAACCCCCTACACAGACCAGGTCAGGGCTCTGGGGCTGGCTGCCTGGCATAAGCTTTATGTGGGCCCTACCGAGCCTCCCATCACTGGGATTAATCAAAAGCCTGGTGAACCTCTCTATGAGTTTATAGATAGGGTGGAGAAGAGCTTAAAGCAGAAACTACCTCCAGGCCTGTTGAGAGAACAGTTTACTAAGCTCCTGGTATGGGATGGAATGAATGCTGATCACAAGTTAGCCTGTGCTGGCCTTAAGGACAGGTTCGTGGAACAATGGATAATTGCCTCTAAGGAGGTGGGGACTCAAAAGGGACAGACTAAGGCAATGGAAGCTGTATTGCAGATGCAGACAGAAGCCTTGGCCGCTGCCATCACACAGGCTTTCTCGAACCTGACGGCACCAGGATGAGAAGATGGGCCTCATAATAATTGGGCATGCTTTGGGTGCAGACAAAAGTATTTCAAGTGGGATTGTCCCCAAAGAAGGCCTCCCCCAGGGGAAAACAGGGGGATAAAAGACCCAACATCCCCTGCCCCCGATGCCATAAGGGCTTCCATTGGCAAAAGTGCTGTAGGTCCTGGTATGATGTAGAGGGCAAGCCTTTAAACTAGAGTCGGGACATCCTCCAGCCCCGTTACTACAAGGAGGAGCCACCCCTAGGCCCCAGGTCCAATGGACTGTGCCCATCATCCTGAGGCTATGCCCCAAGATGAACCTCCTGATTGACGGGCACAGATTTTGTGGGATTCTGGACACCGGGGCAGATCGGACTATACTCAGGAAAGAGGAGGTCCCCCCAAGGTGGGGCCTTGAGCCCGGGCTTCAAGTATTATGAGTGGAGGGATGCAACTCCTCCCAGGAGACCAAAAACTGGCTGTGCTGGCTGGACCCCGATGCGTCTAGGGGAGAGGTCTATCCCCTAGTGGCACCTGGCCTGTCAGCAAATTTGGGTGGGACATTTTTGGGGCTGCAGATGCTTATATCACCACTGACTATAAAGCATTCCTAGACGGGCTTATGGATGATGAGGAACTAAATAGGACAAAACCCCTCCCATCCTGCCATGATAATTATAGGGGGGGGAGAGCCTGACTCTCCATGGGTTCACCCCCAATTCTAGGGGCCACTGCCCCCCCAGGATCCAGCTATTCGGTGGTCCCCAGGGGCGCCAGTATGGGTGGAGCAGTGG
Source organism: Nannospalax galili (assembly GCF_000622305.1). Classification (NCBI taxonomy): domain Eukaryota; kingdom Metazoa; phylum Chordata; class Mammalia; order Rodentia; family Spalacidae; genus Nannospalax; species Nannospalax galili. The sequence goes on along the minus strand of NW_008341210.1, from coordinate 28,665 downwards.
TCAATGCCTGAGACAAAGCTACAGGCTTTAAAGGAGATTGTATGGGAACAATTATGGTTGGGTCATATCCGGCCTTCTATGATCCCCTGGAACACCCCTGTTTTTGTCATTAAGAAGCCTTCTGGCAAGTGGAGGATGTTGAAAGAGTTGTGTAAAGTCAATGCCAGGATCACCTTAGTGGGTATGCCCCTAAGGGTGCTGCCCTGGATTCCTGCTATCCCCTCAGATCTATTTCTCATAGTTATAGACATTTAGAATTGCTTTTTCTCTGTCCCTTTACAACCCCAAGATTGTGAAAAATTTGCTTTCTCTGTACCTTCCACTAACTTTAAAAAGCCAGATGAGTGGTATGAATGGACTGTGTTGCCCCAAGGTATGGCCAATAGCCCAGCCAAAGCTATGTGGGAACTCTTTTGGGGCCTGCCCTCTTGCTGTCATATGCCACTGTGTATGTCTATATGGATGATATAATATTGGGGGCTCCCAGCCTCCAGCAATTGGAAGAGCTATACAGGGTTACTCAGAAATGCCTGCGGACCAGTGGACTCCATGTATCCGCTGATAAAATACAGACTATTGCCACCTTTACAATTCTGGAAACCACACTCTCTTTGGAAGGAGTATGCCATTTGAAACCACAACTAGCTATTAAGTCCACCATAACCCTGACAGAGCTACAAAAGTTGTTAGGAGAAATCAATTGGCTGCGAGCCTGGATGCCTATTGCTACTGAGACCTTAAGACCATTGTTCCAGTTGCTAGTAGGGAAACAGCCCTCAGAACTAATTCACCTGGCTCCTCAGTACCTGGACATCTTACATGAGGTCCAGAAGGCCTTGGACCAAGCCCAGCTTGCCCGGTACAGACCTAACAAAGACCTTGAGTTATGGGTACTTTCCGGTGAGACCCTGATGACATCCGTCCTTACGCAGGACAAGAAGCCCTTTCAATGGTTGCATGACTCTCTGGGTGGCATACCACAGGCTTACACACCCATGGACCAATTGTCTGTCCTGATCAAGAAGGGACGTGATGTAGCTCTGAGGCATTACGGCATAGATCCTCTTAAAATTGTCATCCCCTATCGGCTTAGGGATTTTGAATGGCTCTGCAGAAATAATAATTGGGTGGTCATAGCCTTGGAAGAGTTCCTGGGAAAATTGGACTGCCAATACGGTCCTCATAAATGGGTGACCTCCTTTCGCACCCTCTGTTGGGATGCTCCCCAGCTCTTTGTTAAGGGACCCTTGGTAGAAGCCTACACTGTTTTCACTGATGGAGGCAAATTTGGAGCTGTAATGGTAGTATACTCAGGGATGGAAGGAAAACCAGAAAGGTATGTTGAGACTTGTGATGGCTCAGCTCAATTCAAGGAACTCATCGCCATTGCTTTAGCATTAACAAAGATAAGTGAGCCCATGAATTTGTTTTCTGACAGTCTGTATGTAGTCAATCTTCTTCCAGGGCTATTAGGTTCTCATAACCGGTTGGATGGGAACCCCATTACTCCCTTGATGATTCAGACTCGTACACTCCTTAAAGAGAGAGAAGCTTCTATTTTCTTACAGCATCTTAGGGGGCACCAAGGATTGCCTGGGCTTCTATCCCAAGGCAATGCAGAAGCAGACAAGATGGCTTATTTTGTACAGGTACCACCTCTGCAGCAGCCAGGGGTAAACCCCAGGAGACTCAAGCCCAATTATTTGTCGCAATGGATGTCACACACTATGCTCCTTTTGGAAAGCTTAAGTATATTTTTGTGTCCATCAACACAATCTCACATGCCTCTTGGGCTACCACTCATACAGGAGAGAAGTCTAAACATGGACCATGTTTTGTGATTAAAAAATTAGAAGATTTCTTTTCACTTTGGGGAATTCAACACAATACAGGAATTCCCTACAATCCCCAAGGTCAAGCCATTGTAGAACGTAACCATCAAAACCTAAAAATTCAATTACAAAAACAAAAAGGGGGAATAATCCCCCACCAACAGTTGGGTATGGCCCTATTCACTATTAGGATTCTTAATTTTCAAAAAAATCAGTTGGAATCCCAGTTTCAGAAACACTGGGGACGACAAGAACAGAGACCTGAAGCACATGTCAGATGGAAAGACCCGGCCACGGGACAATGGCAGGGGCCTGACCGACCTGGATGGCGCGCGATCACCTCGTGAACCACATTCCACGCTATAGAAAGGGAGCTGCATGCACAAGCTGACCTTTAACATGACTGGATTCTTGGGGAGGGAAGGGGGTTTTCCCCTGTGGTTTTTGCCTTCATAAACTCTGTAAACACCTGCAATAAACGAGTTCCTGCTTGACTAGACTCTCTGCAGCGTCTGACTGTCTTTCAGATGAAGGGCTGAGCAACTGAGCAGGCAGCACAACTACCTATCCCTGGCTCCTGTGTTGGGGTGTCCGGGTTCCCTCCCCCATCCCCCGGCCAGGGAAAGGGTGGGGACCCAACAGGAAATCTGAGAACACACTGCAAGAATGTTTGATGAAGAATTGTTAATTTTAAAATAAGTTTTTCATTTTGAGTAATTTTAGACTGACAAAGTTTCGTAAAATAATAGTGAGACTATCCATTTTTCTCTATTACTATCTCATATCAGTATGGAACACTTGCCACAACTATGAATCAAAGTTGTCATACAATTCTTAATTAAAATCTATGGCATTTACCTTCTGCCCTTTTTCTGTTCCAGAATCCTGTCCAGAATACCACATTATATTGTATCAATATGTCTCCATGACCTGCTGTACACTGTTATATTATCTCAGATTTATTTTCTATTAAC
>NW_008341210.1:24352-25731 GCF_000622305.1 Nannospalax galili | reverse complement strand
ATTACCCTAAGGATGAAGACTGCCAAAACATTTACATTAGTGTTGATCTTGACCTTGATCACCTAGCTATGGTAGTATCTATGATGTCCCTACTGTAAAGATGCCCTTTCCCACATTATATACTACGCTCTTTGGAAGGAAGTTATTATGGAAAGCCCACACTCGAGGAGTGGTAAGTTACATTCTACCTCCTTGCAGAGAGAGTAGTTAATCTAAATTACTTTGAATCATTATGCACCATTTATCTGTTCTCTCTTGTCTTGTTAATTCAATCATTTATAGTGACATGGATTCATGGAAATTTATTTCAAGCTTTGTGTTGTATGGTGTCTTAATTACTTTTCCTTTACCGTGATAAAATACCCTGGCAGAGGCAATTTAAGGGAGAAAAGGTGTATTCTGGCTCAAAGTTCGACAGGACAGTCAGTACGCCATGGCAGGAAAGTCAAGGCAGCAGGAGCGCCAAGCAGCTAATCACAGAGCATTTATAATCAGAAAGTAGACAGTGATGGACGCATGTTGGTGCTCAGCTTCCTTTACCCACATAGTAAGTTCCAGGGTAGCCAAGGCTAGGCAATGTGATCCTGTCTCAAAAGAAATGAAAGAAAAACACAAAACATTTGATAGTGCCAACATTTGCTCAAGGGAATAGGTGTTTTGTAGTACCACTGCCAAACACAACTTTGCCCTCATATGTTTTAATTTTTTGAATTCCACTTTCAAAGCATGGACTAGCTGTTTTTGAACAAGGTATGACCTATAGAATACAGGACAGAGCCAAGGCATGGCGGTGCACACCTTAATTCCAGCCCTCGGAAAGCAGATACAGGTGGTGAGAACAAGGGCAGCCTGGTCTACATAGTGATTTGCAGGCCAGCTGTGGCTACAGGGGCAACCTATCTTTCTCTCTCTCAGCTTTATTTTTCAATCTGGGCATGATAGTGAATGATTGTAATCTCAGGTTTTGGGATTGAGAAAGTCCAGCAGATCCCAACTTTGTGACATCTAGGCCAGGCTTGACGTGATAGCAAGACCATATCTGGAAGTTTCTCGAAAAACTAAAAACAGAATTAGCATTTGACTCAGCTATGCTACTCTTGGGCTTATGCCTAAAGGGCTTTATATTGTACTACAAAGAAAGATGCTTGCAGAGTCGTTAATTTTGCTCTTCTATTCACAAGAACTAGGAAATAACATCAGCCCACATTATAATAGCTGTAAGGAAAAATGAAATTGTGAAATCTGTGGGAAAATGGATAGAACAGGAAAAATTATATTGAGGTAACTCAGGCCCAGAAATCAAACACTACATGCTCTCTCTCATATGGGGATCATCAAATCGTTTAGAATTTTTGAATTTGTTTAACTGTAGTTATTTA
>NW_008341210.1:22755-24277 GCF_000622305.1 Nannospalax galili | reverse complement strand
CAGTATAATACCTGTGGTAAAAAAATAATGAGAATACTAGGTAGGACTGTCAAGAATTCAACATGGATGGGGTGAGGATGGGGGGAGAAATGGGATACAGACAGAAAGTTAATCAAAGCTAAGCATGTAGAAAGAAACCACATGCAAATCCATTTTATAAGCTAGTTAAAAACATTAAAAAATACTGAATGCAGTGGATTGTTATGGGTCAATAATGTCAATCCCAGAAGCTATAGGTTATTAAACAAAATCCCAAAGACTAGGAGTTATTGGTCAGGAAGGCCCAAGAAGCCCATCAAACTATATGGGTTAAGACCACTGCTGTTGGTTGCATACCAGAACTGGATGTAAGACCCTGTTGTTGAAGATACCATAAATCTTGATTGCAGAATGCAGAGAATCAATGCTATAACTGAGCTGGAAAACATTCCTCACAGCTGGCTATCCGTCACTGTGCCAGAAGTCGCTATGTAGGCCGTTGGGGAGAAAGACAGCAAAGATCTTCCACAGCTTTAGATCCAATGTTCCTGGTTCTTGAAACAGGATTTGATAAGGCAACTCTATTAATAGGTGTTTTATTTGTTGCTTGGTAGTGTATAGTGTAGAAAGCTCACTTTGAACAATGAGAGATGCAGGCTGTTCAGTTCCTTAAAAAGCAAAGCAAAGCAAAACAAAACCATGTGCCTGTTGGGGCTACAGGGAGACCCTGTCTCAAAAAGACCAAAAAAAAAGGGGGGGTAGTGTTTCATAAAATTCAAACAACTTCTAAATGTAACCATGCATAAGAGACTGTGCTAAACCCTAGAATACACAAATGTCATCTCCGGAAGTGTTCCTAAGGAAGAACTTGACATTTCTGAAGTGTCTACCTGGCTACAAATTCAGGAGGAGCAGATAGGTGATGTAAGCCTAGAGGAATCCGTGAGATGAAGGTGTGAGCCCTGGTGGCTTCAGGGTTGTGGAGCATTAGGAGAAATGAGGCAGAGCTCACACTGACAGTCATGTCTTGGGAGACCTAATGTTTCAGTAGGTGGGAGCGCTGCTATTTTAGCAGAACAAGGACAGAAGATGGGTGGGCTAGCAAAGAGGAAAAGGGACAGAGCACAAAAATCATTTTTGTGTGATACCTGAGGCCCCAGAAGTGGAGATATCTGTCAATATTTGGATACAAAGGCCTTGAACTCAAGGACAAAGTGCAGAAAGGAAGTTGATGCTAGAAAGGTAGTAGTGTTGACTAGTGATTTGTTGTTAGTCCCTTAACAGTCTAATGAACAGTGTAACTGTATGTCCCATATTGTAGCCTGCATTCCCTCTGTTTTCTGTAATTACGGGGGCTCTTTATATAACACAATAGATATTCAGTTTTTGATGTAGTCAAGTAGTAGAACACTTGAGTTTGAGGACAGTATCTAAACGTTATTGTTCATATGAAATTCTGAAATAGCAAGGAAGTGGAGGAAAGAAAACTGCCATATATTCTGAAAGTATATTCTATCCTACATTACCCTTCATTGTTAGACTC
>NW_008341210.1:20099-22688 GCF_000622305.1 Nannospalax galili | reverse complement strand
TCTGAATATGCATTTCTTTCCTGAAAAATATTAATATTTGTTTTATACAGTGAAGAATCATTTGATAACTTGTCAACTTAGCTCAATTTTGAAGAAAAGTTTAACCCAGTATTTTCAATAAATGTCTTATCTGACTTTAAATACTACATATCTATGACAAATGGTTAAAAACTGTGAATCGCACAAATGAATTTTAGATGTTATTAACTTTCTGAGAAAGGAAAGGGGTATGTCAATATCAATGCAAACTTTAAGTGTGCTATACAGCGTTATCTTTACAGTGAAAACTAATCAGTTGTCTGGAAGTATTTCATTTATTGTTTTTAGTTTATGTGAATGAGTGTGTTGCCTGTATGCACATCCATTTACCCACGTGTTATGCAATGTCTGTGGAGGTCAGAAAAGGGCAATGAATCCTCTGGAAACGGAGTTACAGACAGTTGTTATCCGCAATGTGGGTGTTGGGAACCAAATCCGGGTCCTCTTCAAGAGCAGCCAGGGCTCTTAACTGCTGAGAAATCTCTCCAGCTCATAATGATTTACACATTTATTAAAGAGGGAATGAAGCTGAAGGAGATGGCTCAGTTAGCAAACCACTTGTCTTGAAAGCACAAAGACCCTAGGTGGATTCCCAGAACCCATACAAAAATGCTGGACTTCCTGACATATGCTTTAATTCCAGCATTGGAAAGGCAAAAGACAAGATGATCCCTGGGGCTGACTGTCAAGCCACGCTAACCTAATTGGTAAGCCCCAGGTCCCATTGAGAGACCCTGTCTCAAAGACAGCAGTGGATAGCCTTTCTGACGATGACACCTGGCCTCCACCTTCAGATGTTATTAACTTCTCCTCTGGCCTCCATATGCATGCATACATGTAAATATGCACCCTCACACACACAGACACACATAATATCTGGTATATACCAGATATTAAATTACTACCTTGATGTTAGAGAACACTACAAACATGATTTAATAGTCAAATGGAATCATTCTAAAAATCTTTATTAATTTAGACAGTTTATGTTATGTAAGATTATTATTTAGTATTCAACTCTTAATACAGTTGCTGAATTCACTGGGTATCACAGAAAGCAGGCCACCCAGGTATGAGTTGTGAATCAACCCCTCCTACTCATGGTCATAGAGTGGGACAGGGAGCAAGTGGAGGGAGGATTCTGATATTTTTCATTATATGAAGGGGTGGCAATCCTGAAGCACCACATCTTGACAACACAGGCTGATTTGGGTATTAGATTCTTGGATACCCATTTAAAGGACTGCGGCTTAACCTACCATTTAAGTATTGAGTGTTGGGCAAGATCATCTTTCTCACAAATAAAAAAGATCAGTTGATAGGGTTCCCCCACCATCCATACAACTCATTATCCAAAAGAAAGGCCTGCAGAGAGGTCATTCAAAGACATAAGGGCAGCAGGAAAACCAGATCAAAAGATACATTACATGTTGCCTGAAGAGGTCAGTGAGGGGGCCTGATATGTGAGGATCTGTATGTTTCATAAACTGTATCACTTCATCCACAGACCAGGTTGAAGGGTCCTTACAGAAGCCTTGTTTCAGGACACTGGGGTCAGGTACAGCTATATAACTTGAAGCTTCAGTGGGAGGAGAAAAAAACAAAAGCAAAAACAAATCATACTTGAGCTGATCATTATCCTGAAAGAAGAGATGTTACGTAGAAATAATGTTCTCACACCAGGAACAATCTCTTAATACTCAAGTAAGGATTCAAGATTTGAACTGTAAAATCGAGTGAACACCTGAATGGAGCTGATTTGAGGAGAGCTACATAAGAATGTCCTGTTAGACACCCCACAAAGAGCAGGACCATCTTCAAAAGTTACTGTAAAGCTTCAATTATCATGGAACAGATGTAGCAATCCAAGGCCTCTTGGGCCACAGGCAAATACAGGAAAAGATGTCACCTGGATTAAATTATGATCATCTGAGCTAGCCCAGTACTCTCTTAAGGGTTTTCTCATAAACTTCTCTTTAATATCTTTTCTTCTAAGTTGCCTTTATCGTACTAAATATGATGGACCTCTGCCATGTTTATGAGATTGTGACTTATAATTCATGAGGGGTTGCTGTCAGCAGATCTGGTATGTTTATGTCTTGAATAGTATATAACTAATTTTACAGATTACTACAGATGAAGTATATCTATGAAGTATATTGTTCATTCTTAATCAATGAATTTCAATGGTCCCATTATCTTGGAGGAGATCAGTTCTTTGAACTACGTTTCTCTCATTTATTCAGAATGCCTATTTTTAGCACTGCTTTTACTATTTAGATTTTCAGTTCTAATGGCTTAAATGGTAATACATTTTTAAGAAATTATTTCCTGTTTTGCTAGGTTAGAATGCATCATTGTCTTTATATCTCTTTCATGTTTCATTGAATCACAATAGATGTTTTGACATCTATTTATTTATCTAAGTATTTATGTTCAAATACTCATTAAGTATAATTATCAACTAACTCCCTACAGTTAGCATGTGAATAAAGAAGGTTTTGAAATTTTCTCAGAAAGTATGTTTCTTTAGTTTATCTTTCTTGTGTG
>NW_008341210.1:17133-19876 GCF_000622305.1 Nannospalax galili | reverse complement strand
AAATAAATTTGCTAAGCTTCATCAACTCAGGTAAACCTGGTGATAGTGCAGCCAGCAGTATCCAATCTTTTGACACAGCAACACGATGTCACCTACAAATGTGCTGGGCCACATTCACGGCTATTCAAAGATATGGTGTGGCCCATGGGCTGCAGGTTTGTCAAGCCTGCTGATAATGCTGTACCATGGGCATTAGGACAATTATATAGAACAGCTATCTCTTTTAACTCAACAATGACAACAACATTAAAATATCTGCTTCGAAATCAACTTGTAAATCAACTTCGGTTTTTGAGGGGTTGCTGTCGGCAAATCTGGTACATTTATATCTTGATTAGTATATAACAACTTTTACAGATTACTACAGATAAAGTAAATGTAAAAGTATGATTTCTGGCATAAAACTAATTTGAAATTAAAACATAAAACTAAGATTTTTCTGTTTCTAGTCAATGGAAACATAATTTTATTGAACCTGTGTCTTCAAAATAATCAGAACTCTATAAACATTACATGGTTGTTGAATACATGAAACAAACTAACCACGAAAAAAAATCATCAAAGTACGGTTGTACTTTTCTGCTTTCTTATATATACCAAGACAGCAATAAATATTTCAGAACTAAAGTGATTTGATTTTTCCTGACAGTCTTACTGCATTTCCTCCATAACATAATGGTCATCAATTTTATTTTCACTTAACTAATGGGGCAGGGAGCAACAAGAGGTTGTGTGAGCATCGATGAGAAAGCCAGCATTAAGTAACAGTACCTGAAGGAAAATAATAATGAAGATACCTCTGGACAGCTCTGAAGTGAAACTGTTCTCTCCTCTCCAGAGATACAGGCAGCCAGACTGCCTGATTTTAAGGATTATCCCAGCCACCTTTCTAGTTCAGGGATCTTAGGCAAATGATTTCTGAGATCGTTCACTGAAAATGTTTACTAGCACCTTTTCCTCAAGAATTCTTAAAATGATACACTATAAGTTTCCTAGTCATCACTAGTTGTCTCTCCACTCACAGGAATTCCAGGAACTAGCAGGGTAATATTAATTGTGCTTTTGGAAGTGAGAAAAATCAGCATTAGAAGTAATCTTTTTTAAGTCTTTTCCAGAGAAAGTTTTAACAAGTTGATATTTAGTGAAAGCACTTAAAATTAACATTTCCTACTACTCATTATAGAATACATACTCATGTACAAAATATCAGTAAAAAATGCCATGCCTTTGACTTATCTTCACATAGATGGAACTGGTAAACGAAAGGAGCCAGGAGCTCCTCCCAAGCCCTGTGACCCCCGGAGGAACAGATCCACAAAAGACCTTAAGTATAAAAATAAATTGATTCTCAGAGACAATCACCACAGGAGGTAGGGGGATAGAAGGGACAACAGTAAATGTGCCACAATATGTATATATTGAGGTTGCTCATAGCTAATCTCCATGGAAGACAATGAAGTTACTTCCTTCATACTTCTTTTACTCTTCAACCTGACCTAGAGAAAAAGGACAAAACACTCATTTGCATTCTCACTCTCCTGCACTGTTAGCCTTAAAATGGTAAGAGGTGACAGCCATCTTAGTACAGCCAATGCTATATAGCTTTTTACAAATGGTAACAAGGTACCACATTTTCCTAAGTCTGAGAGAATAACAAAGGATGTGTTGAATGGGGAAATGGTGTAACCACAGAAACAGGTTGCCAGAGACCTATTCTGAAACCATAAGCAGGCTAGTGCCAAGACAAGTCTAAACAAACATAAGAGTACTTCAGAAATGAGGAAAGGGGATATGTCCTTCTGGGTCTTAGAGTCATGAGAGGATTCAGAGTCCTCACACGACCCAAGGAATCAACAAATATAAAACTGAGAACCATTAATCTGAGGAGTCTCTATGAGACATGGTTGGTGGTTCAGAGCTCTAGAGATAGTTCTGTGATGCTCTGAGGCTAGATACATCCATAATGGGATTGGTCCTGGCAATGACATCAAGGGAAGAAACTGATTGCTCCTTTGAGGGCAGGGATGACACTCAAGGGATGCTGTTGTGTATGGAAAGAGATACACTGAAAACACTGTTCTTAAATATACCTTGATTTTTCTTCTTCAGCTGGACTTTAGTGTCCTTGTTCTTTGAGGTAGATGATCTTTTCATAACTAGGGCTGATGAGGTGCTTGATGCAATTTCAGAAACATGCTTGAAGACTGAAGTATGCACAGTATTCAAAGAATCGCCTACTGATGACTTAGAATCTTCAAAGAAGGTTTTCTCTTTGGACTTGCCATGTCTCTTACTAGACAATACTTCTACAAGGGACAGGGGAAGAAGACAATATCTTCAACAGCTCAAATACTATTAGAAGCTTTAAAAAATCTTATTTCTCCCAGGCATGGTGGCACATGCCTTTAATCTCAGCACTCCAGAGGCAGAGGTACACATATCTCTGTGAGTTGAGAACAGCCTAGTTCCAGTTAGTTCCAGGTCGGCAAGGGTTATATGGTGAAACCCTGTCTCAAAGCAAACAAAACAAAACATCTTGAAATAAATCTAATGAAGGAAATGAAAATCTTGAACAATGAAAACCTTAAGACACTAAAGAAAGAAACTGACAAAGATACTAGAAGATCGAAAGACCTCATGGATTGGTAAGGCCAATATTGTGAAAACGACCATCCTAAAAAAAAAAAATCTACAGACACAACACAATCCCCATCAATATTTCAACGCAATTCTTCACAGAAAT
>NW_008341210.1:13924-16942 GCF_000622305.1 Nannospalax galili | reverse complement strand
AGGTCCCAGTTACAAGCCCATCCTCTTATATAGCCACCTGATTTTTAACAAAATATACACTGGGGAAAATAATGTTTTTAAAAAATAATGTTGGTCAACCTGGTAACTACATTAAACTTGATCTTTATCTTTGACCCTGTACAAAATTCAAATACAACTGGATCAAAAGCCTCAACATAAGACAAAATAACCTACATCTGATAGAGGAAAAAATAGGGAAAAAAACTTGAACTTATAGACACAGGAAGGGACTTTCTGAACACGACCCTGGTGGCACAGTCATTAAGACAAAAAATGGACAGATGGGAACTCATAAAATTAAAATGTTTCTATCCATCAAAAACACCATTATTCAAACAAATGGGAAAGTCTTTATGACCAATATATCTGACAAAGGGCTGGTATCTAGAATATATGAAAACAAACATAAGCAATAAGAAAACAATCCAATTTAAAATTGGCTCATAACCATCCTACCAAAAGCCATTTATAGATTGAATGTAATGCCAATCAAAATCCCCATGACATTTTTCATAGAATTGGAAAAAAACCATCCTAAGATTCATAAGGAAGCATAAAAGACCTCAGATAGCCAAAGCAACTCTGAGGACTAAGAGAAATGCTGGGGGGATTACTATACCAGATTTTAAACTGTTTTACAGAGCTATAGTCATAAAAACAACACGGTACTGGCACAAAAATAGACCTGTAGATCAACAGAACAAATCTGAAGACCCAAATATGAGAACATGCTATTTCAGCCACCTGATATTTGACAAAGGGGCCAAGAACATTTACTGCAGGAAAGACAGCATGATCAGCAAATGGTGCTGGCAAAACTGGATCTCCACCTGTAGAAGAATGAAACTAATCCCCTATCTTTCACCTTGCACCAAAGTCAACTCCAAATGGATCAAAGGCCTCAATGTGAAGCCTGAACCTGAAACTGTTAGAAGAAAACATTGGCAATTACCTACAAGATCTAAGTGTAGGAGAGGATTTTCTAGAGCGGACATCCAATTGCTCAGGAAACAAGGTCAAGAGTCAACAAATGGGAACTCATTAAACTAAAAATCTTCTGTACATCAAAAGAAGCAACCAAGGTAAGTGAAGAAAAAAGTCACAGAATGGGAGAAAATCTTCACCAGCAACACATCTGACAGAGGTATAACATCCAGAATATATAATGAACCCAAAAAGAAAGGAAGTAACCCAATTAAAAGATGGGCTAATGAGCTGAACAGAGAATTCTCAAAAGAAGAAATAAAGACATCTAGAAGCATCTTAAAAAGTGTTCAACATCACTAGTAATTAGGAAAATGCAAATTAAAACTGCATTAAGATTTCGTCTTACCCCAATCAGACTGTCTAAGATCAAGAGAATAAATGATATTAAATATTGGAGAGAATGTGGGGAAATGGGAATGCTCATCCACTGCTGGTGGGATTGCAAACTTGTATAACCTCTGTGGAAATTAGTGTGGAGAACTCTTAAAAACTACAAATGAACCTACCATTTGACCCCATTGCACCACTCCTTGGCATGTACCCAAAGAACTCATCCTATTGCAGAGACGCTTATACAACCATGTTTGTTGCTGCTCTTTTCACAATAGCTAAGAGATGGAAGCAACCTAAGTGTCCCTCAACTGACGAGTCGATAATGAAAATGTGGAGTTTTATTCAGCAGGAAAGAAAGAGGAAATCATGAAATTTGCCAGTAAATGGATGGAACTAGATACTGGTATACTATGTGAAGTAAGACATACTCAGAAAAAAAGAAAACAAAACAAACATGATGTATGTTCTCCCTCATAAGTGTAACCTAGCACCAAATCCTGATAAGTGAGTATGTATCCAGACATAACTACAGGAACCAGGATATGAAAAGGAATCAGGGAAATAAAAGAAAAGAAAGGATCTGAGAGAGAAGAACAGTAGGAAACAGGTGTTAATAAGGGAGATATGGATAAAAATGGGGTTATTTTAAGGGGAGGGGGGAGGGAAGGTTATACAAGGAACCTAGGAGATAAAGGGAAAGAAGGTGCTCAAGAGAGGTGGGACCACAGGAGACGTGTATTAAGGGAGAAATGGGAAAAATGGGGGTTCTTTAAATGGGGAAGCCACGGTCGAAGGGTTAGACGATGTGAGAGATAAATAATGCCTAACTAGTTTTAAAAAAATCAGAGGGAATCCTATTAATTGAACAACCTACCGACAAATTATATATACAACTAACTCAAGGAATATAATATATGTCTAGGCAAGGTTTATCTGAGAACATTTGGTCTTTGCCCAAGCTTTATCTACATGGCACATGGTAATTAAAAATACCAGAGTAAGCTGGGCATTGTGGCACACGAACAGCCATACTTTGAGGCCTATACTAATTTGGTCAGAGGGACATAAAGGACAGTTTTTGCTCTTTGACCTCCTAGGTCAATTAAGTTACAAGGAACTATGAGCATCTCTCAAAACATCCTGTAACTGTAGTGAATCACTTGTTCTCTTGAACAAGGAGGCCATGGAGACCCTATCAAATGCACTTGAACCAGTGTCCAGTTTATAAAGTGGAGGGTCAACACAGAGAAAACATTTCCTCCATGTTTCCAAGCGAAGGCAGCCATGGTCAAGCAGGACCTTTGACTTGTCTTCACATTGGTGGAACTGGTAAAAGAAAGGAGCCAGGGCCTCCTCCCAAGCCCATGTGACCCCTGAGGAACAGATACTCAAACACCCTTAAGAGTAAAAATAAATTGGTTTATCTGGACTAAATGTATGGTCTTAAACACCCAAAAGCAAAGTATAACCAAAGATTAAACTGGTAAATATAATTTTTAAGAGTCCATGTGTACAGATAAAGGCTACATAACAAGAAACAGTGCCAGACAGGACGTACCTTCTTTTGAGTTGTTGGCCAGGGTGACCCAAGAAACACCCAGACAGTAACCCAGCATAGAACTGGGAAAATGAACAGCAGACCCCAGTCTTATCTAAAGGAATATTGACAACTGATTG
>NW_008341210.1:12438-13686 GCF_000622305.1 Nannospalax galili | reverse complement strand
AAAAAAATCCACAAATAAAAATGCGTTATGTTTGAGGAAGAAGCATAAAAATTTGCTTCATGTTAATCACTAGAGGTGAAAAACATTATCATCGAAATCTACCTGATGACATTATATCCATACTCAGGTGCCAAGGATACTATTGTAACCAACTGTGACTAGCGATAATCAGAAAAATAGAGATTAGAGAGGCATGTGCAAACATCTAAGTCTTAGTAGCATTAAAAATGAGTTTTCCTAAAGTATACAATCTGTGGAAGGCTAGGAAGAGAAAACATGACACATGATAGGTAAACATGCTCCAGTGCGCATACTCTTAGGTCAAACATACACCTCAGCAACCCCTCAGTTATCTCCTTAAGTAAGCTCAATAAATTCGCTGGTTCCTGAGTAAAACTTTAATCAAACATTAGCTTGACACTAGAACCTTAAAAGGAAATAAGCATTGCTTAGCAAACCCAGGCAAGAAGTCTCACAACAGATGGAAAAGATGGAGCATGAAACTGCTTCATGCTGGAACAAGGAATTTGAGGTAACCTGAACTGGTTCCCTGGCAACAGTCACTCATATTTGGCTCCAGAATAAACTATCTCTTATCCCCTTTGATATTAGAGTTGTGCTTTTGTATTGACAGTTTCAAGGGATTAGAGTCCATAATGGCAGAGGAGGCATGGCAGCAGAGGTTGCTGGAGCAGAAAACACAGTGATCAAATCTTCAAGCAGGCACAAAAAGAAAAGCAGTTCTTGCTAGAGCAGGTCTAGCAAGGCACAAGAATTCTTAAAGCCCCACAAGCCTTATCTACATAGCACATGATAATTAAAAGTACCGGACTGGTGGAACTAAACTTATTGGATGTTTAACAGCCATAGTTCGAGGCCTATACTAATGTGGTGACAGGGTTTTGAAGGACAGTTTTTCTCCCTTGCCCTCCAAGGTGAACTAAGTTCCGGGGGAATATGGAACATCTCTCAAAGTATTCTGTAAATGTGGCGAGTCATTTGTCCTCTTGTTCAGGGAGGACATGGAGACCTGACCCCACAAGATGGACTTGAACCAGTGTCCAGTCTACAAAGAGGAGGGTCAACACAGAGGAAACATTCCCTCCATGCTTCCAAGTTAAGTCAGACATGGTCAAGCAGGACCTTTGACTTATCTTCACATAGATGGAACTGGTAAACGAAAGGAGCCAGGAGCTCCTCCCAAGCCCTGTGACCCCTGAGGAACAGATTGTCAAACGACCTTAAGAG
>NW_008341210.1:10838-12135 GCF_000622305.1 Nannospalax galili | reverse complement strand
GGCTTATCTTCACATAGGTGGAACCAGTAAAAGAAAGGAGCCAGGGGCTCCTCCCAAGCCCATGTGACCCCTGAGGAACAGATCCTCCAAGGACATGAAGAGTATAAATAAATTGATTTATTTGGACCAACTGTATGGTCTTAAAAGCCCAAAAGGAAAGTTTAACCAAAGATTAAAGTGATCGGTACATTTCTTTAAGAGTTCAAGGGATTACACTTCCCAGACATTAGGCTTAAGTTCATACAAAATGTTATTTAGACAATTATTTCTCATTGATGATGTTGTTTCTAAGCGGAAAGTGCTGCTCAGATGTAAAACTTCAAATCATGATCTGCAATACTGTATTGCCCATCTGTAGCTAAGGGAAATAACCCACTATTGTTCTAAAATGGTGGCTAAATTTGTTTTCTCCCCCTATCTAGGAGCCTTTGAGAGGGAACTGACACTGGTTATAACCACTCCAATAGCTATTGAAATACCTGAAAGCAGATCTTGAACCCATCACTCTAGAGTCCAGCCTTAGCAGACAAAAGAAAAATGAGGAGGAACCCAATAGAGGGATGCTTTTGAAAGCCCTTGTCAAGAAATTACAATGGACTCTCATAAGAACATTTGACAATTTCCCTGTTCTGACTTTTTTCTCGTTCCCTGTCTAGAACTTGTAATTTTAATTACTCATGCCTTTACTTCTCCTTCACATCTCCTATTCACAATTCAAGGACTTTCCCTTTGGTTATGCAACTGGGAGTGTTTTAGATACACCCACTGAAGGGGTACTCCAAATGTCTCAACCTGAGTCCCTGTTCAGCATGGAAGAGCCAGAGAGGTCTGTGTCCCAATTCCCTATGGGCAAGTTTGTTAACCTCTTCAGAGGAGGGTGTTAAAAGAACAGGAAGTACTAATTGGCTAGGTAGTTAGGGTAAAAAGGACCCCAAAGAAAAATAAACAGGTTCTTGGCTAAAACTAACAATGTCCTTGGGCCTCTTAGCAACATACTCTGTTCCAAAGGCCAAAAATGTCAAAAGTATTTGAGTGCTCTTATCTAATCCCTAAAAGATTGTAGGGTTACATCTTCAGAGAGGGGAATGTTAAGAGCAGCCAAAAGCCCCATAAAAAGTAAATAAATCAAAGAAGAAGAAAGAGCACATGAAGTTATCAGCAAAAAAGTGATGGGAAGATATGGGAGGAGTTGGAGGGGAAGGAATGGGCATGGATTTGATCAATACACCTTATATGTATGCATGAAATTCTCAATAATTTATTTAAAATAAATAAATTAAAAAATGAGTTTTCTGTA
>NW_008341210.1:7464-10535 GCF_000622305.1 Nannospalax galili | reverse complement strand
AAAAGCTGATAAACAAAGAAATATTTTACTCATATTAAAGAAATTGGCTCTGGAAATTGTTATTGAATATGTCAATGCTGTTGTAATGAAATGCTTCTTCTACGTATGTGGTTATTAAGTAATTTTACAAAATTGGCTCATGGGGTTGGGGATTTAGCTCAGCGGTAGAGCACTTGTCTAGCAAGTGCAAGACCCTGGGTTTGGTCCTCAGTGCGAAAAAACAAGAATTGTCTCATGAAAGAAACAGAAAACTGTCAAAGGAAGTATTAACATGGCTGAAATTAATTTTAAAAAATTCATGGGTTGGGCATGGTGGCTCAAACCTTCTTTCCAGCACTTGTGAGCCACAGGCAGGCAAATCCCTTTGAGATCAAGGCCAGCCTGGTCTACATAGTCCATCTGGGTCTACACGAAGATACTGTCTCAAAGTAAAAAAATAAAATAAATAAATAAATAAAGCTGTCCAACATCTTTAGCTATCATGGAAATGCAAATTTAAACTACCCTGAGATTTTATCTTACCTCAATCAGAATGTCTAAAATTCAAAAATCAAATGACAGACGCTGGGGAGAATGTGGGGGAAAGGGTAACACTTTCTCGCTGTAAGTATGAATGAAAATTGATACAGCCACTATAGAAATTACTGTGAAGGAGCTTCAAAAAGCTAGAAATATATCTACCAAATGATCTAGCCATATCACTCTTGGGCATAGACCCAAAGGACTCTATATACTATTATACAGATACTTTCTTGTCCATATTCATTGCTGTTCTATTCACAATAGCTCGGACATGGAAACAGCCTCGAAGTCCATCAACTGATGAATGGATAATGAAAATGTGCGACATTTACATATTGGAATATTATTCATCTGTAAAGAAAAATAATATGAAAAACTCATGTAAATGTATGTTAACTGAAATTAATCATTCTGAATGAAGTAACTCAGACCTAGAAAAAAGAACATTATATATTCTCTCTCATATGTGGGTGCTGACTTTGAATCTTTAGATATGTGTGTTTACACTGAAGTACTCATAGAAGTCAGGAAGTCAGAGTGCTTCTAAGATAGGGGAAATGAATGCACATGGTATTAAGGGGACAATGTGAACTAAAAGAGTAATAAGGGTTATATGGGGTGGGGTATGGGAGGGCAAGAGGGTAGGAAAAAGGAGGGAGTACAGGGAGGGATAACTGACACTAAAGACTTCTAGTAGAAACCTACTATTGTTAGAATCTTCATAAAATCTGTACATGTACATATATAAGAAGTCTAAGTGGAGATACCCTATAATGGGGGAAGAGTGTCTCTTCTAGATACCACAGGTTAGCAAATAAAAAATCCAGTACTTGGAATGAGCTACTTCTTTTGGAGTTGTTGGTCTGAGGGTCCCCACAGACCCTCAAACATTAACAGGCTATTGCCATTGCTCTTGGTTACTCTCTAGAACTTGATGGTAAGACCTTATTGTTGAAGATACCACATACTTGAGTTATAGAATAAGGTAAATCAAGCTAGGACTAATCTGAAAGGTTCATCACTACGGGCTAGCTTCCATACTGCTGGAAGGTGCTATATATGTGACCAGAAGAGAAAAGTAATTATCATTGTTGCCCAACTGCAAACTCTGCAATCTATAATAACAATAAGCCTGAAAAGATATGTCCACTGGTACAACAGTGGCATGAATGTCATTGAAGTACCCAATCACTTTCTGGTTAGATTTAAAGCCTGCTTCACAAGACAGAATTCATCACTGGCATCATTAATGGGGCTGAGAACCAAAGTGATAGCCTGGCTGTCAGACGCTGGTGAATATAACTTTTTACCATCAACACCATCACACCAAGAGCATGCGTAATACGGTAGTAGCAGAAGAACTTTCTTTCCCAGTCCTGGAATGTGTAAATGCTATTTACATTTAGAGGCACGTTCAGTCCTTTTGGGAACCTTAGGTACAAAAGATACGGGTTGTGGAAGAGATCTTTTGAGACCTTTCTTTTCTTTTACTTCCTCTTTTACTGTTTAAAAAAAGGTGTATGTTATAATAATTATACTCAAGCATTTCTATATTATCAGCATGAAGTATTTCTGTGTTATGCAAAGTTAATTGCATAACACAGTTTCACCAATAATGTCAATTACTTGAATTTTCATAAATAATAGTCTCACTGTATCCTATTCAGTTTTTGTACTAAAATAATATATTCAACAGTGGGGATGGAGAGATGGCTCAGAGATAAAAAGCCTTTACTGCTCTATCAGAGGACTGGAGTTTGGACCCCAACACCCATATCAGGCAGCTCACATATGCCTGAAAATCCAGCTCCAAGGAATCTGATGCCCCTGCTGTCCTCTATGGACACATGCACATATATAAACACACACACAGACACACACACACATATGCATATATATGAATAAATATTCAAGAACTATATATGGAATATGTCTAAAGTTCATTGATCTTGGAGTTAGCACAATTCTCTAAATACCTCAGAGGACAGTGAGGTAAACCACTAAAAATGGTGACTAAGGATGTCTGAGTACATTATTGCCACAAGCAAGAAAAGTTAAAAGAAATTGAACATGGGACACAGCTCGGTGGTAGAGCATTTGTTTTGTATGCATAAGGCCCTAGGTTTGATCCGTAGCACCATATGAAAGCAAGCCCTAACAAAAGTATTTTACAGAAACTGAGACAACATGTTGCAGAAGGCACTCTTGCATAGATGATATTAGCCTAAGGTTATGTTTGTAAATACTCTACGGTTTACTCATCATTTAAGTGAATGGACTTCTACCCAAAGCACCACTCTTTCAAGTATGATTCTGAAAGTTGAAACATCTTAAATCAGTTACAAACTGAGTATTTCTTATCTGAATGTTTGGGTCCAGAAGTGTTTATTTTATTTTATTTTTTTAAGGTTTTGGACTATTTCTAAGGACTTTAGTAGTTTGAATGTGGATTAGATAGGCAAAATACCCTGAAATCTGAAACTTTCTGAGCAACCCAAATCTTGTTTTAGCCTCCAAAATTAAAAGGGCAAATAAGGTATAATAGAAAT
>NW_008341210.1:4602-7112 GCF_000622305.1 Nannospalax galili | reverse complement strand
TCTCGTTTACTAAAAAAACAATTGAAAACACTTGCAAAATTTCCAAATTAACTTTTTCAGAACTCTGGAAGTTAATTCAGTCCATACTCCAAATACTTTTTATTAAACAGAAGTAGCTAAATCTGAAACAGCAACATCAGTAGCACTTTAATTTATGGTATGAATCGTTTCACTCATTTTCACAGTAGTTTAGAAAAACAACAGTTTCAGTCACTGGAGAGTGTAAAATGGGTTTGAAGTTCTTGAAAAACTTCATCTTTAGAGAATTATTACTATTTCAGCAATCTTTGAGTTCACTGAAAAGCTACTTTTCAGTGTTTATCTAATTAATGAATTAAATACTTTTCTATGTGAACAACTCTAAGCTGAAAGCATCTTCTGGGGATGACAGAGAAGCAACTGTTAAACTGTGCAGTGTTAAAAACATGGTATTACAAACTGGGCAGAAAGGAGGCTCATCAACCGCATGGCAGTAAAAAAGGGATAATAAGAAGCATACTAGGCAACTTTGAAAAATACCGAATCTAGACGATCACATTCATGGGCTACACTGAACTACATCCATATCCCTGAAAGTCATTTTCAAAGTCATTTTCTGTGAGAGAAACTGATAAAGACTTAAAATACTTTAAAATGTTATGTATGATTACTCAGTGTATGAGTAACCTATCTGAAATCTAAACATCCTATGTTCAATTTAAAAGGAAAATCATACTTTAAAATATTTCAAAGAATTTTCAAATTAAGATTTTAATCTTTTATTAACATATGTGTATATGTATCTGTGATCAGGTATGTGTTACATGACTGCAGGCACTGATGGAGGCTCCAAGAGGTTACTGGATCCCCTGGAGCTGGGGTTACAGGTGGCTGTGAGCCAACAGACAAGGGTACTAGGGACTGAATTGGGATTCTCTGGAATGCTTAAGTGTATGTAACTGCTGAGTCATCTCTCCAGGCCCTCTTTCAAAGAATTAAAAAAAATCTTTCTGTATAAACCAAAGGCATTTTCCTTAATTTGGTTTTTAAAATATGAAATTGTAACTTGTGACTTCTCTAACTCATGCTTTTTCTTCCCAAATTACTTTAGAAACAGAAAACTTGTCAAACATAGACATACAGAGCTCCCCACATGCAGGTAGTCATTCTCTTTAGGGCCATCTTCTGGACATTTTCTAATTCTCCTACCATTTTGGTAACCTCTCACAAATAGTAACATATGAGACCATGAATCTCCACTCTCCTCTTTCTCCAATTTCTAGTAGCTCCACTGTTATTATGGGCCAGAGAGAACATGGGTTAATTGATTACATTCCCCACTCCCTCTTTTCATTTACTTTTGCTGTACTACGGATTGAACCAGGGACCTCACACATGGTAGGCAATCACTCTATCACGGAGCTGTACTGTAGCTACAGACCTTTTACTTTTTATTTTGATAAAGTATTTCACAAGCTGACCAGGATTGCTGTGAACTCAACAGTGTGCCGCAGGCAGGCCTTGAAAACTAGTTATTTCAATGTCTTAGTCTCTCCAATATTTGACATTATAGACCTGCACCAATAGACATGGCTGTATATATTTTCTTGTAACTCAGGAAGTTTCCACTCTGCAGTTAAATTGAGACTTGGAGGATCAGTATTTTCCCATAAAGCTAATTAGCAATAGGACTTATACTAAAATTTAGTCCTGTCAGATTTCACATACTTTCAGTATACAGACAACATGGTCAGCAATGGAACCACAACCCAGGACTGATAAATTCCAATACCCAACAGCTATTGTACTTTTTCAAGGACTCCCTGTATCATACCTTTATTACAAAGGAATTCACTGTGCAGTTACACCAGCAGGGAAGAACTGGAAAGAGGACTCCAATTAGATCACTTTACTAAATCAGAGAAGGGGTCCACAGAGTTCTGAAGGAAGGTAGTGGCAAGAAAATGGGAGAGAAGTTTAAGTAACAGAGAAGAGAGACTTGACAGAAGCAGAGGCGATTAGGTATATGAGGAAACTGAGAATAATAAGGAGAACCAGGAGATGGTACCCAAGCTTCAAACTTGACAAGGATACAAATTTGAATCCTTGAACTTAACCGATTTGGTCGTGGTATTTTACGATATGAGAATGAGCAGCATTTGGCGAGAAAACAATGCTGCTTTAACACCCGAGAACTTTGGCTACTCTTAAGACTTGTGTAAACTTCTGCTATAATCAGAACATGGTTACCTTTCCACAGTCATATGAAAAAGGGACAAACATTGCTTCCATTGACCAAAAACTTTAAAGATTAAGAAAAGGGGCTGGAGAGATGGCTTAGCCGTTTAAGAACACTGGTTGTTCTTGCAGAAGACCCAGGTTTGAATCCCAGCACCCACATGGCAATTAACAACTGTCGTAACTCCAGTACCAGGGTATCTGACAGCGTCTTTTGACCTCCGAGGGCATTGCAGGATACGGGTGCACGTACCTACATGCAGGCAATACATGCACACACATAAAAATTTTTC
>NW_008341210.1:0-902 GCF_000622305.1 Nannospalax galili | reverse complement strand
AGCACCGTACAATTTAAAGTTACCACATCATTTGACAGAAAAATATTTTCAAAAGGTATTAAAATGCTTGAGTTGCCTTTGAAAAAATAAATATAATGATAGGGATAAGAGGGATTTGATAATGATAAAAATGTTTAAATTGGATATTGATTTTCCGGGAATGGGCTATATCTGCTTAACAGGTGATGGACTGTTTTTGCTTAACATCAAACTGAACTACCAATATTACAAAATGTTAATTAATAACTAATATGAAAATGCTATTTTTACTTATTTCCAGTACTTCAGCACCACTGAAAACAATACTAAATAAAAAATAAGTAATTCTATTACTACTTTTGAAATACTAACTTACCTGTAGACATCACTATTTCAGACGGCCCCAAAGCAGCATCCCCATTCAATGAAGACTTTCTCATCAGTGAGCTGAGAGAAGCTGACGATGTAGACCTTACAACAGGGATACATTTTTCCTGTTTGAACAAAGAAACGAATAAAGAACACAGGTGTGTATTCTCTTTTAAAAGTGGCTAGACTAGGAAAAAATGATAGGTATCATTAGTTCACAGAATTATCAGCTGGCAGAAGTCCTCAAGGTTGAAAACCTCATGGGTATCAAGAATTATAATACATTCCAAACACAACTCAGTGGCCAATGAGTTGCTGAGGTGCAGGAGAAAGACACCAAAAGGCCAAGATTCCCTATTTAATCTTCTAGTCACACCTTAGTCAAACTCGTTAATTTGTAAATGTTGGTTTTTATTTTTTTGAGGTTATCCATGTTTTTAAGACTGTTAAGTCAGTATATTTCCTTCCATTAAGGAAAAAATAATCCCAACAAGGCAGAGGGTTTTAGAAAGCAGCTGCTCATCCTCATGGTGTCTAGCTTACATTTCCCCATA
>NW_008341209.1:0-253 GCF_000622305.1 Nannospalax galili | reverse complement strand
TGAAGAAGGTCAAGGAAAGGTCTGAAGCCCCATGGTATTTGACACAGTTGGCCACTCCATGCCAGGACCCAACAAGAGGACAAGCCTGACGTCTACCAGAACTGCCACTTTTGCAACTGCCCACACAACAACAAACTTACCCATCTTTCTCCTCCGTTCCTTTTCACTGAATCCACGTCTGAAATAAACCACCTGGTTGGACCACTCATGTCCAGTTTTCTTCCCATATTGAATCTGCAGACACTAGGAGACC
>NW_008341208.1:26657-28981 GCF_000622305.1 Nannospalax galili | reverse complement strand
GGCACAATGGAACATTGTGAAGTCATATTGTAACATTGTGATGGCAGTTTGTAGCTATATAATGGCACATGGGGCGGTAGTATTGACACACTGGAGGATTGTATTGTCACACTGGAGCATTGTGATGTCATAATGGAACATTGTGAAGTCATATTATAACATTTTTATGGCACACTGGAGCAATATAATGGCACATAGGGTGATTTTGTTGTCACATTGGAACACTGCAATGTCATATTAAAGCACATTGATGTCACAATGGAACATTGTGTGTCATATTGTAACATTTTGATGACACATTGGAGCAATATTTTGGCTCCAAGGGTTCCGTTGTTCTTGACAATAGTGCTATTTGACAAAGTTCTAGCTGAATTTTTTGTTGAATGCTGATGACCACTACTCTTTTGGTGCATATCGCTTCCCCAGTTTCAACTGGTTTTTGTAATTTGTATAACCTTTTCTTCTTTAAGTATTCTGATAACCAACTCTAATGATGGAATGGGAAACTAAACCAGGGAAATCTCTTCCTTTAGCAGAATTATCATGTTATTGAAACAAAACGAAAATAAAAAGATAGACGAGTTCCACATACAAATATGATGTCATTTGGACCTGCATTTGTGATTAATAATGATGCTTGGTTTTCCCCAAAAGGAAAATATAGCATGTAATCTCTAGATGCCCTGCTGCCTTTTACAGGAGTTTATGATTTTAATCCTGAACAAGGAACTATTGAGACTAAAGTTTGGTATAAGGAAAAACTACTTGGCTTAGGGAAACTCCCTCTTGGATAGAAAGATTTGCTAGGTCAGTAAAAAGCTGGTGGCACATGACCGCTGAAGAAAATTTCCCTATTCTTTTACAAAGACTAAAAGCGATTCAAAAAGCCCTTAAAGATAAATGGCAACAAAATAATAAAGGATATTGAAATGAAGAAAATAATCATATGACTCAAAGAATACAAACCGTTCAGGATGAAATAGCAAAAGGAAGAGGAGAAAGATAAATTGGAAAATTGGTTAGACAATAAAAAAAAGAGCTGCTTACTCCTGTTCCCATGAGAAAAATAATTTTCTCAAATATACACGCCAACCTGTGAATATTAAAATCAAAGAATTAAAGGGAAAATGTGGACAGACTCTATTACATGTCTATGGTAAAACAGAAACTGCAAGGCTATAAAGAAAACAATAACGACATTGCTTGGCTATGTTAAGAAAAATTTAATCATTGAACTTTGTACTTTCCTTTTGCTGTGATTATTGAAAATACTGAGAAATATTGTGCAAATGCATGGTTTGATTTCTGGTCTGATGCTTTACTGCTATTGTAAGCTTTCTAATTATGAATAAAGTTTGTAGAAGGCTGCGGAGAGAGAGAAAAGAAAAAGAAAGAAGATATTTGGGCTTACTTGCCCGAGCGCGTCAGTCAACAGCCTCTACTAGAACCCCAACTGCGGTTTCTGGTATAGTCATTTCTACTGCCGCAGTCACCTTCACCCCTTCAGGCCCCAGACTCAGCTTTAGATGGACTCTGGCAGGCGGCCCCCGAGACAGGGACCTGAAGACAGGTAAGTCCAGAAATTTTCACTCTTCGGGGTAACTCGGATCGTAATAATAAGCGTGCTGAAGATTCCCCAGTGTAAGATAAGGCTGGGTCAGAAAGTGAGTAATAATGGGTCTGGCTGAATCAAAGGAAAGGAAACTCTTTATTCAAATTCTGAAATGTTTAATAAAGACAAAAGATGTAAAAGTAGGGGAAAACAGGTTTCAGAATTTTTAAGGTTTGTACAAGAAATCAGTCCTTGGTTTCCTGATCAAGGAACTTTAGATTTAGATACTTGGAAGAAGGTAGGAAAAGCAATAAAAATCTGTTTTTTTGGTCCGAAAATGTGCCTATACAAAAATTCTCCTTCTGAAATCTGATTAAACAAACATTTACTTCCACGGAGAATGAAGTACTTCGTACAGAAGCTTCAGAAAGCACATCTCTCTTGAAAGTATGAGACTCTACGACAAAAGAATTCTACTAGTAATTTTTCCTTTGTCAATGTAGTTGACAATGTGTCTGATGGAGATCATAATGATGATGAATTATCCCCTGAAGATGGCATAGATTTAGGTGAGGAGGCTGCTAAATATCATAATACACATTGGCCTTCTGATTTAGGAAGACCACCACCTACGGCTCCCTCATAAAAATAACAAAAAGGGGTTTAGAGCAGTGGGAGTTTCAGGGGCTATGAAAGAGGCAACTAGATAAGGAGAAGCCTTTTTTAAATGTTTCCCTGTCACTTATGATGATGAAGAGGAGCCTACTTATAA
>NW_008341208.1:20225-26431 GCF_000622305.1 Nannospalax galili | reverse complement strand
ATACAATGTATCATATATAATATAATACACATGTTATGATATTATATATTATAACATGTAATATAATATATAATATGATGTTACAATAAATTTTTATAATCTTCCTTATAAATTATTGAAAGAGATTAAGGAGACAGTTAATAAATATGGAAAGACTGCTCCTATTGTTACCTTGGTGGGTAATTTAGCAAGTTATTGGATGACACCTTCAGCTTGGAGTCAAGTTCCATGATCTTGCCTGGATGTGGGACAATTTTTATTATGGAAAGTAGAATAAGAAGAACAGGTCAAAAAGGAATTAGGATACAGTAAATTTAAGGATCAGGCTGGAGAAATAGATATGCCTATGATGATAGGAGTAGGAACATGGATAGACCCTATAGGACAAATAAAGATTCCCAAAAAAGCATTATTGCTGATATCCACACTGGCTATTGAAACTTGAAAGCACTTTCCTTCTCCTGGCTCTTTGCCAGTGGGTATGAAAAATGTGAAAAAAGGAGGGTAGGAAACTTATGAGACTTTTGTAGCTTGATTGATGCAGTAACTAAGGTGATTCCCCAAGATGAGGCCACAGGATTAACTATTAAACAACTGGCCTTTGAAAACACTAACACAGCTTGTAAGGCATTACTCAGACCTGTGAGAAGATAGGGAACTCTTACGGATTTCTTAAAAGCATGTGCAGAATTTTCTCCTCCCTCTGCACAAGGCATAGCTATGATGCTTTATTAACTTTGGGAAGAGGATATGCTCGTATTTTTTCACAGAACACTGACTCACCTATTTGGATTCCTGATTGCCTCATTGGATATTATGACGGGACTCTTCCCATGTCATCCCAGGTTCCTCTGCCCTCAGACAGAAAATCCCAATGAAATTACACCTTCTCTACTGGAACAAAACTCGCCAGACTCTCACCTGCTTCCTGTCTTCCACAATCTCGCCATCTCAAGACGACAGTGCTCATGTAGCAATCGCCGCTACTGTTCCACCAGACAGAGGATGTTCCTATCTAGGGTCAACTTAATACCCCTAACCTTTAATTGGAACCTTGTGAACTTGCCAAAACTTTAATTAATGAGTACCATCTTCTGGTTACACCTGAAAATTTGCTACTTGCTATGATTCCCTTGATCACCTCCGAGTTATAGCTTGTTCTAGGTCCTGTTGCTACTGCTAATGATGCTTATTGGGCTTACGTACTTGATCCTCCTGTATTTCACATTGCTACTTGGGAGCATGCTTCTGTTAAGGTTACTACTAATGATACTCTTCTCATGGGAGATGAAAGTAATGCCTACTTAACCATCAAAGGGGTAAATGTCACTTTTGAAGGCCACACTGATGGCTCTCCCATGTGTTTTTATACTGATTCTTCCTCTCCCTTCTTGTTTCTTGCTCTAGTTAAGAACAGAAGTTAGTGATTCCCCATCTTCTGCAGTGAAATCTACAAAGTCTAATGTGTGTTTGGGTGCTTACCCAGAGTGGCCCCCTGCTGGGGAAGGTAATAGAGATCTCTGGACATTAAAGTACACATATTTAGACATTCCCCAAAATAAATATACAGTCTCTCAAAATCCTTTACCTGCCTTGATTTCCCCCTGTGAACAAGCAAAACTTTTGGATAGCTCTTAGGATCACATTAATGATCACCATGGATGTCCTAGTTGGTTTCCCTGTGGATTTCCTTCAAAAACAGTTCATTTCTCTCCTTACAATTACTCTTTATCACTGGCTTATTGGTCAGTAAGTAGTCCTGAATATGAGTATAAAACCTATCTATCCTCCTACAAAAACAAGTTTATCTATGACAGCTATTCGCTCCCTACTGAGCCACTAAGTGCTTGGTATTCTCCTGGATGGGTTACTCCTCAAGTTGTTCCTCTTTCAATCTCTGGTAGACAGCCCATTCAGAGGGACCTTTATAAACTCTTGGCTGCAACAGGTGTGATCACTCTTCATTGCCCTTTCTGGAATACTTTACAAGCCTGTGTAGGTGCTCCCTTTGCTATTTTACTGGAAGGTCCACATGGTTTTATGTTTATCTCTAATAATTCTGATGGTTCTCTTTATGGATATTGTTCTTACTGTATTTTGTCAAATTCCTTAACTAGATCAAAAAGTAAGGAAGCCTTTATTACATTACACCACCCTTCTTAAGATTATGCTTCCTGTTACTCTCTCTGAACCATGGTATACAGATCCAGGTGTTCATCTTTTTCATGATGCTACTACTGCCCTCCAACGATCAAAACATTTGGTTGCTGCTCTAATTCTTGGAATAACTGCTTTAATTGGTGTATTAGCTAGCTTTGCCTTGTCTACCACAGCCTTGTACAAGAAACTCATACAACATATCATGTTAATCATCTGTCCAAAAATGTTTCTGTAGCATTGATGATTAAGGAACATATCACAGTGTTATTTATGGGTAATCAATTAAATAATATTAAGGTTCGACTTCAGGTTCAATGTCATACAGCATTTAAATGGATTTGTGTTACTCTTTTTCCATATAATTTCTCAGATCATGAATGGGATAGAGCTAAGCTTCATCTACAAGTGGTATGGAATAATTCTGATATAGGTCTAGATATTCATAACTTACATAGCCAAACCCTAACTCTCAGTAAATCCCATATAAATACTTCATCTTTGGAGGAAGCTTCAGACTCATTTGTCTCTGCCATTTGATCTTATGTGTCTAATACTAACGCTTGGTCATTTTTTATAAATTTAGGGATTGTTTTGTTCCTAATATTGATTCTGGTTTATTCCCTTCCAGTCATCATCAGACAACTAGGAAAAAGTATTCATGCCCTTACTCTTCAGTTTGAAACCTTCAAATTAAAAAATAAAAAGGGGGAGATGGTGGCTCCAAGAGTTCCGTGGTTCTTGACAAGAGTGCTGTTTGACAAAGTTCCAGCCGAAAGCCGATGACCACTACTCTTTTGGTGCATATTCTTTCCCCAATTAATCCTGGTTTTTGTAATTTGTATAACTTTCTCTTCTTTAAGTATTCTGATAACCAACTCTGATGAAGGAATGGGAAACTAAACCTGGGAAATCTCTGCCTTTGGCAGAATTATCATGTTATTGAAACAAAACGAAAGTAAAAAGATAGACGACTTCCTCCTACAACTATGACATCGTTTGGACCTGCCTTTGTGATTAATAATGAGGCTTGGTTTTCCTCAAAAGGAAAATATAGCATGCAATCTCTAGATGTCCTGCTACCTTTTACAGGAGTTTATGATTTTAATCCTGAACAAGGAACTATTGAGACTAAAGTTTGGTATAAGGAAAAACTACTTGGCTTAGGGAAACTCCCTCTTGGATAGAAAGACTTGGTAGGTCAGTAAAAAGCTGCATGACCTCTGAAGAAAAATTGCCTATTCTTTTACAAAGACTAAAAGCAATTCAAAAAGCCCTTAAAGATAAATGGCAACAAAATAATAAAGGATATTGAAATGAAGAAAATAATCATATGACTCAAAGAATACAAACTGTTCAGGAAGAAATAGCAAAAGGGAGAGGAGAAAGATAAATTGGAAAATTGGTTAGACAATAAATAAAAAGAGCTGGTTATTCCTTTTGCCATGAGAAAAATAATTTTCTCAAATATAAATGACAACCTGTAAATATTAAAATCAAAGAATTAAAGGGAAAATGGGGAAAGGCCGTATTACACATCTATGGTAAAACAGAAACTGCAAGGCTATAGATATAACAATAACGACATTGCTTGGGTATGTTAAGAAAAATTTAATCATTGAACTTTTTGCTTTCCTTTTTACTGTGATTATTGAAAAATTTGTATACTGAGAAATATTGTGCAAATTCATGGTTTGATTTATGGTCTGATGCTTTGCTGCTGTTGTAAGCTTTCTAATTACAAATAAAGGTTGTAGAGGGCTTCTGAGAGAGCGAGAAGAAAAAAAGAAAGAAGATATTTGAGCTTACCTCTCCTGAGCTGGTCAGTCAAGAGACTCTACTAGAACCGCAACTGTGGTTTCTGGTACAGTGATTTCTACCTCCACAGTTAATTTCGCCCTTTCAGCCAAGGACTCAGCTGGAGTTAGACTCTGGCACAATATAGTAGCACGGGGGGGGGGATTCTGAGGGGACATTCAGCACCTTGTATATACATTGAGCATGGTGACAAAACAATGGGTCATGGTAATGACACAATTTCGCATTGTGATGGCACAATGTGCATTGTGATAGCACAATGAAACATTGTGAAGTCCTTTCCTAACATTGTGATGTCACAATGAGCATTGTGATAGCACAATGAAACATTGTGAATTCCTTTCCTAACATTGTGATGTCACAATGAGCGGTGTGATGTCTCAATGGAACATTGTGAAGTCATATTGTAACATTATGATTGCACCACGGAGCACTGTGATGTCACACTGGAGCCTTGTGATGTCACAGTGGAACATTATGAAGTCATATTGTAACATTATGATTGCACCACGGAGCACTGTGATGTCACAATGGAACACGGTGAAGTCACATTGTAACATTATGATGGGAGCATGGAATATTGTGATGTCATATTGGGGGGTTGTGAGGGGACACTGAACACCGTCTATGCACCTTGAACATGGTGAAGACACAACGGATCATGGTAATGACAAAATTGCGCATAGTGATTTCCCAATGAGCATTGCGATGTCTCAAAGGAACATCGTGAAGTCATATTCTAACATTGTGATGGCACCATTCTCCAATGTGATGTCACATTGGAGAATTGTGAGGGGACAATGGAACATTGAGGAATCATATTGTAACATTGTGATGGCATATTGGAGCAATATAATGGCACATGTGGCAATACTCTTGGGAGATTGGAGCATTGTGATGTCACAGTGGAACACTGAGAAGTCATACTGTAACATTGTGATGGCACAGGAGAGCAATATAATGGCACATGGGGCCATAGTCCTGGCATATTTGAGGATTTTGATGTTACTTTGGAGCATTGTGATGTCACAATGAGCAGTGTGATGTCTCAATGGAACATTGCGAAGTCATATTGTAACATTGTGATGACACCATGGAGCATTGTGATGTCACATTTTGGGATTTTGAGGGGACATGGAGCACCGTGTTTGCATATTGAGCATGGTGACAACACAGTGGATCATGGTAGTGACACAGTTGCGCATAGTGATGGCACAATGAGAGTTGTGATGGCAAAATGGAACATTGTGAAGTCATATTTTAACGTTGTGATGGCATGTTGGAGCATTGTGATGTCATATTGGGTGATTGTGAGGGGACATTGAGCACTATGTTTGTATATTGAGCAGGGAGACGGCACAATGGACCATAGGAATTACACAATGGCACATTGTGATGGCACAATGAGCATCGTGATTGCCGAATATAACATTGTGAAGTCATGTTGTAACACTGTGATGGCACATTGAAGCCATATAATGGCACATGTGCACTGTTTGTATATTGAGCATGGTGACGACATAGGACCATAGGAGTTACACAATGGCACATTGTGATGGCACAATCAGCATTGTGATTGCCGAATATAACATTGTGAAGTCATATTGTAACACTGTGATGGCACATTGAAGCCATATAATGGGACGTGTGGCCATAGCGTTGGCAAACTGGAGCACTGGGATGCCACATTGGAGCATTGTGATGTCACATTGGGGTATTGTGCAGGGACACTGAGCACCGTGTTTGCGTCTTGAGCATGGTGATGACACAATGGATCATTGAAATGACAGAAGGCCACATTCTGATGGCACAATGAGCATTGTGATGGCAGAATGGAACACTATCAAATCATATGTAATGTTGTGATGGTACTTGGGAGAAATATAATGGCACATGGGGCCATATTGTTGGCACATTAATGCATTGTGATGTCGCAATGATCATTGTGATGGCACAATGGAACATTGTGATGTCATACTGTGATACTGTGAAGGCACATTGAAGCAATATAATGGCACATTTGGCCATAATGTTGGCACATTGAAGCATTGTGATGTCACTTTGGAGAACTGTGATGTCACATTGGAGTATTGTGATGACTCATTGGAACATTGGGATGTCACATAGGGGGATTTGGAGCTGACATTGAGCACTGTTTCTGCATATTGAGCATGTTGAACTACAAAGTGGATCCTTGTAATGACACAAAGGGGCATTGTGATGGTACAATG
>NW_008341208.1:316-8334 GCF_000622305.1 Nannospalax galili | reverse complement strand
AACCTAAGTTTAGCCCTAACACCAAACCTAATCCTAACCATAAACTTATCCCTAAATCAAATCCTAATACAAGCCCTAACACTAAGCCTATTCCTAAACCTATGTCTAACCCTGCACTTAACCATAACCTTCTACCTAACTTTTAGCCCAAAACCTAACTTAGTCCAAAACCTAACCCTAATTCTAAAAGTGAACCTAAACCTACAGTTAACTCTAACAGTAGCCCTAGCCGTAACCCTAACCCTATCCCTAACCCTAACGTAACCCTAACCTGAAACATAGCCCTAGACCTAACCCTAACACTAAGCCTAGTGCTAAACCTAAGCCTAACTTTAATTCTAACCCTAAACATACCCCTCGCCCTAAACCTAACCATGACCCTAGCACTAACAATAACCTTAATGCTTACTCTAGCCCAACCCTAACCCTAAACATAACCCTAGACCTACTGTTATCCTTAGGATTTTCCCTAACCTTAAACCTAACCCTAAACATAATTCTCAAACTAACCCTAAGCCTAACATTGACCTAACCATAGACCTAACCCTAGCCCTAATATTAACTTATGAACAAATGCTAAACTTCATACTAGCTCTAGCTATAAACCTAATCGTAACCCTAGCACTAACCCTAATGCTAAGCCTAACCCTATTACTACAAATAAACCTATACTTAAGCCTAGCCATAAGGATAATCCTATTGTAATCCTAAACCTACCTTTAAACCTAATCCTAACACTTAGCATAATTCTAACACTTAACCACACACCAACCCTCAACACAATCTTAACCCAAACCCTAAGCCAAGCCTTAACCCTAACCCTAACGCTAAACCTAACCCTATTACTACAAATAAACCTATACTTAAGCCTAGCCATAAGGATAATCCTATTGTAATCCTAAACCTACCTTTAAACCTAATCCTAACCCTAGCGCTAACCCTAACGCTAAACCTAACCCTATTACTACAAATAAACCTATACTTAAGCCTAGCCATAAGGATAATCCTATTGTAATCCTAAACCTACCTTTAAACCTAATCCTAACCCTAGCGCTAACCCTAACGCTAAACCTAACCCTATTACTACAAATAAACCTATACTTAAGCCTAGCCATAAGGATAATCCTATTGTAATCCTAAACCTACCTTTAAACCTAATCCTAACCCTAGCGCTAACCCTAACGCTAAACCTAACCCTATTACTACAAATAAACCTATACTTAAGCCTAGCCATAAGGATAATCCTATTGTAATCCTAAACCTACCTTTAAACCTAATCCTAACCCTAGCGCTAACCCTAACGCTAAACCTAACCCTATTACTACAAATAAACCTATACTTAAGCCTAGCCATAAGGATAATCCTATTGTAATCCTAAACCTACCTTTAAACCTAATCCTAACCCTAGCGCTAACCCTAACGCTAAACCTAACCCTATTACTACAAATAAACCTATACTTAAGCCTAGCCATAAGGATAATCCTATTGTAATCCTAAACCTACCTTTAAACCTAATCCTAACCCTAGCGCTAACCCTAACGCTAAACCTAACCCTATTACTACAAATAAACCTATACTTAAGCCTAGCCATAAGGATAATCCTATTGTAATCCTAAACCTACCTTTAAACCTAATCCTAACCCTAGCGCTAACCCTAACGCTAAACCTAACCCTATTACTACAAATAAACCTATACTTAAGCCTAGCCATAAGGATAATCCTATTGTAATCCTAAACCTACCTTTAAACCTAAGCCTAACACTTAGCATAATTCTAACACTTAACCACACACCAACCCTCAACACAATCTTAACCCAAACCCTAAGCCAAGCCTTAACCCTAACCCTAAACCTGACCCTATACCTTGCCCTAAAAGTACCCCTAACCCTAATATTATCACAGTCCTAAGTCTAACACTACAAATAAACCTAACCTCAAACCTAACCCTAATTCCAACCCTAGCCCCATTTGTAAAGCTAATCCTTAATGTAAACCTAACTCTGTCCCTTAACATACACTTAGCCACAATTCTAACCATAACCCCAACCATAACTCAAACTCTAATAATAATCCAAAATATATACTGTAGACCAAAATTAACCGTAACCAAAACCTTAACCCTAAATCTTCCCCCAACCCTAAGCCTAATCCTAAAACTAAGCATAACCTTATATGTAGCCCTAGTCCTAAAACCACCCCTAAACCTAACCTTTAACCTAACTCTCAATCTACAACCTAGGCCCAAGTCTAAACCTAATCCTATCCAGAACCCTAGCCTTAAACCTAACCCTAATTTTACCTTAAAACTATCTCTACCCTAACATTAAACTTTGACCTAATCCTAGGCCAAACTGAGCCAAACTTTGACGTAATCCTAAGCCTAACCTAGCCATATCCATAAACCTAAACCTAAACCTACCCTTAAAACTAACACTAATCTTAATCTTTAAACTGCACATAGACTGAATCCTGACCATAGCTCTACATTAACCCTATTCTAAAGCCCAAACCTAACCCTAAGCCAAGAAACAAACCTAACCCTAACTCTAATGATAATCCAAACACGTAAGTTCGCCCTAATCCTAAAAATAACCATAGCCCTAACCCTAATACTAGCCCTAACTGTAACCTTAGCTTAACCATAACTGTAAACATAACCTAAGCCCTAATTCTAACACTAACTGTATCCCTAACACAAACCTGAACCTAGTGTGAAGCTAGCTCTAAACCTAACACTAACCCTAACATAATCTTAGCCCAGATGATAATCCTAACCCTGCCCTAATACTTAATGTAGCCCTAAACCTAAACCTAACCCTAAACCTAAACTTAACCCTAAATATAGCAATAGCCCTAAACCTAACCTTAGCAAAGCCCTAAACCCAAACCGAAACCTAAGTCTAACCCTAACTATAACACTAGTCCTGAACCTAACCCTAACCCTACACCTAACAATAATCATAACCCTAAACCTACCATAGACCTAACCTTAACCCTAAATGTACTGTAGCCCTAGCCCTATGCCTAACTCTAACACTAGCCTTAAACCTAAGACTATCCCTAACCATAATCCTAGCACTGATCCTAATGCTAAGCCTAGCCCTAATCCTTACTCTAGTCCTAAACCTAAACCTAACCCTAAACATGCCACTAGTCCTAATGCTAACCCTAATCCTTTCCCTAACCCTAACCATAATCATAACCCTAAACCTAACACCGGATCTAACCTTAACCACTAGCCTTACTGTAACCATAATAATAATATTAAATGCTGGCCTTAACTTAACCCTAACCCTAGCTCTATCCTGAACTCAAATCCTAACCTGAACCTGCCCCTAG
Organism: Nannospalax galili; assembly: GCF_000622305.1. NCBI lineage: Eukaryota > Metazoa > Chordata > Mammalia > Rodentia > Spalacidae > Nannospalax > Nannospalax galili. The sequence continues at coordinate 4,995 of NW_008341208.1, read as the reverse complement.
TCAAAAACCTAATCCTAATCCTAACCCTAAACATTATATTAAACCTGAAACTAACGCTAGATATAATCCTAACCCTAAATCTAAACATAACCACAAACCTAACCCTAAACGTAGCCACGCCCTATCAAAAATACTATGATTGTCCTAACCCTAAATTTAAACATAGCCCTGGCCCTAACCCTAACTCTGAACCTAGCCCTAACTCAGACCCAAACCCTAACCTCGCCGAACCTCTTAACCTGAGGCTAACACTAACAGTAGACCTAGATTGATCCTTACCATAAACCTACCCCTAAACCTAATGTTAATTATAACCACAAACTTATACCTAGACCTACACCTAACTCCATCACTGACTCTAAACCTACCATAATTCTTACAGTAAATGTAATCCTAAACATAAACTTAACCCTATCTCTAAACATAACTCTAGCCCTACTCCTAATGCTAACCCCAAACTGTAAGCAAACCCCTAACCTTGAATATAACCCTAACCCTACCCTAACACTAACCCTAACCCTAAACCTAACCCTAAACTTAAACCTAAGCCTCACCCTAAGTATAGCACTAGCCCTAAACCTAACCCTAAACCTACCTGTATCACTAACAGTAATTCTAAACCTAAACCTGGACCTAAACCTAACCCAAACCCTAATCCTAATTGTACCCATAACCATAAACTAACCCTAACCATAAAACTAAATCTATCCCTAACCTTAACCTTAGTCCTAAACTCAACCCTAGCTCAAACATATCCAAACCCTAACACTAACCATAAACATGTACCCTAAACCCAAACCTTAACACTAAACCTTGCCCGAACCCTAAGGATTACTGTAAAACTAAGCCTAAACCTACACATAAACCTAGACCAAAACCTACCCCTCAATCTAACACAAATCCTAAACTTCAATATATAACCTAGACTCAATCCTAACCCTAGTCCTATCCAGAAACCTAGCACAAAATCCAATGCTAGTCATAACCCTAAAACTAATCTTCTACCTAACCTTAAACATAACCTACTATTAAACTTTGACTTAATCTTAACTCTAACCTAACCCTAATCCTAAACGTGACCCTAACCCTAGAACCAATTCTTACCATAATCCTAACCATAATCCAAAAACCTAACCTTGCCCTAATCCTAAAATCAACCAAAGCCCAACCGTAACCCTAGCCCTAACTGTAAAAGTAATCCTAACCCTAGCCTTAACCCTAGCCCTAAATGTAAAACTAATCCTAACTCTAGCCCTAACATAAACCTAACCATATACATAACCCTAGCTCTAAGCCTAATGCTAGGCCTAATACTAATGCTATTCCTAACCCTAACCTAAACCTAAACCTACTTTAGCTCTAACCCTAAAGCTAACATTAACCCTAAATATAATCCTATCTCTGATCATAGTCCTATCCATAGCCCTAATCATTATCCTAGCCCAAAACTTACCACATCCTTAAACCTAAGCCTAAAACTAAACGTAACCTTAGCCCTAACCTTAATATTAAACTGGCAATAACCCTTATTCTAACCCTATCCCTAATCCTAACCCTACCTCTAAACTTAAACCTAAACCTAAACCTAAACCTAACCTTAACTATAGTACTAGACCTAAACCTAAACCTAACCTTAAATCTAAACTTAAACCGAAGCATAATAACCCTAAACAAAACTCTAAGCCTAACACACCCTCAACTTACTGTAGCTGTTGTCCTAACCCTAACTCTAACACTATCCCTATAGTTGACACTAGCCCTAAACATAATCCTAGCACTGACCCTAATCCTTAGGCTAGAACAGTCTTACCCTAGTCTTAAACATAGCCCTACTCCTAAACCTAAACCTAACCCTAACCATAGTACTAGTTCTAAACCTAATCATAACCCTAGCCTTAACACTAAACATAATAATGCTAGACCTAACTCTAACCCTAAACCTCAAGCTAACCCTCATAGTATTAGTAAACATTAAACATTGACCTTATCCTAAACTATCCCTAGCCCTAACCATAAACCTAACCAGAAATCTAGCCCTATCCTTAACCCTAATCCAAACCCTAAAAGTATCCCTAGATGAAAACCAAACAGTAGCCCTGAACATAATCCTTATCTTAATCCTAAAACTAACCCTTCTCCTAAACCGCACCCTAACTATAAAACTGACGATAAACATAGCCACAACCAAATGAGAATCCTAAGGCTTTTTCAAGCCATAACCCTCAAGATAACACTACACCTAATTCTAAACCTAAACCTCTCTCTAACACTAACCGAAACATTAACTCTAACCAAACTTCTAACACTAATACTAACCCTAAATGTAGCCCTAGCCATAAAACTAACCTTAAAGCTACCTCTAAGCCTAAATTTAGGCTTACAGTTAGGGCTAGGGTTAGGGTTAGGCTTAGGGTTTTGCTTTGGTTTAGGTCTATGCATAAGTATAGGGTTAGGATGAGTGTTAGGCTAATAACTAACAGTAAACCTAGCCCTATCCCTAAACGTGCACATAGACCTAATCCTAATCCTAAACCTAACTTGAATTGTAACCAAAACCATAATACTAACCCTAATTATATACTCTAGAATCAAACCTAACATTAACCAAAGTTTTAAACATAAACCTTGCCATAACCCTAAAACTAAACCTACCCTACACTAACCCTCAACCTAAATCCACCCCTAACTGTAAGCTGAACCCTAACCCTCAATATATAACCTAGACCCAAACTTAACCGTAACTCTATCCAGAACCCTATCCCTAAATGTAAATCTAATCATAACCCTAAAACCTATCCCAGTCCTAACCCTCACTCTAACCCTAGCACTAACATTAGGGTTAGCCCCAACCATAATCCTAATCCTAAATATAAATTTAGACCCAAAACTAATTCGAATTCTAACCCTTACCCTAACCTTAACCCTTACCCTACCCATAACCCTAAGCCTAGTCCTAGTCCTAACCCTAAACCTAGCTGTATGTCTAGCCCTAACACTAAACCTTATCATAACCATAGTCTTAACCCTAATACTAATTATAGACCTAATATTAAACTTTGATCTAATCCTACACTTAGCCCGAACCCTAATCCTAACCCTAACCCTAACCCTAACCCTATCCCTCTAACATTATCTCTAAACCTAATACTAAACCTAAACTTAACCCTAAACCAACTCCTAACAGTAATCCTAACTCTAATACTCTCTATAAACCTAACCCTAAACTGAAAGATAATAGCCCTAAAAGTAATACTAGTGCTACCACCCTAGCTATACCCTAGCCCTGAAACCTAGCCCTAGCACTGACCCTAACTCTAGCACTAACCCTAGCCCAAAATCTAACCCTAACCTAGCCCAAAAGCTAAACCATGTCATAAACCATAAACTACTGCTATACCTAACGCTAAATCTAATATTAACCTTTGACTTAACCCTAACCCTAACACAGGTGCTATCCATAAACCTAATGAAAACTCTAGCTGTAGATTCTAAAACTAACCCCCACAAACACTTAACCAATAACCTAACTCTAATCTTAAACTTAACCCAAACTGTAACGCTACCCTAACTCTAAACCTAACCTCTAACCCTAAATATAGCAACCCTAGCCCTAACCCTAACTCTAATCCTAAACCAAAACATAACTCTCTTGTTAACGCTAACAGTAACCCTAGCCCTAACCCTAACTCTAATCCTAAACCAAAACATAACTCTCTTGTTAACGCTAACAGTAACCCTAGCCCTAACCCTAACTCTAATCCTAAACCAAAACATAACTCTCTTGTTAACGCTAACAGTAACCCTAGCCCTAACCCTAACTCTAATCCTAAACCAAAACATAACTCTCTTGTTAACGCTAACAGTAACCCTAGCCCTAACCCTAACTCTAATCCTAAACCAAAACATAACTCTCTTGTTAACGCTAACAGTAACCCTAGCCCTAACCTAACCCAAAACCTAACACTTAACCTAACCCTTACCCTAACCCTAACTCTAAACATAGCCCTTAAACTAAAGCTAAGCCCAAATATGAGCCTAACTGTACAAGTAAACCTAACCCTTACCCTAACCCTAACCCTATCCTAAAACCTAAACCAAAACATAACTCTCTTGTTAACGCTAACAGTAACCCTAGCCCTAACCCTAAACTTGACCCTAACTCTAGTGTTAAACCTAACCCTAAACACAATCTTAAAACCAACACTAGACATAAGACTATCCCTAACCCAATATTAACCTCTGACCTAAGCCTAGCCCTTATGGTAGTCCTAGCCATAAATCTAACCTTAAAACAATCCCTAAACATAACTCAAATCCTATCATAATGCGAACCCTAAATTGTGCTGTAGCCATAGCCATAAATTGAACCTTAACTCTTGTCCTATCCCTAACTCTAATCCTAAACCCAAACACAACCCCAGCCCTAAACCTAAACTTAGCCTTAAACCTAAACCTAATCCTCCACGTAGTCTTAGCCTTAGAAGTACCTCTAATCCTAAACCTAACCCTTACAGTAGCCATAGCCCTAAACATGACCCTAATCCTACCCAAAAATCTAACCCTAACTGTGTCCCTATCACTGCCTCTAACAATAAAATAACCCTAACCCTAGCCATAGGCCTAATCCTAACCATAAATGTAACCCTAATCTAAATCTAACAATAAACATAATCCATCCC
>NW_008341208.1:0-272 GCF_000622305.1 Nannospalax galili | reverse complement strand
CCACCCTAACCATAGACCTAATGCTAAACCTAGCCATAATCCTAATTGGAGCCTTAATCTGACCTCTAAACCGAACCCTAAAATTTACCTAATTGTAATGGTACTTCTAACCCTGTTACCCTAATCATAACCTTAAGATTAAACAATAAGTAAACCTCACCCTTACTGTAATATTAAACATTGATGTAACCCTAACCCTACTCATAGCATAAATATAACCGTAAGCCTAGCCCTAACCCTAAACCTAATGCTAAATTTATCCCTAAACCTAA
>NW_008341207.1:0-322 GCF_000622305.1 Nannospalax galili | reverse complement strand
CAGTGCAGTCCCCAGGAGCCCTTGGGGCCTCTTCCTGCCCCCATCTCCCTTGACATCTCTGGGTGGCACAGCCACCAACTACCCTAGACCAGCATCTTTCCTGGGCCCTGCTCCCAGGCCAGTCCAACCCCCAAATTCCTGAGGCCAAAATCTTTCCTGGAGGGATCCAGACCTTAGGAGAAAGCCTGAGAGCATCTGATCCTCATCTGACTTGGGTCTCTGTGGGAGCTCCTGAAGACGAAAGCAATCGGGCCACCCCAATATAAAATCGAAAGAGAGAACCGGAAGCTTGGAGGAACCAGCTTTTCATGCCCAACAAGTA
>NW_008341206.1:0-212 GCF_000622305.1 Nannospalax galili | reverse complement strand
CGAGGCTGGATTGATTTTGTCTTCAGGAGTTCCGCGGTGGCCCAATTCCAACGTGCATCAGAAGTTTTCAGACTTTCTCCTTAGTTCTGCAATCTTCTAAGAATGCTTTTGGCCTCAGGAACTTGGGTGTTGGACTGACCTGAGACCCAGGTCGTGGCTGCGCCACGCAGGGATGCAAAGGCAGATGGGGAGGGAAGAGGCCCCAAGATTTC
>NW_008341205.1:0-532 GCF_000622305.1 Nannospalax galili | reverse complement strand
TAGGGGCATTAAAAGGGGAGAGTGAGCACTGTGTTTTCATGTTGAGCATGGGGACGACACAATGGATCATGGTAATGACACACGTGCACCTGTGACGGCACATTGGAGGATTGTGATGTCATATTGCAGCCTTCTTTTGTCAAAATGGAATATGAGAAGTCATATTGTAACTTTGTGATGTCACACTGGAGAACTTTAATAAAACAATGGAGCATTGTGAAGTCATACTCTAACATTGTGATGGCATAATGGAGCAATATAATGGCACGTGGAGAAATAGTGTTGGCACATTGGAAATTTGTGATGGCACATTGGAGCATTGTGATTTCATATTGTAACATTGTGTTCGCACATTAGACAAATATAATGGCACATGTGGGAATAGTGATGTCACATTGGAGCATTGGGATAAAATAACGGAAAATTGTCAATTGATACTGTAACATTGTGATGGCACATTTGAGCATTGTGATAAAATAACGGAAAATTGTGAATTCATACTGTAACATTGTGAAGGCACATTGGAGCAATA
>NW_008341204.1:16664-17309 GCF_000622305.1 Nannospalax galili | reverse complement strand
TAATAATAATAATAATAATAATAAATTTTTAAGAACAAATCTTTGTCTAATTCTTAGTTTATCACTAAGATAATGAAACAGAAACCAGTGATTCTATAAAATTAAAGAATATAGACTTAAGGGGTTAGAAAGATGTCTCAATGGTTAAGAGCACTGGCTACTCTTGCAGAGGATCTGAGTTCAATTCCCAGAACCCATATGGTACCTAACAACTGCCTAGAACTCCAGTTCCAGGGAATTGGATACCCTCTTCTGGCCTTTGTGGATACCAGGCGTGCATTTGGTGCATAGACATACATATAGGCATGCACACATATACACAAAATAAATAAATCTTTAACAATAATTAAAAAGGGATACAGACTTGGGAGTTGGGGATGTAGCTCAATGGAAGAGCACTTGCTTAGCATACATGAGCCCTGGGATTTGATCCCCAGCACTGAAAACCAGGCGTGCATTTGGTGCATAGACATACATATAGGCATGCACACATATACACAAAATAAATAAATCTTTAACAATAATTAAAAAGGGATACAGACTTGGGAGTTGGGGATGTAGCTCAATGGAAGAGCACTTGCTTAGCATACATGAGCCCTGGGATTTGATCCCCAGCGCTGAAAACCAAACAAAATCCCCAAAATT
>NW_008341204.1:13887-15467 GCF_000622305.1 Nannospalax galili | reverse complement strand
ATGAGCGGGGACGCAAACAGCACACCTAGTTAAATCTGGTGTCAAATAAATGAAAAATTTGTAATATAGTATTCCCCAAATATTGCATGGGATATACATCTACTAGATACTATTTGTTATTTATTCATATGTGACCAGATTTAGAGATTAGGGGTCTCAGTTGGTGTGTCCAAGGTTTATCGTTCCCATAGGTAATGTTTGGTACTTAAAACAGCTGAAAATCTTTGCTTTCTTCTTAAACTGAGGTTGGTCCAAATTAAAACAAAATGACCACTGTGATGGTATGAATGAGAATATTTCCCATAGGCTACAAGTATTTGGACAGTTTGTCCGCAGTTGGTGGTGCTGTTTTGGGAGGCTTTAGGAGGTGTGGCCTTGAGGGAGGAAGCACATCACTGGGGGCGGACTTCGAGAGTTCTTAAGCCTTGCCAGATTTCCAGTTGTTTGTTTCCTGTGCCTTCTTGAAGATGTGAGTGCCCCTCTTTCTGCTCCAGTCACCTCCTGCCACCATACCTCCCTGCCGTGACAGACTCTGATCTCTCTGGAACCATAAACTCAAATAAACTCTTCCTTCTATAGGTTCCTTTGGTCATGGTGTCTTATCACAGCAACAGAAAACTAACTAATATAATAACCAATAAAAAAAAGTCCTCTCCAAATTCCAAACTAGTCGCTTTGAAATTCCCCACAATTACCCCAAGCATCCCACTGCTTTGTTAGTCAGCCTTCCTTTGCAGTGACAAAGTACCCGAAAGAATGAACTTAAAAAAGGAAAGAGCTAGGGTTGTAACTCAGGGGCTTCCTGCTTTCTTTGCATGTGTGAGATCTGGAGTTTAATCCATAGTACTAGGAAGATGAACAGAGGAAAGCGGGAGGATTTACTCTTACTCTTTCAGAGGGTTCAGTGTGCTCCATTGCTCTTGAGGTTGTGGCAAGGAAGAGCATCATGGTCAAGAGCATGTGGTATAGCAAAGCTGCTCACTCTTCCCAGCCAGGAAGAATAAACATACCCCCAATGAGTTAATTTCCTCTTATTAAACTCCATCTCCTAAAAGTTTGGCCACTTTCCAATAACAGTGAAGGCTGGCAACCAATACATGGCTTTGGGAGAATATTTAATTTTTCATTAAAAATTTATATTTATGCGTATGACTGTTTTGCCTGCATGTATATAAGTGCACCATGTACATGTAATGCCTACAGAAGCCAAAAGATGGTGTCAGATCCCCTGGAACTGGAATTACAGATGATTGGTAGCTGCCATGTGCTGGGAACTGAACCTGGTTCCTTCTGCAAGAGCAGCCAGTGCTCTTACCTGCTGAGCCATCTCTCTAGCCTCTGGGGAATATTTTAGAACCAAACTATAATACTCCCTTGCAGTTTTAGGTTGACTTTTGAAGAATAAAATGGTTTATATTTTTAGATTGTATGTATGATGTTCAAAGTTTGATTAAAATTATATAAAGTATATGGCTAAGCATGAAGCAGATGACGGTAGTTCCTGAGCATGAATGTTAAACGTGAGTGGGAAGTCCATGGCAAGAGCCTTGAATGCCTGCCTGTGAACTTAATGTTGATTC
>NW_008341204.1:11931-13162 GCF_000622305.1 Nannospalax galili | reverse complement strand
AATAACAAATAGTATCTAGTAGATATGTGCCCCATGCAATATTTGGGGAATACTATATTATGAATTTTTCATTTATTTGACACCAGATTTAACTAGGTGTGCTGTTTGCCTCCCCACTCGTGAAATTTGGCAATAAGCCTGAGGGAGGAGAATACGCAGGGACTTGGTTTGTGCTCCATGTGGATGTGCTGAAACATTACAGCAGTGCATGAAGGTGGGGATCTGCTCTCACGTGGACTCTGCTGATGCCTTTCATTAATGGCATCGCTGTTGGCTGCCATGTTGAAAGGCCCTTCCTCCAGAGAATGTCCTGGAAGGGAATATTTTCCCATGTCATCCCTACACTTGCTGTGTTCAGAACCACCTTCCATTGAGTCTGACATCTGATCAGGGAGCCCCTGCTTGAGATTCCTTTCCCTTGGGGGCTCTCAAGTACTTTACCATTCATTGTTCCACCTGCATGGATGGGACCAAGAAAGGGATCTCCCATGTGCCTGTAAGATCCTAGCTTATAAGTGGGTTGAATAAAGTACAATCATACACACACACACACACACACACATACACACGACATATATATGAAAATGCCAGCATGAAATCCATTACTTTGTATCCTAACTATAATTTTTAATTTAAAAAAGAATGATTTTTAACATTTTAGAAGTCATGTGTGGGGTACATGCCTAGCACTTGAGAGGCAGAGGTAGGAGGATTGTGATTTCAAGTCCAGCCTAGACTATATAGTAAGACCCTGTCTCAAAAAAACAAAAATGAGCTGGGCGTGATGGCATGCCTGTAGTCCCAGCACTTGGGAGGCAGAGGCAAGCAGATCTCTGTGAGTTCAAGGCCAGCCTGGTCTACATAGTGAGTTCCAGGAGAGCTGGGGCTACATGGAGACCCTGCTTCAAAAAGAGATGGCTCAGTGGTTAAGAGTACTGACTGTTCTTGTAGAGGACCCAGGTTTGAATCCCAGCACCCATATGGTGGGTAACAACCATCTATACCTCCAGTTCTGACCTCTGAGGGTACTGCACAACACAGGTGTACTTACATGCAGACAATACACTCATACACAGAAGATAAAAATAATATGGGGCTGGAGAGATGGCTCAGCAGTTAAGAACACTGACTGTTCTTGCAGAAGACCCGGATTCGAACCCCAGCACCCACATGGCAGCTAACAACTGTCTGTAACTCCAGTTCCAGGGGATCCGATGGCCTCTTCTGTCCT
>NW_008341204.1:0-11524 GCF_000622305.1 Nannospalax galili | reverse complement strand
ATATCCTGGGGGGGGGAGAGTAGGAACCTGAATCTATCAAGACATTAGGAGTATAAAAGGAGATTGAGGCCCTGGCCACTTCCTGTCTGTTTTTGCTTCCTGTCTGCCATGAGGTGAGCAGCTTTGATCCACTACATATCCGTTTCAGAATGTGCTGCCTGGTAACACGCCCAAAGCAATGGAGCTAGCTGAAAATGGGCTGAAACCGCTGAAACCTTGAGCCAAAATAAACCCTTCTCCCTTAAAAGGTGATTATCCCAGATATATTTTCACTGTGGCACAAAGCCAATGACACAGCAAGCTTCCCCAAGGATAGTCTCCAATAGAGTACTTGATTAAATGTTTAGTTTTCCAGATTTCTCTTCTAGAAATTGAAATTCAGAAAGTATAGGTGGAGGTCTGCCTGTTAGAAACATTCCAGGCATGTCTGACTTGTAGCAGTTGGGAAGCTCTGTAGTAGCTGTGGGGAGGGTTGGCCTCCTGGTCTTAGAGCACTTTCTCTTCCATGTGAACCTTACCATCTGGAGCCTTGGTCTGGTACATTCTGAAGCCACTAATTCCCAAGCTCCAGAGGTTTTTATTTTATTTATTTTATGTGTATGAGTGTTTTGCCTTCATGTACGTCAGTGCACCATGTCATACAAAGCCTGCAGATGCCGGAAGAGTGCATTGATCCCCTGGAACTGGAGTTACAGACAGTTGTTAGCCACCATGTGGTTGCTGAGAATCAAACCTGGGTCCTCTGCAAGAAGAGCCAGTGCTCTTAACCACCGAGCCATCTCTCCAGCCCCAGCTCCAGAGGTTTTAAGAACTATCTCATCCACCTATCCATCTATCCAGCCATATTTCTCTCCTCTCTCTTTCACTCACTCTTCTTCCCTCCCTCCCTCCCTTCCCGCCTATCTTTTTCTAGGAGATTCTGCTCTTTTAAAATATTTTATTTATAAGCTGGGCATGGTGGTGCATGCCTTTAATCCCAGCACTCCAGAGGCAGAGGCAGGTGGATCTCCGTGAGTTCAAGGCCAGCCTGGTCTACATAGTGAGTTCCAGGACAGCTGGGGCTACAGGGAAATCCTGTCTCAAAAAGACCAAAAAAATTTTTTTTATTATTTTTATTTTATGTGTATGAGTGTTTTGCCTGCATGTATGTAAATGCACCCATGTGTGCAATGCCCACAGAGGCCAGAAGAGGGTGTTGGATCCACTGGAACTGGAGTTATTGATAGCTGTTAGCTGCCATATCAGGGTGCTGGGAATCAAACTCTGGTCTTCTGCAAAAGCAGCCAGTGCTCTTAACCACTGAGCCATCTCTCTATCTCCAAGGGAGATTCTGATTTTTAAGAAAGCATTTTTGAACTTTGAAGTAGTCTGTGACCTTGACAAAGGAAAGCAGCTTAAGTTGATGCTTTTTATTTCCACCTTCCTAAAGCTTCCTTTTCAACACTTGCACATCTCTCACTGATGTGTCTGACAGCACCGCCAGGCCCTCAGAGAGGCCACCCTGTCTCTGCACTGAGCTGATGACAGGCTTACCTTGCTGCAATGATCAGAACTGAGACAACATTCCCTGTATTTCTAGAGGAGGTGCCACACCCTCGGGGCAGAGTCTGTGTTTGATCCCTGCTCTTTCTGCTATCAGGTGTAGAGTCCTCAGTGGACTTGTGTTGTCTAATCAGGTCTGGCAAACTTTGATGACATGGGGAGAGACATTTAAAGACTGATTCAGAAATCTACATAGGCTGCTAACTTCTCTAGGACTTTGTGTGTAGAACATGGGAAAAGCAGCCTTTGAAGGTGCACCCCTGTCCCTGGGTACTGGTCAGTCTGCTGGTTAGCTGGGCGTGGGGAATGGCTATTGGTTAACTATACTGTCTAGCTGAGCCAGTGCATCCAACTTGAGCACTGTTAGAATCACCTGGAAGGTTTGCTCAAACACAGATTATAGGACCCCATTCCCAGAGCCTCTGTTGCAGTAGGTTTGGGAGTAGATTTGGACATGCGTAACTAACCCACTGAGCCTCAGCAAAACTGCCTAGCCTCAACAGTGTTGGCCAGTATGCTCAGAACTCTGTTCCCTAGGCTATTTCAGGATCATGAAAGTGCTAGTATTAATTTTTTCCTTAAAGTTGGATAATGTCCCTCTCTTTGCTATGGATTTTGCCATCCTTGTTCATCCCAACTGGAGACTCAAGCTAAGAACAGCTATTCTGCCTGAAGCCAAAGTTCACTTGGTTTAGCAGGGTCAAGCCAGGCCAGGAGTATGAAGGCAGAGAAGGAAAGGCAAGAAGAGAGCAGAAGGCTGTTTTCTCCCTGCTCCCTCCCACATTCCAGCCCGCCCTGTTTTTCTGGAGTGTGTCTGTTTAAGGGCCCTCTTGACTCTGGAATTGAATGCTAAGTGGTTGGGTGTGTAGCTGGAAGTTAGTCAGGTCTGTTTGGTAGTAAGATGCTGACAGGACACCAAGTAAATACTCTTTAGGGTATTTTGTTTTGCTTAAAGATTTATTTATTTTTAATTTATGTGTATGAATCTTTTGCCTGCATGCATGTGTGTTTGTATGTATATGCATCATCTGTGCACCTGGTACCTACAGAGACCTCAAGAGGGTGTCAGATCCCTGAGAACTGGAGTTAAAGATGCTCTCGAGCTGCCCTGTGAGCTCTCAGCAGGAGCAGCCTCGTCTACATAGCAAGTTCCAGGCAATCTGTGGCTGTAGAGAGACTCAGAGGCCCAGTGAAGGGTTGGGTGAGTAGAACCTACAAAATGTATTTTCCCTTGGTTAGAGGCACGCCTAGATTAAAGAGCTGAGGGGACTGGAAATACAGTCCAGTGGTAGAGCACTGGCGTACCATGCACAAGGTCCTGGGTTCTATCGCGAGTACTACAATAAAAAAAAAATCTATCAGAAATAAAGAGGTGATCTGTGTCAAGTACCAGCAGCTGATCGGTTGTTGACTGCATTCCTGGAAAACCTTTCTGTTCTTTCCAGCTCACTGTGAGGAGGAAGAACTCCATGAAATGGAGGGAGAGTGGATGGAGTGCCACATCCTTCGCTTGTGTAGGCCTGTGATGCAGAAAACAGCCTAGGAGCTCTGGTTCAAGGACTAGAAAAAAGTCCTGCATTTGAAATGTGCCCAGTTTTTGGAAGAAAGCGCTCATTGATGCAACCACTGCAGAAACAGAGACTTCATTCCTTATCACCACTTCATAGTGGACATTCGACTCAAAACTTTGGGCATAGATACAGTTAAGATGATGGCAAAACCCGAAGGATTTAAAAGTAAACTTGGTTCCTTCCTAACCAATCCAAACTCTTCCTGGGAAGTCTGGAGATTAAATTCTAGAAGGAGTGGATCTGGACCTTGAAGGCTTGAAGTTCCCTGGAGGGCTGGGGCAAAACAGCAGCACAGGTCCATGGGAAAGAGCAGTGTAGAGCTTGAGATGCACCTGAGATAGCAGAATTATTGTCACTGTTACTTGCAGAGAGGATTTGGCCACACAGGGCTTTGGCAAATAAGGTGTGATGTTCGCCAGGCAGGAGGTCTCAATTCTCTTTATTCGCGGCTGCGGGTGGAGGCGGCTATAGATCGGCGGGTCTGAAGCGGCGGCGGGTGCAGGGAGGCTCTTTAGGCGGTTGCGGGTGGGCTCTGTGTCAAGCTGGTGAGATGCCCTGCCATCACTGGTCTGACAGCAGAAGTGTTGTTTGAAATTCTCCCCTGCTCGAACATGAAGATGATGAAGAGTGCCCGGGCCACCCTAGTGAAATCAAATGTTTTTGATTGCTTCTGGAATGGCAAGGATCTTCAATTGACCCTAAAGCAGAATGTGTCCACATTGGAGGTGCATTGTCGCTCCATGGCTCTGAGGCCCAGTGAAGGTTCGGGTGAGTCGTGCCTACAAAATGTCAGTATTTTCCATCAGTTAAAGGCACGCCTAGATTAAAGTGCTGTGGGGACTGGAAATACATTGAAGTGATAGAGCACTGAGCTACCATGCACAAGGTCCTGGGTTCAATCCCGAGTACTACAATTAAAAAAAAAAAATCTATCAGAAATAAAGAGGTGATCTGTGTCAAGTACCAGCAGCTGATCAGTTGTTGACTGCCTTCCTGGAAAACCTTTCCTGTTCTTTCCAGCTCACTGTGAGGAGGAAGAACTCCATGAAATGGAGGGAGAGTTGATGGAGTGTCACATCCTTCGCTTCTGTAGACCTGTGATGCAGAAAACAGCCTATGAGCTCTGGCTCAAGCACCAGAAAAAAGTCCTGCATTTGAAATGTGCCCATTTTTTGGAAGAAAGTGCTCATCGATGCAACCACTGCAGAAACAGAGACTTCAATCCTTATCACCACTTCATAGTGGATGTTCGACTCAAAACTTTGGGCTTAGATACAGTTAAGAAGATGGCAAAATCCCAACGATTTAAAAGTAAACATGCTTCCTTCCAAACCAATCCCAACTCTTCCTGGGAAGTCTGGAGATTAAACTCGAGAAGGAGTGGATCGGGACCATGAAGGCTTCAAGTTCCCTCGGGGCTGGGGCAAAACAGCAGCACAGGTCCATGGGAAAGAGCAGTGTAGAGCTTGGGATGCACCTGGGATAGCAGAATTATTGTCACTGTTACTTCCAGAGAGGATGTGGCCACACAGGGCTTTGGCAAATAAGGTGTGATATTGCCGGGCTGGGGGGTCACAATCTCTCTTTTTTGCGGGTGCGGGCGTGGGCGGCTACAGATTGGCGGGTCCGCAGTGGTGGCGGGTGCAGGCAGGCTCTGTAGGCAGTTGGGGGTGGGTTCTGTGTGAAGCTGGTGAGATGCGCTGCCATCAATGGTCTGACAACAGGACTGTTGTTTGAAATTCTCCCCTGCTGGAACATGAAGATGATGAACAGCGTCCTGGCCACCCTAGTGGAATCAAATGTTTCTGATTGCTTCCGGAATGGCAATGATCTTCAATTGACCCTGAAGCAGAATGTGTTCACATTTGAGGTGCATTGTCGTTCCATGACCCTGAGGCCCAGTGAAGGGTTGGGTGAGTAGTGCCTACAAAATATCAGTATTTTACCTCGGTTATAGGCACGTCTAGATTAAAGAGCTGAGGGGACTGGAAATACAGTCCAGTGATAGAGCACTGGCCTACCATGCACAAGGTCCTGGGTTCAATCCCGAGAACTAGAATTTAAAAAAAAAAATCTATCAGAAATAAAGAGGTGATCTGTGTCAAGTACCAGTAGCTGATCGGTTGTTAACTGCCTTGCTGAAAAACCTTTCCAGTTTTTCCAGCTCACTGTGAGGAGGAAGAACTCCATGAAATGGAGGGAGAGTTGATGGAGTGCCACATCCTTCGCTTCTGTAGCCCTGTGATGTAGAAAAGAGCGTATGAGTTCTGGCTCAAGGACCATAAAAAAGTCCGGCATTTGAAACGTGCCTATTTTTTGGAAGAAAGTGCTCATCGATGCAACCACTGCAGAAACAGAGACTTCATTCATTATCACCACTTCATAGTGGACGTTCAACTCAAATCTTTGGGCATAGATACAGTTAAGAAGATGGGAAAATTGCAAGGATTTAAAAGTAAACTTGGTTCCTTCCTAACCAATCCCAACTCTTCCTGGGAAGTCTGGAGATTAAACTCTAGAAGGAGTGGATCTGGACCTTGAAGGCTTCAAGTGACCTGGGGGGCTGGGGCAAAACAGCAGCACAGGTCCAAGGGAAAGAGCAGTGTAGAGCTTGGGATGCACCTGGGATAGCAGAATTATTGTCACTGTTACGTCCAGAGAGCATTTGGAAACACAGGAATTTGGCAAATAAGGTGTGATGTTGGCGGGCAGGGGGCCTCAATCTCACTTTTTTCGCGGCTGCGGATGTAGGCGGCTACAGATTGGCGGGTCCGGGGTGGAGGCGGGTGCAGGCAGGCTATGTAGGCATGATGGGCGGGCTCTGTGTGAAGCTGGTAGGATGCGCTGCCATCACTGGTCTGACAACAGAAGTGTTGTTTGAAATTCTCCCCTGCTCGAACATGAAGATGATGAACAGGGCCCTGGCCACCCTAGTGAAATCAAATGTTTTTGTTTGCTTCCAGAATGGCAAGGATCTTAAATTGACCCTAAAGCAGAATGTGTTCACATTTGAGGTGCATTATCGTTCCATGGCCCTGAGGCCCAGTGAAGGGTTGGGTGAGTAGTGCCTACAAAATGTCAGTATTTTCCCTCGGTTAGAGGCACGCCTAGATTAAAGAGCTGAGGGGACTGGAAATAAAGTCCGGTGATAGAGCACTGGCCTACCATGCACAGGGGTTCTATCGCGAGTACTACAATAAAAAAAAAATCTATCAGAAATAAAGAGGTGATCTGTGTCAAGAACCAGCAGCTGATCGGTTGTTGACTGCCTTCCTGGAAAACCTTTCTGTTCTTTCCAGCTCACTGTGAGGAGGAAGAACTCCATGAAATGGAGGGAGAGTTGATGGAGTGCCACATCCTTTGCTTCTGTAGACCTGTGATGCAGAAAACAGCCTATGAGCTCTGGCTCAAGGACCAGAAAAAAGTCCTGCATTTGAAATGTGCCCATTTTTTGGAAGAAAGTGCTCATCGATGCAACCACTGCAGAAACAGAGACTTCTTTCCTTATCACCACTTCATAGTGGACGTTCGACTCAAAACTTTGGGCATAGATACAGTTAAGAAGATGGCAAAATCCCAAGGATTTATAAGTAAACTTGCTTCCTTCCTAACCAACCGCAACTCCTCCTGGGAAGTCTGGAGAATAAACTCTAGAAGGAGTGGATCTGGACCATGAAGTCTTCAAGTTCCCTCGGAGGCTGGGGTAAAACAGCAGCACAGGTCAATGGGAAAGAGCAGTGTAGAGCTTGGGATGCATCTGGGATAGCAGAATTATTGTCACTGTTACGTCCAGAGAGGATTTGGAAACACAGGGCTCTGGCAAAGAAGGTGTGATGATGCCGGGTAGGGGGTCTCAATCTCTATTTTTTCGCAGCTACGGGTATAGGCCGCTAAAGATTGGCGGGTCCACGGTGGCGGCAGGTGCAGGCGG
This sequence comes from Nannospalax galili, assembly GCF_000622305.1. Lineage (NCBI taxonomy): Eukaryota > Metazoa > Chordata > Mammalia > Rodentia > Spalacidae > Nannospalax > Nannospalax galili. The sequence goes on along the minus strand of NW_008341204.1, from coordinate 4,480 downwards.
GCTCTGTGCCAAGCTGGTAGGATGCGCTGCCATCACTGGTCTGACAACAGAACTGTTGTTTGAAATTCTCCCCTGCTGGAACATGAAGATGATGAACAACGCCCTGGCCACCCTAGTGAAATCAAATGTTTTTGATTGCTTCTGGAATGGCAAGGATCTTCAGTTGACCGTAAAGCAGAATGTGTCCACATTTGAGGTGCATTATCGCTCCATTACCCTGAGGCCCAGTGAAGGGTTGGGTGAGTAGTGCCTACAAAATGTCAGTATTTTACCTCGGTGAGAGGCACGCCTAGATTAAAGAGCTGAAAGGACTGGAAATACAGTCAAATGATAGAGCACTGGCCTACCATGCACAAGGTCCTGGCTTCAATCCCGAGTACTACAATTAAAAAAAATATATATCTATCAGAAATAAATAGGTTGTGTGTGTCAAGTACCAATAGCTGATTGGTTGCTGACTGCCTTCCTAAAAAACCTTTCCTCTTCTTTCCAGCTCACTGTGAGGAGGAAGAACTCCATGAAATGGAGAGAGAGTTGATGCAGTGCCACATCCTTTGCTTCTGTAGACCTGTGATGCAGAAAACAGCCTATGAGCTCTGGTTCAAGGACCAGAATAAAGTCCTGCATTTGAAATGTGCCCAGTTTTTGGAAGAAAGTGCTCATCGAGGCAACCACTGCAGAAACAGAGACTTCATTCCTTATCACCTCTTCATAGTGGACGTTCGACTCAACACTTTGGGCATATATACAGTTAAGAAGATGGCAAAGTCCCAAGTATTTTGCTTCCTTCCTAACCAACCGCAACTCTACCTGGGAAGTCTGCAGATTAAACTCTAGAAGGAGTGGATCTGGACCATGAAGGTTTCAAGCTCCCTTGGAGGCAGGGGCAAAACAGCAGGACAGGTCAATGGGAAAGAGCAGTGTAGAGCTTGGGATGCAGCTGGGATAGCAGAATTATTGTCACTGTTACTTCCAGAGAGGATTTGGCCACACAGGGCTTTGGCAAATAAGGTGTGATGTTGCCGGCCAGGGGGGTCACATTCTCTCTTTTTTGTGGCTGCGGGTGTAGGCGGCTATAGATTGGCACGTCCGTGGTGGCGGCGGGTGCAGGCAGGCTCTGTAGGCGGTTGCGGGTGGGTTCTGTGTGAAGCTGGTGAGGTGCGATGCCATCAGTGGTCTGACAACAGGACTGTTGTTTGAAATTCTCTGGCCCAGTGAAGGTTTGGGTGAGTCGTGCCTTCAAAATGTCAGTATTTTCCATCGGCTAGAGGCACGCCTAGACTAAAGTGCTGTGGGGACTGGAAATACAGTCAAGTGATAGAGCACTGAGCTACCATACGCAAGGTCCTGGGTTCAATCCCGAGTACTACAATTAAAAAAAAAAAATCTATCAGAAATAAAGAGGTGGTCTGTGTCAAGTACCAGTAGCTGATCGGTTGTTGACTGCCTTCCTGAAAAACCTTTCCGGTTTTTCCAGCTCACTGTGAGGAGGAAGAACTCCATGAAATGGAGGGAGAGTGGATGGAGTGCCACATCGTTCGCTTCTGTAGACCTGTGATGCAGAAAACAGCCTATGAGTACTGGCTCAAGGACCAGAAAAAAGTCCTGCATTTGAAATGCGCCCATTTTTTGGAAGAAAGTGCTCATCGAGGCAACCACTGCAGAAACAGAGACTTCATTCATTATCACCACTTCATAGTGGACGTTCGACTCAGAACTTTGGGCATAGATACAGTTAAGATGATGGCAAAACCCCAAGGGTTTAAAAGTAAACTTGCTTCCTTCCTAACCAATCCCAACTCTTCCTGAGAAGTCTGGAGATTAAACTCTAGAAGGAGTGGATATGGACCTTGAAGGCTTCAAGTTCGCTGGGGGGCTGGGGCAAAACAGCAGCACAGGTCCATGGGAAAGAGCAGTATAGAGCTTGGGATCCACCTGGGATAGCAGAATTACTGTCACTGTTACGTCCAGAGAGGATTTGGAAACACAGGGCTTTGGCAAATAAAGTGTGATGTTACCGGGCAGGGGGTCACAATCTCTCGTTTTTTGCGGCTGTGGATGTAGGTGGTTACAGATCGGCGGGTCTGCGGCAGCGGCGGGTGCAGGCAGGCTCTGCAGGCGGGCCCTGTGTCAAGCTGGTGAGATGCGCTCCCACCACTGGTCTGACACAGAAGTGTTGTTTGAAATTCTACCCGGCTGGAACACGAAGATGATGAACAGCTGAGAACTGGAGTTAAAGATGCTCTCGAGCTGCCCTGTGAGCTCTCAGCAGGAGCAGCCTCGTCTACATAGCAAGTTCCAGGCAATCTGTGGCTGTAGAGAGACTCAGAGGCCCAGTGAAGGGTTGGGTGAGTAGAACCTACAAAATGTATTTTCCCTCGGTTAGAGGCACGCCTAGATTAAAGAGCTGAGGGGACTGGAAATACAGTCCAGTGGTAGAGCACTGGCGTACCATGCACAAGGTCCTGGGTTCTATCGCGAGTACTACAATAAAAAAAAAATCTATCAGAAATAAAGAGGTGATCTGTGTCAAGAACCAGCAGCTGATCGGTTGTTGACTGCATTCCTGGAAAACCTTTCTGTTCTTTCCAGCTCACTGTGAGGAGGAAGAACTCCATGAAATGGAGGGAGAGTTGATGGAGTGCCACATCCTTTGCTTCTGTAGACCTGTGATGCAGAAAAGAGCCTATGAGCTCTGGCTCAAGGACCAGAAAAAAGTCCTGCATTTGAAATGTGCCCATTTTTTGGAAGAAAGTGCTAATCACGCTCATTGATGCAACCACTGCAGAAACAGAGACTTCATTCCTTATCACCACTTCAGAGTGGACGTTCGAATCAACACTTTGGTCATAGATACAGTTAAGAAGATGGCAAAGTCCCAAGGATTTAAAAGTAAACTTGCTTCCTTCCTAACCAATCCCAACTCTTCCTGGGAAGTCTGGAGATTAAACTCTAGAAGGAGTGGATCTGGACCTTGAAGGCTTCAAGTTCCCTGCGGGGCTGGGGCAAAACAACAGCACAGGTCCATTGGAAAGAGCAGTGTAGAACTTGGGATGCACCTGGGATAGCAGGATTATTGTCACTGTTACGTCCAGAGAGGATTTGGAAACAAAGGGCTTTGGCAAATAAGGTGTGATGTTCGATGGGAAGGAGGACTCAATCTCACTTTTTTCACGGCTGCGGGTGTGGTGGCTACAGATCGTTGGATCTGCGGCCATGGCAGGTGCAGACAGGTGCTGTAGGCCGTTGCGGGCTGCCTCTGTGTCAAGCTGTTGAGATGCGCTGCCATCACTGGTCTGACAACAGAACTGTTGTTTGAAATTCTCCCCTGCTGGAACATGAAGATGATGAACAGGGTCCTGGCCACCCTAGTGAAATCAAATGTTTTTGATTGCTTCCAGAATGGCAAAGATCTTCAATTGACTCTAAAGCAGAATGTGTCCACATTGGAGGTGCATTGTCGCTCCATGGCTCTGAGGCCCAGTGAAGGCTTGGGTCAGTAGTGCCTACAAAATGTCACTATTTTCCCTCGGTTAGATGCATGGCTAGATTAAAGAGCTGAGGGGACTGGAAATACCGTCCAGTGATAGAGCACTGGCCTACCATGCACAAGGTCCTGGGATCAATTCCGAGAACTAGAATTTAAGGAAAAATAATCTATCCGAAATAAAGAGGTGATCTGTGTCAATTAAGAGTAGCTGATTGGTGGCTGACCGCCTTCCTGAAATACCTTTCCTGTTCTTTCCAGCTCACTGTGAAGAGGAAGAACACCATGAAATGGAGGGAGAGTTGATGGAGTGCCACATCCTTCGCTTCTGTAGACCTGTGATGTGGAAAACAGCCTATGAGCTCTGGCTCAAGGACAAGAAAAAAGTCCTGCATTTGAAATGTGCCCATTTATTGGAAGAAAGTGCTCATCGATGCAACCACTGCAGAAACAGAGACTTCATTCCTTATCACCACTTCATAGTGGACGTTCTACCCAAAACTTTGGGCATAGATACAGTTAAGAACATGGCAAAATCCCAAGGATTTATAAGTAAACTTGCTTCCTTCCTAACAAACCGCAACTCCTCTTGGGAAGTCTGGAGATTAAACTCTAGAAGGAGTGGATCTGGACCATGAAGTCTTCAAGTTCCCTCGGAGGCTGGGGCAAAACAGCAGCACAGGTCAATGGGACAGAGCAGTGTAGAGCTTGGGATGCATCTGGCATAGCAGAATTATTGTCACTGTTACGTCCAGAGAGGATTTGGAAACACAGGGCTTTGGCAAATAAGGTGTGATGTTGCCGGGTAGGGGGTCTCAATCTCTATTTTTTCGCAGCTAGGGGTGTAGGCGGCTACAGATTGGCGGGTCTGCGGTGGCAGCAGGTGCAGGCAGCCTCTGTAGGCGGTTGTGGGCGGGCTCTGTGTCAAGGTGGTAGGATGCCCTGCCATCACTGGTCTGACAACAGAAGTGTTGTTTGAAATTCTCCCCTGCT
>NW_008341203.1:0-254 GCF_000622305.1 Nannospalax galili | reverse complement strand
AGACCAACTCAGCTCCTTCTCTGGGCCCCAGGAGCACTCTGGGCCTGGCCCCGCCCTCACCTCCATCTGCTTCCCTGGGCCTGCTCGACCCACTAGCCTCTTTCCTGGACCCCAGGGCTGACCTTTCCTCTTCCTGATCCTTTGCATCCAGACCAACCCAGCTCCTCAGTGCAGTCCCCAGAAGCACTTGGGGCTGCTTCTTGTCCCCAACTCCCTTTGCATCTCTGGGTGGCATGGCCACCAGCTGCACTAGA
>NW_008341202.1:485-811 GCF_000622305.1 Nannospalax galili | reverse complement strand
AACACATATTTTTTTAAAGCAAAGAGACTGACACTCATGGCAAGGCTGTTTACTACAATCTGTAGTAAACGGGTTTTAACACAGAATGCTTCTGGTCATTCGTTTTCACTGTAGTAAACATATTGTTAGAACTACTGTTCTTTCTATAGGAAGGAAGCACTTAGATACACAAGTGACACATATGTTTCTAAAGCAAAGACACTGTCACTCATTGCAAGACTCTTTTGGTTACAATTCGTAGGACTTGGGGTTTAACGCAAAATGCTTCTGTTCATTCCTTTGCACTCTATTAAACACATTGCTAGAACTACTGTTCTTTCTGCATG
>NW_008341202.1:0-364 GCF_000622305.1 Nannospalax galili | reverse complement strand
CACATGATTACAAGAAGCATTTCACTATAGCTTTGACATATTCAGTAACACACTCCAGAGCAAGGATACATCTCTTTCAATAGTGACTATAAATTTTTAGGTTCTCAGTTGAATTAATCCAGTTCTACATTTTTGAACTCAATATAAACACTGTAACACATAAAATTGAATGAGTTTTTACCTTTTAAAAAAGATCTCCATTTCATTTTAAAATACGCTTATTTAACATTTTTTTTTCAAAATTGGCTGTACATTTCTAGGTTTACAGATGAATTATTATGCTTATACAATTTTTTTCACATTATAAACTCTTTAAGACATAAAATTAAATGAGGTTTGAATGTTTAAAAAGATCTCCACTTCG
>NW_008341201.1:294283-294952 GCF_000622305.1 Nannospalax galili | reverse complement strand
AAGGCTTCCAGGTTTTTCCTGCTCCATTTCTGCAAATCCTGTACCGAAATTATGTCCTATCTTCAGCACTAGGGTCTTATCTACTAGATCTTGGAGATAAGCAAGAGGTTTGGCAATAGCCTGTGTTATTTTGAGTCTCCTCGACCATTCTCACCAATAACTCAAAGGGAGGTCTCTCCTGTCTTGTACTGTGTTCCTTGACAATCAGTTATGCACTAATGTTCAGACATGGTATGTGAATTTTTCATCTGGTTTCCGAGGGCATCACATTTTCCTCTAGGTTTTTTAGCCTCCCAAGATTCAATCATCTCTACCCTTTTTTCTCCCATTGGTTATACCTCCTCCCTCTCTAGTTCCAGCACCCCAGTTCTCCCCACTCTTCCCCAATAACATCCACCTTCCACCATCATCCCTCCTGACTTCTCTCCTCCACCTCAATATGGCCCTTTGCATGTCCCTCCCACCTGTCCTCCTTTGCTGAACACTGCCACTTTTACCACCTCCCCAACTAGGAACATCGATTCCCTACTATCCCCCATTCAGGTTCTACCTTTTCCTTTACCTCCATGTATCCTTTCCATTTTTCTGGCTCCTGGTGTTACATCAATATATATACTCACATATAAGGGATTGGTGCTACAATCAGCAAATAAGGGAGAATATATGTCT
>NW_008341201.1:290998-294200 GCF_000622305.1 Nannospalax galili | reverse complement strand
GATAGATAGATAGATAGATAGATAGATGTATATATAGCCTTCCTCCCCCTTATATATACTCACATATAAGGGATTGGTGCTACAACTGGCAAATGAGGGAGAACATGTCACTTTCTTTTCTGCATTTGTATTACTTAGTATAACACTCTCTAGTTTCATGCATTTTCCTGCAAATTTCATAATTTCATCTTTTGTTACTGCTGATTAGAACTCCATTGTGTAGATGTACCACATTTTAATTACCCATTTGTCAGTTGAGGGACATTTAGGTTGTTTCCATTTCTTAGCTATTGTCAAGTCAGTGTCAAGTCAGAGGGAAAAAAACATGGATGTGCAGGTATCTCTACAATAGAATGAGTCCTTTGAGTACATGCCAAGGAGTGGTATCACTGGATTATATGGTAGGTTCATTTTTAGTATCTTGAGAGTTCTCCACACTGATTACCATAGTGGTTGCACAAGGTTTCATTCCCTTCAGAAGGGAATGAGTGTTCCTATTCCTCCACATCCTCTCCAGCATTTAGAGGCTTTCATTCTCTTGATGTTAGTCTGACTCAGGTAAGATGGAATTTTAAAGTAGTTTTTTTATCTGCATTTCTCTAATTATTAATGATGTTGAACACTTTTTATGGTGATTCGTAGTCATTTTTATTTCTTCATTTGAGAACTCCAGTTCTATTACCCTTCTTTCATTGGGTCATTTATTTTCTTATTTCTTTGTTTTTTTTGCATATTCTTGGTATTAATCCTCTTTTGTATGTGTAGCTGGTAAAGATTTTATCCCACTCACTGGGTTTCTAAATCACTTCCTTGGTTGATTCTTTTGGTGTACAGAAGTTTTGTAATTTAATGAGGTCCCATTCACTGATTATTGACCTTAGTGCCTGAGCAGGTGGTATTTAATTTAGAAACTTTTTTACTATGCCTATATCATGAAGGGTGCCACCTACGTTTTCTTCTAGCAGTTTCTGTGTTTCAGTTTTTATGTTGAGGTCTTTGATCCATTGGGAGTTGTCTTTGGTTCAGGATGAAAGATAAGGGTCCAATTTCATGCTTCTGTAGGTCGGGATCCAGTTATGCCAGCACCATTTGTTGAAGATGCTGTCTTTCCTCCATTGTGTGTTCTTGGCACCTTTGTACAATTTCAGGAGGCTAATTTGCATGTTCTCATGTTTGAGTCTCTTATTGTGTTTCACTGATTTAGAGTCTATATTTGTGCCACTACCATGCGGTTTTTTAAATTATTTTAGCTGTCTAATATAATGTGAGATCTGGTATGGTGGACCCCTCCATCCGCAACATTGATCAGTTTGGCCAAGTTTGCTTTGGTATCTGGGGTCTCTTGTGATTCCATATGAATTTTAGGATGATTTTTTAAGCTCTGTGTATAATGCTGTGGGTATTTTGATTGGCATTGCATTGACTCTATAAATTGATTCTGAAAAGATCATCATTTTCACAATATTGATTCTTCCAATTCATGAGCATGGGAGGTCCTCCTGTCTTCTGATGTCTTCCTCAATTTCTTTCTTTAAAGAGTTAAAATTTTCCTTGTAGTTGTAGAGATCTTTGATGCTTTGGTTAGACTTATTCCTGAATATTTTAATTTTTTGAATCTATTGTGAATGGGAGGCTTTCCTTGAGTGCTTTTTCTGATTGATGGTATTGGTATATCAAAGGCTATTGATTTTTGTAAGTTGACCTTTTACCCTACCATCTTACTGAATGTATTAATTATTCCTATCAGTTCTAGTGGAATTTTTGGATCTTTTATGTATAAGAGCAAATCATCTGCAAATAAGGATAATTGGCCTCTTCTCCAATTAGTACCTCTTTAATTTCCTTCTCTTGTCTTATTGCTCTTGCAAGAATTTCAAACTTTATATTGAAAAGGAGTGGAGATAGTGGACAGATTTTAATCAGAATTCTTCCAGTTTTTCTCCATTTAGGGTGATGTTGGATACGTGTTTGTTGTATACGCGTTTGCTCGAGACCAACTCCTTCTAGGACTTTTAACATGAATGCATGTTGAATTTAGTCAAAGGTCTTTTCTGCATCTGTTTAGATGACCATGTGCTTTTTTTCTTTAAGTCCACTTACATTTTTTATTACATTTATTGACTTAAGAATATTGAATCATCCTTGCATCTCTGGAATAAAGCCTACTTGAACGTGATTGATGATCTTTTAATGTGTTTCTGTATGTGGTTTGGGAGTATTTTGTGGAGTACCTTTGTATCTATGTTCATTAAGAATACGGGTCTGTAGTTTTCTTTTTTGTTTTGTCTTTACTTAATTTTAGTGTTATAGTGATACTGGCTTCCTAGAAGGAGTTAAGGAGTTCTCCCTCTGTTTCTATCTTTTTTAATAATTTCAACAGTATTAGTTGTAGTATCTATTCAAATATCTCATAGAATTCTGCCTTGAATCCATCTGGACCTGGGCTTCTTTTAGTCCTGAGGTTTTGTATTACTGTTTCAAATTCCTTATTTGTTTTGGGACTGTTCATGGTGTTGATCTCTTCTTGGTTTAACTTTGGTTATGTCAAGGATTTTAGATATTTATCCAGTTCTTTGAGATTTTCAAATTTAATAGAGTATAGGTTTTTAATGTATTCCTTACAATGTCTTGGAGTTTTTTTGGTGTTTCTTGTGATGTATCCCCTTTTGTTTCTGAGTCTATTGATTTGAATTTGCACTTTCTTTCTTTTGCTTAACTGTGCTAAGGGTCTGTCCATCTCGTTTAACCCTTCAAAGTAGCAGATCTTCAAAGTAGCAGATCTAAGATTCATTAATTTTTTGCATTGATTTCTTTCTTTGTAATTAATTTTTGCTCAAATTTTTGTTATTTCTTCTTGTCTGCTCGGTACGGCATTGATTTTTTTCTTGACTTGCCAGAATGTGAAGTTGTAAAATCAAGTCATTTACATGTACTCATTCTGATTTTTTAATGCAGGTACCTAGAGCTATAAACGTCCGCCTTAGGAGTGCTTTTAGGGTGTCCCAGAGGCTTTGTTTCATTATATTCTCATTTCATTTTGTTTCAGTAATACTTAATTTTATTTCTTTCTTAATTTTTTGACCCATTCATCATGATTTAGGAGTGTGTTGTTTAATCTCTATGAGTTTGTGTAGTTACTAGAGCTTCTTTTGCTGTTGATTATAAGCTTTATTGCACTGTGGCCTGATAGAAGGTATGGAAT
>NW_008341201.1:285333-286742 GCF_000622305.1 Nannospalax galili | reverse complement strand
CAGTGAGTCTTAGAAATCAAGTGCTTTTTGTGAAGATTATCAAGAGTGGATAAAACCCCAAATTACACATGTACAAAGAAGTGAAACTTTGGGGAGAAAAAACTATGCTGTGAGCCTCCAGACCTCCTCAGACTCAACCAAGAGCTGGCAATTGTTGGGGGAAAATGTTGATATGTGGGAAGCTTAATGTTTCGTGCAAGGCATCTCTCAGTACTTGACCTGAACTTACACTCCTGATGAATTCATCAGACTTCACATGTAATTTCCACTGTTCACCCGGAACCTCCCTTTCTCAGACAGCCTGTAGCTGGACTTCTGCCTCTGGCATATTCTATGGCCATTGCCTGTCCATCTGGACTGGACTCCTTCTGCGCCAGCTCTTTGATGACCTGCCATGTGCTGACTTGTTCTGTTTTGAAGCCGAACCTCATAAGACTTTCTAGATTGTAATCACTTGTCTTGCATTCAAGCCTGGCTCACTCCTCAGCCTCCAAACTTTTCATTGTCCCCATACCTGGTAAAATAGCAAAAAGGAAACCCTTACAAAGCTTCGTGAGGTCACTATTCATTCAGAAAGCCAGATGGGAATGAAAACGAATGACGAGTAAAGGAGATGTTGTTTGAAATATCAAAAAACCTTCTTGTACATTTAAAATATACATGAATCTAACATTGCTATCCATGAGTTGATTCGCAGGGTTTTAGAGCATTGTTTTAATATATTTCATTAATTATTTTTACTTCGTGTGTATGAGTATATTGCCTACAATAGGTGTAGGTGCACCTGTGTCATGGAGCAGCTGCAGAGAAGAAGGTGTTAGTTCCCCTGGAACTGGTGTTATCAGTGGTTGTTAGTAGCCATGTTTGTGCTGAATTGAATCCGGGTCATCTGCAAGAGCAGCTAGCGCTCTTAACTGCTGAGCCATCTCTCAAGCTCCATTTTCAAGTTCTCACATGAATCAATAATTAATTCCTGGAGCTGGAAAACTGGTTCAGTGGTTAAGAGCATGTGCTTCTCTTCCATGCAGATGACCTGTGTTCGGTTCCTAGCACCCACATGACAACTACAACCAGTTCCAGGGAAATCAAAACACTCTTTCTGGCTTCCATGGACATTGTACACATGTGGTACACCTACATACATGCACGCAACACACACCTAAAAGAGAATTAATTTTAAAATGTAGTTATTTTTAACCGATCTTTTTAAAATTTTTACAAAAACTTTATTGAGAATTTTGTACATTTATATTAGGTGTTTTGATCAAATCCATGCCCACTCCCTCTCCTCCAACATTACCCCCTCTGAAGAGGCAACACCAAAATCCTTCAAGGATTAGATAGAAGCTCCCAAATACCCTTGACATTTCTGGCCCCTGGAACAGAGATACTGTTAACAGGTCCAAGAA
>NW_008341201.1:282730-283301 GCF_000622305.1 Nannospalax galili | reverse complement strand
CCTTGAATCATGAATAGGAGATGTGAAGAAGTAAAAGCAAGAGTAATTAGCATTACAAGTTCTAGACAGGGAATTAAAAAAGGTCAGAACAGGAAAATTCAAATGTTCATATGAAAGTCCATTGGAGTTTCTTGAAAAGGGCACCCCAAAGCATCCCTCTATTGGGTTCTTCCTCATTATTCTTTTGTCTTCCAAGGCGGGACTAGTTGGCTGTGAAGAGTGGCTGGATACTCATTTGAGAGTCCATTGACCCTGCTTGGCACTCTTAATGAATGAGCACAGCCTTCAGCAAACCCAATTGTGACTGCTTAGCAATTAGGTGCAGCCGGAGTCAGGATAATGGTTGTTATTTTATGCAAAATGGACTGCTGTATAGCATCTGCTTATTAAAACGATCTGGAATTTTAAAGGATTTGGTGCTAGGAGCCACATATGAGGGAGAGCATATGTCATTTGTTTTTCTGAGTCTTTGTTACTTGACTTAGTATAACAGTTTCTAGATCCATCCATTTACCTGCAAAATTCATTATTTCATCTTCCTTTACTACTAAATAGAACTCCATTATGTAAA
>NW_008341201.1:280199-282461 GCF_000622305.1 Nannospalax galili | reverse complement strand
ACAACACAAGAGATGGTTGATGATCTGAATGTAATTTTCTCAAGTGGAGCATCAGATTTTATACAAGTTACAGAACAAGATTGTTCAAGCATCAGGTTGATTTCATGGTTAATCATTTTCTTAGAAATACAATTCAAAATCAAAACAATACAGTACAGTGTACAGTGTTTTTATCTAATTAATCAGGTGCTTAGACTATTTGTCCTTTTCCCTTAGTGGTTTGGCACCATCAGCTACTTATAAATTTCATGGTTGGTAATTTTATGGTTCCGTTTTCTCAATTTTATCTTACTTCTGAGGTTTCATTGGCCAAGGCCAATGACTAGGTCAGTGAAGTTGTGAAATAGCATCTTCCTTATAATAACTCCATATAACTTCAAAGGTTATTTCTCTAATCCATATTTCCCTATTTTTTCTTTCCATGTTTCCTATACTACCTGTAATTGTTCAAGTATACTTTGCTGCTGACTTGTAGTAAAGGCACCAAGGTGGTCTGGATCTGGCTAACCTATCCATGAACTGTAGTGAATACCATGAAACTTTCCTTCCTTGAATATTTACACATCTATTATTGCCTTCATAAACTCTTGTTTGAGGAAGTGGTTCATCAGTGGGCTCGGGGATTCCAAAACATTTCGGGTTAGGGAGAGGTTTAGTGTTATGTTTACGGTTAGGATTAGTGTTAGGTTTAAGGTTCATGTTCAGATTATGTTTAGGTATAGTGTTAGAGTTACAGTTACTGATAAGGGTATCACTATTGTTAGGCTTAGGGTTAAGATTAGGATTAAGATAAGGGTTGGGTCTACATGAGGGTGAGGTTTAGCTTTAAGGTTACAGTTACAGATAGGTTTAGGTTTAGCATTATGATTAAACTTATGGTTATGTTTAGGTTCAGGGTTAGCGATATGGTTAGGGTTTGAATTAGTGTTAGGTTTAGGGTTAGCGATACATTCAGGGTAAGTGTTAGGGATTTTTTCAGGTCTACTGTTAGTGCTAGATTCAGGATTGGGGTTAGGGTTAAGAATATTTTCAGGTTTATTGTTAGTGTTATATTCAGGATTAGGGTTAGGCTTAGGGTTAAGATTAGGGTTAGCATTAGGGTGAGGGTTAGGGTTAGGTTAGGGTTAGGGTTATGGTTAGGGTAGGGTTAGGGTTATCGGTTAGGGTAGGGTTAGGGTTATCGGTTAGGGTAGGGTTAGGGTTATCGGTTAGGGTAGGGTTAGGGTTATCGGTTAGGGTAGGGTTAGGGTTATCGGTTAGGGTAGGGTTAGGGTTATCGGTTAGGGTAGGGTTAGGGTTATCGGTTAGGGTAGGGTTAGGGTTATCGGTTAGGGTAGGGTTAGGGTTATGGTTAGTGTTGGGGTTAGATTAGGGTAGCAGATGGGAGATCATTAGGCATTGGGTTAGTGTTAGGGTTAGGGAAGCTACAGAAATATGTTTAGGGTTAGGTTAAGTGTTAAGGTTAGGGTTAATTATAGGATTAGGGGTACTGATAGGGTTAGGGTTAAGATTAGGGTTACTGTTATGGTTATGTTTAGGGTGAGGAATAAGTTAAGGATGAGAGTTAGGGTTAGGACTAGGTATAGTTTTAGTGTTAGGGTTAGGGTTAATTTTAGGGTTAGGGAAATCTCAACATTATGGTTAGTATTACAGTTAAAGTTAGTGTTTAGGTTAGGATTAGGGGTGGGTAAAATTAGGGTTAGGGTTTGGTTAGGTTTAGGGTTAGGGATAGGGTGATGTTTACAGTTTGGATTTGGTTATTTTTCTGGTTAGGGTTTAGGTTAGAGTTAGATATGGGGTACAGTTAGGGCAGTGTTAGGGTAGGGGTAGGTTTAGGGTTAGGGTTAGGATTAAGGTTAGGCTTAGGTTTAGGTTTAGGTTTAGGGTTTAATTAGGGCTAGGGTATGATTAGTGTTAGTGTTAGGGTTAAGAATAGATTTAGGTTAGGGATAGAGTGAGGGTTAGGTTTACTGTTATGATTAGGGTAAGGTTTAGGATTATCGTTAGGGTTCTGTTTAGGAATAGGGTTAGTGTCAGGGTTACGGTTAGGGTAAATGTTAGGGTTAATGTCAGGGTTAGAACTAGGGCTGGGGTTATGTTTTAGTTAGGGTTATGTTTAGGGCTAGGGTTAAGGATAGGGGTACGACTGGGTTTAGGATTAGGGTTCTGTTTCAGGGATAGCTTTACGGTTAGTGTTATGGTTAGGATTAAGGTTAGGTTAGGGTTAGGGTTAGGGTTAAGGCTAATGTTAGGTTTAGGGTT
>NW_008341201.1:251548-280116 GCF_000622305.1 Nannospalax galili | reverse complement strand
GTTTCCCAGTCCCCATTGGTTCCCAGTGTCCCAGTGTCCAGTTGTCACTCTCCCACTGGTGCTGTGATCTCGTTGTCAGTCTCTAGGTCACCAGGCAGATTTTAGGTTGGCTACTTCTGTGGCTGAGACCAGAAACTACCTCGCACATGTGCCATTTGTCAGGCAGGCCTTCCTCCTGCAGGTGTGGATTAGGGTTAGGGTTTTTTTAGGGTTATGTTTAGGGTTAGGTTCAGGGTTAGGTTTAGGATTAGGGTTCTGGTTAGGTTCAGGACGAGAGTTAGGGTTAAGAATAGAGTTAGGGTTATGGATAGGTTTAGGGATAGTATTGGGTTAAGGTTACTGTTAGGATTACGCATCTTGTTAGGTTTAAGTTCAGGGTTAGGGTTAGGGTTAGCGTTAGCATTAAGTTTAGGGTTAGTTTAGGGTTTGGGTTATGGTTAACGATATAGTTAGGGTTGGGGTTAGGTATAGGGTTATACATTTCTAACTTCACAAAATTCTTTACAACTTGTATGTAAAAGGACTGTGGCTTCAATGTCAGTCAGGTTGCTTAAGAAAAACATGTGTCACATCTGTTTCTAAGACTTTCTTTCCCATAGAAATCAGTTCAGGGATAGGTTTAGGGTTAGCGTTAGCATTAGGTTTAGGGATAGGTTAAGATTTGGGTTAGGGTTAATGATATAATTAGGGTAAGGGATTGGTTTAGGGCTAGTGTTAGGTTAAGGTTACTGCTAGGGTTACACTTAGCATTAGGGTTAAGGATAGAGTTAGGGTTAGGGATATGTTTAGTGTTAATGTTAGGTTACGTTACTATTAGAATTCCACTTAGTATTAGGTTTAAGTATAGGGTTAGGATTAGCATTAGCATTAGTGTTAGGGTTAGGTTAGGGTTTGGATTAGGGTTTGCTTTAGAGTTAGCATTAGGGTTAAGGATAGTTATAGTGTTAGGATTTGGGTCAAGTTTTCGGTTAGGATTGGAGTTAGATTAGGTTTAGGATTAGGGTTATGATTAGGGTTAGGTATAGGTTTAGGGATAAGGATAGTATTAGGCTTAGGGTTTGGGTTACCATAAGGGATAGGTTTAGTTTTGATCTAAGGTTAGTGTTCGGGTTATCTTTATGTTTATCTTTAGTCTTAGGGTCAAATCTAGTGTTAAGTTTAGGGTGGGGTTACGTAGGGTTAGAGTTAGGGTTAGGGTAATGGTAATTTTTATGGATAGGGTTAGGGTTAGGGTTAGGATTAAGTCAGGTTATGGTTAGGTTTAGGGTTAGGGTTCTGGTCAAGGTTAGGTTTAGACTTATGGTTAGGGTTAGTTTTATGGTCAGGGTTAGGTTAGGGATTGGTTATAGTATGGTTAGTGTTACAGATAGGATTAGGGATAGGTTTAGGGTTATGTTTAAGCTTAGGTTTGTGTTAGGGTGTGGAATTGTGTTAGGGTTATTTTTAGAGTTAAGTTTAGGGTTATGTTTAGGGTTATGGTTAGGTTTAGGCTTGGGTTTCGTGTTAGGTTTAGTGTTAATGATATAGTTAGGGTTAGGGATTGCTTTAGTGATAGGGTAAGGTTAAGGTTACTGCTAGGGTTATGCTTATTGTTATATTTAAGTTCAGGGCTAGGATTAAGGTTAGGGTTAGCATTAGGTTTAGGGTTAGGCTTAACCATATAGTTAGGGGAAGGGATTGGTTTAGGGAAAGTGTTAGGTTAAGGTTACTGCTAGGGTTATGCATAGGGTTTGTGTTAAGGATAGATTTAGGGATAAGGATATGTTTAGTGTTAGTGTTAGCTTACGGTTATTGTTTGGGTTATGCTTAGTGTTAGGTTTAAGTTTAGGGTTAGGGTTAGGATTAGTGTTAGGCTTAGGTTTAGGGTTAGATTTAGGGTTGTGGTTAGGGTTTTGTTTGGATCCTGTTTCAGTTTAGGGTTAGGGTTTGGTTAGGTTTAGAGTTAGGATTAGGTTTAGATTTAGGGTTAGGTCTACTGTTTATTTAGGGTTAGTTTAGGGTTAGGGTTAGGATGAGGTCTAGGCTAGGGTTAGGGCATGAGATTGTGTTAGGGTTATTTTTAGGGTTAAGTTTAGGGTTATGTTTAAGGTTAGTGTTGGGGTCAGGTTTGGGGTTAGTGTTAGGTTCAGTGTTAATGATATAGTTAGAGTTAGGGATTGCTTTAGGGATAGGGTAAGGTTAAGGTTACTGCTAGGGTTACGCTTAGTGTTAGGGTTAAGGATAGAGTTAGGGTTAGGGATAGGTTTATTGTTAGTGTTAGCTTAAGGTTACTATTAGGGTTATGCTCAGTGTTAGGTTTAAGTTTAGTGTTAGGGTTAGCATTAGCATTAGGTTTAGGGTTAGATTACGGTTTGGTTGGCATTTACAATATAGTTAGATTTAGGGATGGGTTTAAGGATATTGTTTGGTTAAGGTTACTGCTAGTGTTATGCTGAGGGTTAGTGTTAAGAATAGAGTTAAGGTTAGGGATAGGTCTAGTGGCTGTATTAAGCTTATTGTTAGGGTTATGCTTAGTGTTAGGTTTAAATTTAGGGTTAGGGTTAGGGTAAGGGTTACATTTAGGGTTAGGTTTAGGATTACTGTTAGGGTTAGTGGGTTAGGATTACTGTTAGGGTTAGTGACAGGTTTAGGTTTACTGTTATGGTTAGTGTTAGGGTTAGTTCAGTGTTAGGGTCAGCATTAGGCTAAGGGTGAGGGTGAAGGTGAGCATGATGGTGTGTGTGAGGGTGAGTGTGAGTGTGAAGGTTAGTGTTAGGTTTAGGGTTAGGATTAGGGTTAAGTTTAGGGATAGGGTTAGGGTTAGGTTAGTGTTAGGGTTAGGGTTGGGGTAGGTTTAGGAGCAGGGTAAGGTTTAGAAATAGGGAGATGGTTAGGGTTAGGGCTAGTTTTAGGGATAGAGTGTTGGATATAGCTAGGGATATGTTTAGGTTTATGTTTAGTGTTAGAGTTAGGTTTAGGTTTAGGCTTCAGGTTACCATAAGGGTTAGGGTTAGGCTTAGGTTTATGTTAAGGTTAGGGATAAAAATAGAGTTATGGTTTGGGATAGGTTTCGGGATAGTGATATGTTAACGTTACTGTTAGAATTAAGATTATTGTTAGGTTTAAGTTTAGGGTTAGGCTTAGGCTTAGGTTTAGGCTTAGGCTTTGGTTTAGGCTTAAACTTAAGCACAGAGTTATTGTTAAGGATATGTTTATAAATAGTGTTAGTTAAGGTTACTGTCTAGGGTTACACTTAGGGTTAGGGTTAAATTTAGAGTTAGTTTTAGGGATAGTTTTCAAGATAATGTTAGGTTAATATTATTGTTAGGGTTATACTCATTGATAAGTTTAAGTTTAGAGTTAGGGTTATTGTTGCATTTACGGGTAGGGTTATTATTAGGATTAGGTTTAGGGATAGGTTTATGTCTAAGATTAGGGTGAGGGTTAGGGTTAGTTTCAGTATTAGGTTCAGGGTTAGTATCACGCTGAGTGTGGGTTAGGGTTAGGGTTAGCGTTAGGGTTAGTGTTATGTTAGGATTAGGTTTACTGTTAGGTTTAGGGTTATGTTGAGGAGAAAGATAAGGTTTAAGATTACAGTTAGGGTTGGGGTTAAGGTAGGGATAGGTTTATGATTAGAGTATTAGGCTTAGGGTTATGTATTGGCTTAGGTTAAGGGTTAGGTTTAAATGTAGGGTTAGCTAGAGGTTTAGAATTAGGGTTAGGGTTAGGATTAGGGTTAGGGATAAGGATAGGGTTAGGTATAGGGTTAGAGTTAGGGTTTGTTTTAGGGTTAGAAATATGGCGAGGGTTGCAGTTACGGTTAAAGTTTTGGATAAGTTTAGGGTTAGGGTTTTGGGATAGGGTTAGGGTTAAGTTTGGTTTCGTTTAGGGTTAGGGTTAAACTTAGGGTTAGGGTTTGATTCAGGTTTAGTGCAAGTTTTAGGGTTAGGGTTAGGGTTAGAAATAGGACTGGGGTTAGGGTTAGGGTTATGTTTAGTCTTAGGTTTAGGTTTAGGGTTAGGTTTAGTTTAAGACTTAGGGTAAGGTCGAGGGTTAGAGTTAGGTTAGGAGTAAGAATAAAGTTAGGGTAAGGGATAGGTTTAGGAATAGTATTAGGTTAAGGATACTGTTAGAGTTATACTCATTGTCAGGTTTAAGTTTACGGTTAGGGTTAGGTTTAGGGTTAGGGTTAGCTTCAGTTTTATGGTTAAGGTTAAGGTGAGGTTGAAGTTTAAGGATAGGTTTATGGTTAGGGTTAGTGTTAGGGTTATGGTTATGGTTAAGTTTAGGATTAAGGTTAGGGTTACAGTAAGGGTTAAGGTTACGGTTTGGAATAGGTTTAGGTTTAGGGTTATTGTTGAATTTATGGTTTGTGTTACTTTGTGTTATTTTTAGGTTTAGGTTTAGTGTTAGCTTTAGATTCATGTTTAGGGTAGCGTTAGGAGTAGTGGTATGTTTATGGGTTGGTTTAGTGTAAATGTTATGTTTAGGGTTAAGGTTAAGATTAGAGATAGGGTTAGGGTTAGGGTTATGGTTAGGGCTAACGTTAGATTTAGGGAATGGATTAGCTTAGGCACATGGTTTGGGTTAGAGTGAGGATTAGGTTAGTGTTAGGGTTAGGGTTTTGGTTAGGGTTAGGGTTAGGTTTAAGGATAGGGTTGGGGCAGGGTTTGATATATGCTTACAGTTTCCGTTACGGTTAGGTATAGTGTTACAATTAATGTTACAGTTAAAGTTACACTTATTGTTAGAGTAAAGTTTAGGTTTACAGTTAGGATTTGGATTAGGGTTAAAGGTAGGTTACAGTTAGGGTTAGGGGTCAGGTTAGGGTTAGGGGTCAGGTAAGGTTTAGTTTTAGGTTAAGTTTAGGTGTAGGTTTAAGTTTAGGTTTAGGGTGAGGTTAGGCTTAGTGTTAGTGTTAGGTTTGAGTTAGGGTAAGCGTTAGGATTAGGGTTTGGTTTAAGTTTAGTGTAAGGTTTACTGTTAGGTTTAGATAAGGATTTGGGTGAGTGATACGTTTAGGGTAGGGTGAGTGTTAGTCTTAGGGGTAGGTTTAGGGTTAGGGATAGGGATAAGACTAGGGTTAGGAATAGGGATAGGTTTAGAGGAAGGTTTAGCGTTAGGTTTAGGGTAAGGCTTGGTATTGGCTTAGGATTAGGGTTGGGGTTAGGGCTTTGGTTAGTAACAGAGTTAGGGTTAAGGTTAGGGTTACAGTTAAGGACGGGATTAGGAATTGGGTTAGTTTTACGGTTAGGGTGAGGGTTACAGTTAGGTTTAGGGTTAGGGTTAGGGTTAGGATAGGTTTAGGGATAGGATTAGGTTTAGGTTTAGGGTTGGGTTTAGGGTTGATGCTAGGATTAGGGTTAGGGTTAGGGTTTCGGTTGGGGTTATAGTTAGGTTAGGGTTAGAGTTATGTGTAAGGTTATGTTTAGGTTTAGTGTTAAGGATATGGTTAGGTTTAGTTTTAGGGTTATCATTAGGTTACAGTTAGGTTTAGGATTAAGGTTACGGTTAATGTTAGGGTAAAGGATACAATGAGTGATAAATTTAGGTTTAGGGTTGGGGTTATGGTTAGTTTCAGGGTTAGGCTTAGGCTTAGGGTAAATATTAGGGTTAGGATTATGGTTAGGGTTATGATTTTTGTTAGGTTTAGAGAAATATTTATGGTTAGGTTGAGAGTTAGTGTTAGAGATAGGCTGAGGGTTGAGTCTATGGTTAGAGTTAGGGGTAGGAATAGTTGCAGGGAATAGTTGCAGGGTTAGAGCTAGGGTTAGGGTCAGACTTCTGATTAGATTAAGGGTTAGATTTAGGTTTGTGTTTAGAGTTAGGGTTAGGGATTCATTTAGGTTTAGAGTTTGGGATATGGTTTGGGATTAGCTTTAGGTTTATCTAAAGGGTTAGGTTTCGGGTAGGGTTAGGGGTAGGACTAGGGTTAAGGTGAGTGTTAGGTTTAGGTTTACCTTTAGATTAGGGCTATTTTTATGGATAGGGTTAAGACATAGTTTAGGTTTAGTGTTTAGGTTATTGTTAAAATGAGGCATAGGGTGAGTGATAGGTTTAGGGTAGGCTTAGGTTGACATTTACCATTAGGTTTATGGTTGGGTTAGGGATAGATTTAGTGAAAGTAATAGGGTTAGAGTTAATGTTAATGTTAGAGATAGGCTTAAGGTTAGGTTTATGGTTAGGGTTTCGGTTAGTTTCAGGGTTAGGGTTAAGGTTAAGATTAGGGTTAGGAATGTTTAGGGTTAGGGTTAGGGTTAGGGTTAGGTTAGGTTTATGTTTAGGTGTGGGGTCATGGTTAGGTTTAGATTTAGAGTAAGTTTATAGTTAGCATTAGTGTTAGTGATAGGGATAAGTTTAGGGTTTGGTTATGGGTTAGGGATAGGTTTAGTGTTAGGGATAGGGTTAATGTTACTTTTAGGTTTAGAGTTATTCATAGGTTTTTTTTAATTTTAGAGTTAGGGTTAGCTTTATGGTTATAGTTAGGTATATGGTTAGGGTTAGGATTATTGTTAGGGTTATGGTTAGCGTTAAGGATAAGGATAGGGATAGGGTTAGAGTTAGCGTTATGGTTAGGTTTAGGATTAGGATTATGGTTAGGGTTAGGTTTAGTTTTAGTTTAGGCTTAAGGTTGCGGTTAGTGTTTGGTTTAGGTTTAATATATGTTTCAGGGTTAGGGTTAGGGTAAGGTTTAGGGTGACTGATAGGTTTAGGTTAGTGTTAGGATTAGGGCGGGGTTAGGGTTGGGGTAGTTTTAGGCTTAGCATTAGGATTAGTGTTAAGGCTAGGGTTAGGATAAATCGGAGATTCAGGATTAGGTTAGGGTTAGGGTTAGGGTTACCTTCATGGTTAGTTATAGGTTTAGGGTAATGGTTAGGGTTACAGTTAGTGTTAGGGATAGGTTTGGGTTAGTTTTAAGATTAAGGCTAGGGTGGCTTTTAGGTTTAGTGCTAGGCTTATGTTTAGGGTTAGCCTTAGGGTCAGGGTTATGGTTCAGATTAGGTGTAGGTTTTGGGTTAGGGTTAGAGTTAGGGTTAAGGTTAGAGTTAGGGTTAGGGTAGGTTTAGGGTTAAGGTTAGGGTTGGAGGTATGTTTAGGGTTAGCGATAGGTTTAGATTTAGGATTAGGTTACGGTTCTGGTTAGGATTAGTGTTAGTGTTAGGGTGAGGGTTAGGTTTAGGTTAGGTTTAGTTTAGGGTTAGTATTAGGGTTAGCGTTTGGTTTTGGTTTAGTGTCAGCTTATGGTTAGGGGTATGATTACATTTACAGTTAGTATTAGGCTTAGGGTTAGGGCTCAGATTAAGGTTGCGGAAGTGTTTAGGGTTAGTTTAGGGTTAGGGATAATGTTAGGTTTAGAGTTAGGCTTAGGTTACGCTTAGGGTTTGGGCTAGGGTGAGGGTTTCGATAAGGTTAGGGTTAGTGTTTGGGTCATCTTAAGGTTCGGGATAGTGTTAGGGCTAGGGTTAGGGCAAGGGTTTTATTTCAGGTTACGTTAATTTTACATTTAGGGTTAGCATTATGATTAGGGTTATGTTTAGGTTTCAGGATAGTTTTATTTTTAGGGATTTGGTTAGGTATAGGGTTACTTTAGGATTAGGATTCGGGTGAGCATTAATGATAGTGTTAGGGATAGGGTTAGATTTAGGGATATGGACAGGGTTAGGGTTTGGGTGAGGGTTAGAATGAGGGTTACAGTTAGGGTTAATGTAGGGGTTAAGAGCAGGGATAGATTTAGGGTTAGGATTAGGGTTAGGGTTAGGCTTAGGGTGAGGATGAGTGTTAAGGTTAGTTTTTTTTTAGGGTTAGGGATTGGTTTTGGTTTAATGTAACTTTTAGGGTTAGGTTTAGCATAATGTTCAGGGTGAGTGATAGGTTTAGGGTAGGTTTAGGTTTAGGTTAGTGTCAGTCTTAAAGGCTGGGTTAGGAATAGGTTTCAGGTTCAGTGTAGGGCTAGGGTTAATGTTAAGAACAGATTTAGGGATAAGGTAAGGATTATTGGTGGGGTTAGTGTTAGGGTAAGGTTTAGGCTTATGTTTAGGGATAGGGTTAGGGTTAGGTTTAGTTTAAGTTTTAGGGTAAGAATTATGGTTAAGGTTTGAGGTAGGGTTAGGGTAAAGTTTCATGCTAGGGTTAGTGCGCTTGTGTTAGGTTAAGGTTTTTGTTAGGGTTATGCTTATTGTTAGGTTTAAGTTTACAGTTAGGGTTATGGTTAGGTTTTGTGTTATGGATAGTGTTTGGATAGGGTGAAGGATAGGTTTAATTTTAAGGTTAGGGTTAGTTTCAGATTTAGGGTTAGGGTGATGGTGAAGGTTAGGGATAGGTTTAGATTTGGGGTTAATATTAGGTTTATGGTTAGGATTAGGTTATGGTTATGGTTAGTGTTAGGTTAGTGTTAGTGTTAAGGGCTGGGTTAGGAATAGGGTTCAGGTTCAGCATAGGGCTAGGGTTAATGTTAAGAACAGATTTAGGGATAAGATAAGGATTAGGGCTGGGTTAGTGTTAGGGTTAGGTTTAGGCTTATGTTTAGGGTTAGGTTTAGTTTAAGGATTAGGGTAAGAATTATGGCTAGGCTTAGGGTTAAGAATAGAGTTAGGGCTAGGGATAGGTTTAGGGACAGTATTAGGTTAAGGTTTTTGTTAGGGTTATGCTTATTGTTAGTTTTAAGTTTACAGTTAGGGTTATAGTTAGGTTTAGAGTTATGGATAGGGTTTGGATAGGGTTAGGGATAGGTTTAATTTTAAGGTTAGCGTTACGGTTAGTTTCAGATTTAGGGTTATGGTTAGGGTGAAGGTGAAGGTTAGGGTTAGTTTTAGAGTTAGGGTTAGCATTAGGTTTAAGGTTAGGGTTAGGTTAGGGTTAGGTTTACAGTTAGTGTTAGGGGTAGAGGTAGGTTTATTGGTAGGGTAAGGTTTAGGGTTATGGTTATTTTCAGAGGACCCCAATTTGATTCACAGCACCCACATGGTGGCTAACATTTGCCCATAAATCCAGCTCCAGCAGAGGATCTAACACCCTCTTCTGAACTCCACAGACATTTCACGACATGGGAACACTTACACACATGCACCCAATATACTCATATCATATAAAAGGTAAAAATAATAAATAAGGGGCTGGAGAGATGGCTCAGTGATTAAGAACACTGGTTGTTCCTGCAGAAGACTGGGGTTCAAATCGTAGCACCCACATGGCAGCTAGAAACTATTTGTACCTCCACTCCCAGGGGACCCAACAGCCTCTTCTGACCTCTGCCGACATTGCATGACATGGGTGCACTTACCTACATGCAGACAATATATGCATACACATAAAAAAGGTGAATAAATAAAAATACTAATAGTAATAAATAATTTTAAATTCCTCACCTGTGTACCTTAAATCATTTCATAGCTGTTGATGGCAGTTATCTCTCTTTTTCTGTTAAGCTTTTATTTCCCAACACAATGCTACTCTACAGGGGCTGATTCTTACCCACAAAGATATTTAGAGATGTCTGGAAACATTTGGGATTATAATAATTCAATTAGCATCTATCAGGCAGAGCTGCAAGATCTTATTCAGTACCCTACATACAGGAAATGTCTAACCTTATAAAGTTGAGAGAAGCCTTAATGAAAGAAAAAAATCCAGAAAAGTTGGTTATTGCGTCTATGAGTCTGTTAATTAATTTAGACATTTAAATTTTTTTCTTTAATTTTTCCTGACACTTTTGGACTTAATTTGCAAACTGAAGACAAAAGAGGAACAGGGCTAAAGAGTGGAAACACCTGTACTAAATCACAGTCTCATGCAGGCCCAAGTGCCTCTTACAGCTAGTCACAGGGACAATTAGAAGTTTCTGAGAGCCACGTGAACAAGTATTTGCATGTTCTTTTCCGTCCTGAATTCTGTCTTCAAGAACAGAGCCAATTCTGTGCTCCACTTGTATAGACACACCAGGTGCTAATGTCAAACATCCACCTTTGTATTTTTCAAGATTTTAAGTTTTCTTTTCCTGCACCAATGGGAAAGGGTTTGCTCTTTACTAACACCATGCAAGGTCTAGTTTTAAAGAATATGTTTTATTATTTAGGAAACTGTGGGTACCTAAAGCAGGTGGATGGATGTTCAGGACAAATTTGGCCTATGGGCTTGTTCTAAATCCCCACTTCCTGAGTTTGCTCCAGTGTTGGGCAGTTTGGTTTCAGGAGAGCTGGAAGAAATAGGTAATCAATAAGGTAGGGTGTAATTTTAGCCCATTCCCCACGAGAAGTATCTGGTGCTATATGGAGTTCTCCAACCTGGAGACAAGTGGTGCTTGTCCTAGTTAGATTTAACTGACGACTTGGCACAGCCTAGAACTGAGGAATTGCTTAGATTAGATTGGTCTATAGACATGTCTGTGGGGGGATGGGCTTGATTGTTAATTGATGAAAGAAGGGTTCAGCCCACTGTGCAAAGCACCATTACTGGGACAATTGTCTTGGGCTATACAAGAAAGATAGCTAAGAATGAGCCATGGAGTAAGTCACAAAACAAACCAGCAAACAGCATTTCTCCTTGGTTTCTGTCTACAGATTCCTTCCCTGAACTCCCTCAATGATGAGAGTGTAACCTGTACGTGTATGTCAAATAAAACTTTTCCTTTTTCAAGGTGCTTCTGGTCAGAGTGTTTTGTCACAGTGACAGAAGGAATTAGCACAGCGCTTCTATTTGCTGTGTGGGGCAAAGAAGTCTGGTCAGCTTCCAGTTTCGTTCACCAAGGCTGTCAGCACCACGAATACTCAGTGCTCCCCGGGTCCAGAGCCCCCAGAACAAAGAGCAGGATAAAGAAAGAAATGGCTTAGCAAATAATTTCTATTCTGTGATAGATTTAGACATACAAATAATCTAGTCTTTTCTTCTGCAAATGTAGGATTCTTTCTCTCTGTGCTAAAACCATGATTTTCAAAGAAGATTTCTCATGGAAAATTTAGTCTCTCTTCACATCGTAGTTCAGGGCTGGAATGCTTCCCAAAGGCTTCTGTATTTGAATGCTTGGTCCACTGTCCAGCAGGATTCAGAGTTGATTGGCTCATAAGGGCTCGCATTTCACCTATGAGTGGAGCTACTGGTCTGTTCATAACTGAATGGATTACTGAGATGTGGTAGAAATTGTAAAAGGTGGGGGAAAATTAGGTCAGTAAGGGGTGTTTCTCTCTCTCTGACCCCCCTGCTCTGCCTCTGCTCTCTTTTCTGGCTTTCAAATCAGGTAAGCAGCTTTTCGCTACCATGATGCTCTGCCTCTCCAGGGGCACAAAACCTGGAACCATGGACCAAGACCTCTGCAACTCTGAGCTAATATAATATTCTTCTTCTTTAAGCTCATTACTTCAGGTGTTTTGCTACAGCATTGGAAGCTGTCCAATACATTTCATATTCCCCCGAGGGAATGGAACTAGAATTGAACACATCACTGTCTCTTGGGGTCTATTTTGAATCTGGTACCTCTTTACCACTCCTGAGAACCGAATCTATACTCACCTCATGCCTTAGTTACTCCACTGCAACTCTGTAAATAACTTGTGTAAACATAGTGGTCACATTTGATTTATGTCAATGCTTCTCTGAAGAGTTTGACAACTGAACTATTTAGATAGTCTTTATTAGTGTTAGTCTTTATTTCTTTTCAGGTAATTAAGTCACCCCAATTCCTCAAAAGCTATCCCAGTGTTAGAACTGCAAGACTGGCTTGGAATGGAGCTCTGGTGGTGGGGTCCATAACTAGCATTCTGGAAAACCTGGTATGCTGGTGCACTGCTATAATTATAGCAATTCAGATGTAGAGGCAGGGGCATCAAAGGTTGAAGATTATTCTTGGTTACCTAGTGAATTTGAGGCCACTCCAGACTAGATAAGATCACGTTTAACTAAAAAGAAAGGTTCAAGTCCTGGTAACTGCTTAAATCATGGGATGAAACAACCATTCTCCAAGAATTGCATTTTAAGAAATGACATATTGGTATGTTTTTCAAAGGGATAACTTTTTGCTTAGCATCCCCCCACTGGGATAAGAAAAGAAATCACATATGTTAGTGTGAAATTGATATGTCTTGATGCACCTGTTTGAGACTTTCTAGGACAGTAAGTGATCAAGTTTTTATCATCCAAAGATAACCATTTGAAGATTCAATTAGAAAATATTTCAGCTTTCTCATTCCAAGATCAAAACTTATTCTTTCACAAAACTTGTAAAACTAGAGATGGCCCAAAGAGTAACAGTTTTGATAATTCTAAGGATCATTTTTGGTGTGGTTAGTCACATTGTAATTTATCTTTCATCTCCTCTTAAGTGGCATTGCACACTCTATGTAAATAATAGCCTTGTCAGTCACATGAACTCACCAGGCAGATCTCAGAGAGACCTCCCAGATGCCATGTGTGCCTGAGATGATATCAGCCATTGAAATGCCATCACAGTAACAAGAAGGGGACTGATGAAGGTGGGCCACTGTGCATGTCTTATCAAGCTTCGGAAACCCCTTATCAATGAGTTCTTATAAAATGCCTCTGTACAACTCAGAGAAGGTCTGGTCCTTCACAGAAACCTAAGTCATTTATACTTTGCAGTCTCAGTTTGCCTTTGCAGGTCTAAGACAGGGAAATGGAAAAGTTACATCACGCTGGGAGAATTATGAATGCCACATCAAATGTTTCTATATCAAATATAGAGCCACTGACACATATACAGAAATATGGATAATTATGGCACTAAATGTACATATGTATGTGTTTAATCAAGAATACAATGCATAAAAATAAATCAGTGGTGCTGGGCATGGTGGTGCACACCTTGGGAGGCAGAGGCAGGTGGATTTCTGTGAGTTCAAGGTGAGCCTGGTCTACATAATGAGTTCCAGGACAGTTTGGGGCTACAGGGAGACCCTGTCTCAAAAAGACCAAAAAAAGAAAAAGAATTCAATGGTAATTCAATATGTGTATATACATATATACATACATACAAAGACACATAGAAACAGATTCAAAGGCATATGATGTATAGAGATTTATGGACCTTGTAGTATAGGTACAAAAATTGATAGCTATATAGATGAAGATAAATTTATAGAAAAACAATATGAGAATTTATGGATATAGACACTGATGATATATATATATATATAGAGAGAGGATAGATAGATGTTTATTATGTATAAAGAATAGATGATAGATTGATAGGTAATATAGTAAACAGATAGATGAGGTAGTACCTAGGTGTGATAGATGTGACAGATGACAAATAAATGATAAAGATAAATATCTTGGTATATATAGATGATAGATGTCACTGGTATCATAGACGGCAGATAATAGATCGTATATAAATATGTAGATAGAAAGATGAAATAGATGTTAATAGATGAGATAAATTAATAGATGATCAATGATGAATAAATAGCCTAGATGATAGGTTGATAGCGAGGTGGTTAGATTTTGCAATTTGACACAGATGGGGACACACCTGGGAAGAGAAAATCTCACTGAGGAGTTTCCTCTGTCAGATTGGCTCAGGGCCTTGTTTATGTGGCATTTTCTTCATTGCCAGTTGGTTCAGGAGGTCCCAGGCCACAGTGGGTATTGCCATCCATGGGAAGTTGGGTAGGGACTCTTAATAGAAAGGTAGGTGAACATGAGCCTTAGAGCAAGCCAGGAAGCAGCGCTCCTGCGCTGTCTCTGCATCAAGATCCTGCCTTGAATTTCTGCCTTGGCTTCTGTTCATAAAGGACTGTAACCTGTGAGACAAACGAAACCCTTTCCTTCCCAAGTTACCATTCATCAGTGTTTCGTTACAGCATCAGAAAAGCAAGCTAGAATAGAAAGGTAGATAGAGAGAGAGTTAGATAGATGATGATCGATAGATAGATGATAGGTAGATTAGATAGATAATAGATAAATGATAGTTAGATAAAGATAGATAAATGATAAACAGAGATACATAGAGATAGATAGTAGATAGATGATAGATGATAGAGATATATAGAGATAGATGATAGATACATAGATAGATGATAGACAGATGATAGAGAGGTGATACATAGATGATAGATAGATCAATGATAGATATATGATAAATGATAGAGATATGTAGAGAGATAGATGGTAGATGATAGAGATATAGAGAGAGATAGATGATAGGTAGAGTGACAGGCAGATAGATAAATATATGCTAGATCGATGATAGATGATAGATAGATGATAGATAAATATATATAGAGAGATGATAGATGATTGATAGATAGATGATAGATAGATGATAGATAGATGATTAGATAGATAGATTAGAAGTGCTGGGCGAGCAGGGGACAAAGACAGGAGGGACACTGGGATCTCTGGTCAGTAAGTCCAACAGACAAACAGAATGCCAGGTTCAGGGAGAAGCAAGCACTGCTTCAAGGGAGACGTGACACAGCATGACTGTCCGTGTTATGCTCTGGTCTCTACAGGTGCATACACAGGTGCCTCTGCACATGTGTACAGGGTGCACAAAGCAGCATACACAGGTACACATATACTCCCTACCTAGAAATGCACATACACAGCATACACACCTAAAACAATGTGAACTTAACTGTTATTTGCTTTGCTGTGACTATGTTACTGTGTGGTTCCCATGTAAGGGGGTTGAGTTGGGGCAGTTTTACCAACTGACTAATCAGGGGCACCATGAGCAAAATTGCACATCCGATTTTGAATGTAGCACACCCTACTGTCACTTCCATCACAGGAGGGTAACACTAGCTTTTTGTTCCTATGTACTAAGACTGTATGAAGCATTATCTTCTGCACACACATACACAGATACAAATGGTTATGCACATATGCATATGGACCTATATATGAAACTATGCATATACTACACACACACATGCAGACACACAAATCCCAGATAGTAGAAAAGAATATAGGCAATAAAATATTCAAATAGAAGAAGAAATAGATATACTATCCTCACCCTTTTGGCTTCAGAATCCTTAGCTCTCTCCTTGTACCCCCTTTCCCAAGAGAAGGCTTGTATATGCACCCCTTCTTGTTTTTTAGAAACAGGGTGTTATTTTGTAGCTCAGGCTGGCTTTTAACTCTACGTCTCCAATCTCAGTCTCACAAGTGCTGGGTTACAGGTATGCACCACCTTACCCTTTGTTTTTGTTATTATTTTTGAGACAGGGTCTCCATGTAGCCCCTGCTTCCTGGAACTCACTATGTAGACAAGGCTGGCCTTGAACTCACAGAGATCCACCTGCCTCTGTCTCCAGACTGCCGGGATTAAAGGCGTGTGCCGCCATGCCCGGCTTCAATTCAGAAATTTTTAAGGAAAGAAGGTTGGAGGGCCGGAGAGATGGCTTAGTGGTTAACAGAGCTTTCTGTCATGAGGACCAGAGTTTGAATCCCAGCCACCATGTTGGAGGGTTTACAAGTGCCTACAACTCATGCTCCAAGGGGTTCAATACATTCTGCTGACATCTCTGAGCACCTATACACGTGTGTGCACACACACTCAAAAATCATAAAAAAATTAAAACTCTTAGAAAAAGAAGTGAAGTTTGGGGCATCAGGTAGTGTGACGCCATGTGACACTCATTTACATATTTTTCCATATCGTTCAGAAAAGTGTCTTCTTACTCAAATGAATGCTTTCCTTAGCTCTTTCCTTACACAGATAGTGTCGATCAAAATCGCAGAGCCTTGTTGCAATATTGCAGATTGCTTTACCCTTCTTTCAAGAGTGACTTAAAGGAAGCAAGAAGGTAAACTATAACTGTGGGTCCAATGACATTAAAGGTCCCCTGTATATTTGTATTTTCAGGGAACTCCCTCAAACAATGACATTTCACTTCCCCTGAACACAGATGATGGATGATTCAACAAACTCCTCAGATCTGAGGGTGTGGGATTCATACAGGAAGAACTGCATTTAATGACAGACCTGTCTAGTGCTTCTTTGAGGTATATACCTTGTAGCTTAGGTTAGAACACTATGTCTGTCCCTTCAAATGGAAATGAGTCAATGTGCAGACAGGGGGTGTAGAGTAAAAATCAAAGGAAGTCCCACCATGGAAAACTGTCATTCAGAACTGGCTTTGGTCTTAAGTGGAAATCACAGAGACGTTTTTATGTGTGAAAATAGTTCAGGGGCTTTCCCCCCACCTTTGGGTATGAGATACACAACATCCTGGGTTTCAAATACTGTGTTTTTAAACATTCCTAAAGATGATGGAATTGTAACTTTAGAACATTCAGTCAAACTTTTTTAGCCTTAAGCCAAACAGATGAGCGCATATTAGTTTGATTTGGTTTGAACATCACTGGACCGTTTTTATATATAGTGAGAGAGGCAGAGAGATGTGGGAGAGAGAGAAAAAGACAGAGAGATGCAGAGAGAGAGTGGAGAGAGGGGAAAGGGCAGAGAAAGAAAGAGGAAGAGAGAAAGACATTTCCCTCATTTAGCAGTATGCAAGCCCTTCTTTTGCTTTGAAATGTGATTTTTTTTTACTCCTAATATTTGCTATACCAGAGGGATATATTAATTTTTTGAGAGATAACATGCCATTCACTGTTAATTTGACCAACTCCTAAAATTTACCAGGGAGAATATGAAAAGAACTGTAGTGTGTTGGACTGGCTGTATTTCCTGTATATAATACCAGATTCCACACTTTAGAAGCCTGATACACACCGTTAGACATCCTATAGATATGAGTGGCACACCCTTTCATACCATAAAGCAAGGATATCATGAAGGAAGAGTTCAGGTGAGTCAGTTTGACATTCTTTCCTATGGAATATCACAGAGCACACTGCAACAGACCTTGTAAGTTTGTTTTGTTTTCTTTAACTATGAGAGAATAACTGAGACAGGGAATTTTATCCTTAATTTGTTTCATGGTTTTGGACACTAACAAGTGCAAGAGCATGTTGCTGTCACCTGTGTGTTTGCTGGTAACACAAGCATGCTCCTTCAGTTCATGACTGAAAGTGGAAAATCCCATGGGGGGTATGAGAAATAAAGACTGTGGAGTTAAGCTGTCCATCCCTTTGAGAAAGACATCTGCCATTTGTCAGGAATCCACCCTCCAGATCCAAACACCTACCAATTTCTCAGCAACTTCTGAGGATGTAACTTGAGAGCCACCCAAATGGAATGAATGGCTAATTCTAAGACATTAATTGGGACGTTCCCTTGAGAAAGCCATACCCACACTTGGGCATAGCTGATTATTTTATGATGTGTTTAAAAATCTGTGTTAAAGATGTCTTTAAATAACTTCCTGTCCTTTAAGACACTCACACCCACACTACCATGGTTCCTTCATTCTTTCTCTTGGTGACTTTCTACTTTACTTTTTGAGACAGGGTCTCCAGGTAACCCAGCTGGCCTAGAAGTCACTATGTAGACCAGGCTGGAGATCTGCATGCCTCTGCCTCCAAGGTACTGGGATTAAAAGTGTGCGACAACGCCCATGCCTCTTTCTATTTTAGTAATATCCGAAATCTGTTTCATACAGGCTTATCCTAATGTTCTCTTCTGCGATGAAGTCAAAGATAGGGTCACAGTTGAGCTGAGCCTCTGTCCCTGTCATGTCTGATACTGAGGAATACATAGATGCCAACATATGAAATCAGTAGCAGTGGAAATGCACAAGCAAAATCAGCAAGTTATCTCTTTCCTCCAAGTAGTTGGACTTCCTCAAGATACAAATGCCTTGTAGCTAAAGACCCCCCGCAGTCCAGTAGTTGAACAAGCAAGTTTTATCATTAGGATCAAGGAAAAGATCACACAATCTAGGTGAGAATTTATCATGGAATTTAAGTTTGATGATACTGAGAGAGACCATGGAATTAAGGGCCCTTTCAGGATTTGGGCTGTGTAGACAAGTGGTAGAATTTTATTCTTGGGTATCTACATAAAATGTATCCATATGGAAAGCCAATTAAAGCAAGGCTGAATCTAGAATTGGTAAATTATGGGAGTATTTTCTAGATGTCATGTTTCACATTTTTTGACATATTTCTAGTTTCATGTGTGCTCCAATATGATTCCACCGGGGTTTATTTGGTTCTTTTTTAATTTTCATTTTATGCGTGTGAGTGTATTGCCTGCATGTATGTAAATGCACTTGTGTCGTGCAATGCCTGTAGAGGTCAGAAGAGGGCGTCGGATCCCTTGGAACTGGAGTAATGGACTGTTGTTAGCCACCATAAGGTAGCTGGGAAACGAACCCTGTTCCTCTGGAAGAGCAGTCAGTGCCCTTAACCACTGAGCCATCTCTCCAGCCCTAGTGTTTTTAATCTGTGACTCATGCTTTGTGAAACTGGACATGCTCAACAAGAAAGATGCAATACTCATTCATGGAAGCCAGCCAAATATTTGAAAAGCATCAACTTAAGGGAGGAAGTGTTTGTTTTTAGTTACCCTCCTTCATGTAGAGAAGGTCTGGCCACAGGAGCATGACCTGTCTGATCACATTCCACCAACTGTCAGGAAGCAGACAGGAAATGAGACAGGGTCCTTAAACCTGAAGATCCAGGCACCCTCAGTGACCTATTTCCTCCAGTGTGGCTCAGCCTTCTGACAGTCCTGCAACCTTCCAAAATAATGCCACTAGGTAGGAAGCAAGTGTTCAAACATGTGGGGCTCTCCTTTAGTTCCTTTGTCCCTTCCACCATGTGAAGACAAACTATTCCCTTCTTTGGGGGAAGCTAGCACTTACTTGGTCTCTGAAACATCCAGGGTCTTGGTCCTGCAATACCAAGCCTACAGAAATGTAGGAAAATAAGCCTATGTAGTTTCTCAACTTCCCAATCTCCGATATGCATAGCTCCATAGTATGGGAACACTTGGTTAGCCAACCAAACAGTATTAACTTCCCACCTCAGGAAATGAATTTCTTGTTACTCACTTTGCAATTGGTACATCCTGTCCACCCCCCTGTCAGCAGGAAGGCCACTTTAATTGGCTCTCATAATCAGTGTGCTGGTTGTAAGTCTAAAATACGTCAAAGGATCTACGTTACACTTCAATGGTTTAAATGCTCCAATAGACAACTAAGCTTAGCAATTTCAACCCAGAGCTTGAATATTAGAGAAGAGAGCACAGTGGACTTTTTTTATTAGCACTGCCTTCACTGTATATATCATGTCTAAAGTGAGGCAAAACATACACGTTTCGAAGTCTCAGAGTTTGTATCTATAGTAATGTGGACTATTTCTGATTATATTCCTCCACTTTGGCTCTGTCGCATTTCAATTACAATAACACATAGTCAAATTTATAATGAGGAAATGTATAAGTTGGTTCACGGTTTGAGACGTCTCAGTTCATGGTCACTTGTCTCCATTCCTTGGTCATTGTAGAACATCACTGTTACAAAGAATGACAAAACAATTAGGAGACAAAGAGAAAGACAGGAAGAGCCTGTAATTACACTCCCTCGGTCATAGTGTTGAGTAGCAATTTCCTCCATATTGAAACAGTCCATCTAGGAGGGAGGTTCCTTAAGACTCAGGAAGTTCTAACTGGAGGGAAAGGACTGCAATTGGAAGGGAATCCACAAGACTCAGAAAGTTCTAAAAGAAGGATCATTAAGACTCAGAAAATTTTAAATGAACGTTGCTTTTTTAGTTTCTTGTTTTTCTATTGTTTGAGAATTTCATAGATGAGTATCATCTTTGCATTATTTCCATCTGTCTGGGTCCCCCACAAACTCCTTTCCTGTACCCCAACTATTTCTTGTCAGCTTCTTTGGTTATCAGTTACATACATATACATACATAGTTATAGTAATGTACAAATATATATATATATATATGGCACTATTCCATTGAATCGTACTTGTGTGTGCCTGTGTTTAGGACTGCCTACTTGGGATTAGATAACCTCTCATGGAGCTAGTCCCTGGAGAAAACTGATTCTCCCTCCCAGCAGCATTCATTGCTTGCCTGTACCTCTTCATCTTGAGGTGGGAACCTGTGATTTTTCCCTGAACACCTTGACGTGACAACGTGCTTTAACATTATGAAGATCACGTTAGACTACTACCCTGTGGAGATTAACTTGGTGCAGTTCCCCTATTATGTCTAGAATGCATTAACTAACAGCAGGAATCTTGTCTCTCTGCTTCTTATGTCCTTCCTTCACCCTGTTCCTCTATGTTTTCTGTGGTTTAGGTGTACAGATTACATCATAGTTGTATCACTTAGAGCTGGGTACCTCCCAGTAACATATTCTCTATGTTTGACAAGTTGTATAATTTTGTAGTAGTCTCCATCTGTTACAAAGAAGAAGTTGCTTTGATTAATGGTGAGAGGTATACTTGCCTGTAAATATGTAAATATAAGGACAGGTATATTGAGTATACAAAGAATTTATATTGGTCGAGGGATGTGACAGAAATAGGTTCTTCTCTAGGGTCTATGACATCTCCAGCCCTGTAGACTTGGATATTTTTACAGTAGCATATGTGGATTCTGTCCCATTGAGCTAACCTTAAATCCACTTTAAAAGCTGTTGATTACCTCCAAGATAAAAGTTCAATAATTGTATCAAGAGAGATACCTTGCTGGGCTGGTGATTATTGTGGTTGTGTAGACTTTACAGTTGGGTGGGATCACTGATTGGCTTTTTTCCCCTTGGTAGTTTGAATAATATCTTCTGATACTATGAGAACTCGTCTTCAGGAAGGTTTCCAGATCATTTCCAGCTCGACTGCTCAAAGTCCCATGTCCAAAGTATGTCATGTCTTCAGCGATAGGGTCTTACCATCCAGTTCTGGGAGGTAATCAAGGGCTGTGACAATAGTCTGTGTTATTTTGGGAGTCTCTTGGACTACCATGACTAACAACTTGGAGGAAGTTTCTTAAAAGGATGATTCTTAAGACAGAAAATAAGTCATAGGTCTTAAGAACTCCCTGAAACTAACCAGATAAAAAAGGCCTCTCCCTCTCTAAACTTACATAATCAATAAGGACTTCTGAAGAGACTCAGACCAACTGAATTTCCTCTATGAGACTCTTTGAGTTTCTGACATGCCCGAAAATTGTGCAGAGAGCTCTGGGATTCTAGCTTTTGTGGGAGGCTTTTAGTGATGCAGCTGGCTTTGAGTCATCCATGTGCCAATAAGTAACCAGTCACTATATTCCTGTAAGTCCTCCAATAAACTCATCGCTTCATTAAGTTGGACTTCGGTGGTGTCCTTATTTTGATCTGTTGTTGTTTCCTATGTTGGATGACTAGATGTAGATGTTTGTTCACATCCCCCCAGAAATGGCATCACACAACACATGGTCATGCCCTCAATGACATAACTTCACCTGAATAAGCCCTACCTGTTAGAATTTCCATCACTCCCTGATAGAATGTGTGAATTGAAGAAGAGCCACAAGCCTCATTAGGGAAAGCCATAATCCCTTAAAGTGTCTAACTGGCCCTTAATTGGCAGCCTGGACTTGCTCAAGCCTGGCATTGCTCAAGCCTTATCAACTGGTCACTCCTAGGACTGAGAGAGACTGTTTGTGGAGCCCACCTGTCTCCATTAGTGCCAAAGATAACTCACCCAACTGTCTGGGAAAAGAGACCCTCAAGGACACCAACCCCGGGCACTGATTCAACTCCTCACAAAGTGCAGCTGTGTCTCACAACCCTGGTATTAAAAAAAATTTCCTTGTCTAGTTGTAGATGCTTGGCTTCCGTGGACAGCCTCTACCTCTCGCTGTATCTTCTTTGAATAAAGGAAGATATATTCCTTGCCTGTTGCAGGTCTGGCTCTGATTTCCTGTCTCCTACTCTTCTATCTTTCCTTTAATTTTCCAAAAATCTAACACTTCCCAATTGCATCATACAGGGCACCAAGCTTTTAATACTTGGCCCTTTATCAGAGAGTCAACATTCAAAGGACAGTGCACGTCAACTTCAAAACCACCATCTTAAAGACATCTCTAATTCTGACCCCACTGCGAATCATGCATGATGATGTTGATCCCCAGAAAGAAATCTGTTTACCGGTGTCCAGCAATTTATCTCATTTTGCCTTCATTCACATGATCACGTTTCTGTATCTGTTTTGAGATTCTAGAAACTAAACTTCATCATTCTTTAGCAGAATACTATTGTAGAGTCATACTTTTTTCAGTGTACATTTTTCCTGAATTTTTGCATTTCATACGTCCTTTTTTAATGCCTGAATGTGTAAATAAGTGAACTGATCACAGCCATAGTGAGATACCACATTGTGCTGGTTATCTGTAATTACCAACTTGAACCATCTAGTATCATCTGGGAAGGCTGTTAAAGGAATTATCTGGATCAGGGTGAATTATGGACATATTGGTGGGGATTGTCTTGATTCTTAATTGATATAGGAAGACCTCGCCCACAGGGGAAGGCATCATTCCCTGGGCAGGGGTGCCCGAACTTCACAAGATTTGAGAAATGAGTGTAAGAAAAACCAAAGATTCATGCACATATTTTCTCTCTGCGCTTGGTTGTCGATGAGGTATGACCAGCTCTCTGGTTGTAACTTCCCTGTGATTATGGAATATAATTTCAAATTACAGACAAATAACCCCCATTCCCCCATGTTACTTTTGCTCAGGATATTTTTATCACAGAAACAGAACCCAAAGTAAGTCACACATTATCCTCTGTGATCAATACCTACACATTATCTGTACTTAGTAGGTCATCATGATGTATGAGGTGCAGAAATGAGCTATGCATATGTTTCCATGAAACTCAGAAGGTATGTTGTTATTGTATTAGGACACATCACATCCTTTCTACATGTGTGCATATGCATGAACCACCTTCTTAATATTCAAATACTCTTTCCCATACTGGTACACATCCTTTTGCTGTTGCCCAATTAACTTCATGTAACATTTCTGAGAATTGATGAATTGCTAACAAGCATGCTGGTCATTGACTGGGGTTAATTAGGCAGTGATAATCTTTCCTTTTTCTTGAAATAATATAATAATCACTTTAGAAAGGTATGTTTGAATATCCATTGAATCTTTGAGTCACTTATGAACATGTCCTAATGGGAACAATTTTACGGGATCATAATGTTTGGTGAGAATCCTAACCATTCTGTAAGTCATTATGAAAATTCAGAATCAGAAACCACTCTGTACAAAGTGATGGATTATACATAATGACTTTCTTATTCTATTTTTCTAATCTCTATTTTTCATCACTTAGGGCTTTTTTTTTCCCTCAGTAATTGTCCAAAGCTTTAAATAAAAGAGTAGTAGTGACTGAATCTCCCCACATCTTTATTTTTAGAATCACATTTTGAAGTCTTTAAAATGAGTACCAGAGACTGTAAGAGAAAAGTGTGAAGATTGTAGTGGAAAACCCTCTTGGTGCTGGGTTTTTAGTTCACCACACTGAAAATGGAGCAAAGTGTGGAACGGAAAGGCTCTGCTCTCTCACAGCTGGATTTTCTTTCTTTTTTCCTTCCTTCTTTTATTATTGTTTTGCTTTGCTGCACTTGTTCTTTGTTTCAATTACTTTTTTTTTGATTTTTTTGAAATAGGGTCTCATACATCCCAGGCTGCCCTTGAATTCTCTTTGTAGTTAAGAATGACTTTCACTTGGGGGTCATCTCGCCTCCATTTCCCAAGTCCTGGGATTGAAAGTAGCATGAGCCACAGCACTCTGACAGTTTCCTTTCTTAGCTAGGGGGTCTCCTGTCTGACACGTAGAGACCTCCTCAATAATGGGATGCACACACACATTCTGTCATTCTTAGCACCGAATAAAGATGCAGTTTGAGAGTCGTGATTTGGAAGGAGTTATGTAACCGAGGCCTGACCACCTTGTCATCCCTCACAGATCCACTATCAGCCATCTTTGAGATGCAGAACCTTCAAGCTTTGAACTGGAATAATCCCTCTAGTTGCTTCAAGCTTCTTTTATGCCCAAACATAAAGGTTTAATGGAAAATCCTATTTCACAATACGGTGATATAATTGGTGCTAAAATCACAACCATGACTGAATCAATCCTAGGCTATGCGAGCATTTTTCAAATTCATAATGGGTAGTATTGGGCACAAACACCATTGAATGCACTCACA
Organism: Nannospalax galili; assembly: GCF_000622305.1. Classification (NCBI taxonomy): domain Eukaryota; kingdom Metazoa; phylum Chordata; class Mammalia; order Rodentia; family Spalacidae; genus Nannospalax; species Nannospalax galili. The sequence goes on along the minus strand of NW_008341201.1, from coordinate 256,042 downwards.
ACCTTCCATATTGCTGAAAATTCCAAATTGCCTCTGTAGCCACAGCTTACATAAATACAGAACTTCTGAAAGGCTGTATCGTTTGAGCAACTGAGGTTGGTGTGAAATTTGCCAGAAAAGTAAAGGCAACTCCTTTTCCAAAGAAAAATGAAGATTAATATACAGAATAGGTTTTTATAAACCCTAAAAATTGTAGTAATCTAATCGTAGAATTAAGCAAATGCTCCAAATAGACGCATCTCAAAAGTAGCAATGGAAAACATTTTAAATGCTATGGAATCTAGACTATAGATGATGATTTGTCAGGGATCTGCAAATCAAAACACAATGAAATAACTCCTCACATTGAGAATCTTAGAATGACTGTGTGCAAGTGGCAGGAAATGCTGGGGAATATGTGCAAAGGGGAAACTTTATATTCTTGTTAGAATGTAAATCACTCCAACTACTATGGATATGGATATAGAGGTGCCTCAATTTCCTCAGAGTAGAATCACTCTAAGATCCAGGTCTACCATTCCGGGATATCTGCAGAAAAGGAATAAGACTGCTTTTGTTTTCCAGTTTATTGTTGCAATATTCCCAATTCACAATGGACAATCATCAAGGTGTCTACTGGTGGAAGGCTGAACTAAAGAAAGCATGCTTCATCTTCCTCTCTGTTCTCATCTTCATCCTTAGAAATATCCCTCTGACATTTGTGCTCTTCTGTTTTTCCCAAAGTACACAATTGAGAGAAAAACTGTAATGGTTTCTTCCTGGGCCTAGCTTATTGCACTGATGATCTCCAAGTTCAATCATTTTCCTGTAAACAAATTTCACTTTGTGACTTAGTAAATAGATTTACTACATTTAAAACAAAAGAAAGCATGCTACATATAATCAATGTGCTATTAGTTTCTCATAAAGAATAAACCCTTGTAATCTGCAGCAATATGAATGCAACAGAGGACATTAAGTGAAATAGGCAGATGTGCAACAAGAAATATCATGTGATCTCTCTTCCATGAGATATCTTGTAGGCTGAAGAGTGATTACAAACGACTGGGAGGTGGTGGTGGGAATGAACAAGGCTGGACAAATAGTGGTCGGATGTGATCTGTGCACACAGTATGTGATTTAGTTACACTGCATGGGGCTGAGACAAAATAATTGACGAAAGCAACTTGTGGAGAGAGAGATTTTCTTTGGAATATGGTTCCTGAGGGAATAATCTGTCCTGGTGCCAAAGGCATGGTAGCACAAGATTTCTGTTTGCTAGTCACACTTTGTGCACATTCAGGAAGCAGGAAGTAAACAGGAAGTGGAACTGGGTATAAAGCTCCAAAGGTCACCGACAGTGACTCATTTCCTCCAGCAAGTCTCTACCTCCTAATGATTCTACAACCTTCCAAATCAGAATGGCATGTTGGGGACTACATTTTCAAACACATGAGTCCACGGGGAACACGTCACACTCAAATCACAGTGATATGCAAACATGCCAATTTTACATCTAATTTACTTGCTATGTGAAGTTAATATGCATCAATAAAGAACAGCGATAAATTACATTGAAAAAAGAGACCTGAAACACAGTTTTTGGAATTGCAGTACAGTTGTAGAGATTAAATAGGATTGGGCCTGAAGGACATTCATAGCATTATTGTTGAATAACTGTGTGGCTATATCATCCTGATGTGTGGTGATTTTTGAAAGCAGGTATTTGCAGGCTAAGGAGTAGACTTTTTATATTCAGTTTTGATGGTCCATGCAGAGAATTCTGTGAATACTTCTCAGCAATGAATGTGGTAAAATTGGAGTCAGAGTGATGGATGATACTTGGGCAAGCATGTTGAGATCCCCAGAGAACACATTTGTCTGTAGATGCTCCATTCTTAGAAAACTTGCCAATGAGGAAGGGGAAGGGATGAATGATACAGGTCATCATGCAGTGAGAGAGGATTATGGAGCACCACACAAGATGCTTATCTCTGAGCCTGGCTTACCACTGTAGACAAGAAGAAAAAAAGCATGCAGGCATAGATCATTTTGTGGTTTAAGGAAGTCAATGGCTGATGCTATTTTCTCTGGTGCATAAAAGAAAGATTGTATGCTGAAATGGAGGGTGAGAAGCAGAGGACTTGAAAAGATTGGGAGTCGGTTGGCAAAAATCACTGTGAGGAATGAGAGAGAGGTTTATCGGGCAGCACCATCAGAGTGGTGCCTAACACCATTTAATCTAGAGCCTCAGATGGCGATAGGGACATCAGTTTCACTGGTATCTGAGCCCAGTGATAGGAACAGAAAATGGGAGTGGTACCTGGGGTCTGGTTAGGTAGATGGGCACGCAATCAGGGATAATGGGAGGCTGGTGTGACCCATCAAATCTGATAAAAAAAATGAAGGAACAATGTCTGAAGAGAAGCTACTCATCTGGAGTACCACAGGGTGGATAGAAAGAGGAGGTTCCATAGTCAATGATTTTTTGTCTGACTGAAAATAAAATAAAATAAAAAAATAAAATAAAATAAAAGCTTTGTGTGGTGGTGCACGTCTTTAATCCCAGCACTCAGAAGGCAGAGGCAGGTGGATCTCTGTGAGTTCAAGGCCAGCCTGATCTACACAGTGAGTTCCCGGACAGCTGGGGCTACAGGGAGACCTTGTCTCAAAAAAGACCAAAAAAAAAAAAACCCACTGAGGCTGCCAGCCCCCAAACTAAATCTGGGACATGAGGAACTTCCTGTGCTACTCAAAACTTGATTACTTGTCTGATGACTTTTCAATGATACTCTTTCATGAGATTAGAACCAAAGGATTTTTCTTTTATTTTCTGAACTGGGATTGAGTTCAAGGCTTTACACACAATGGTCAAGCACTCTACCACTGAGCTAGATCCTCCAGTCATCCATCCATCTATGTCTCTATCTCTATTTATCTCTCTATCTCTCTATCTATCTATCTATCTATCTATCTATCTATCTATCTTCTATCTATCTATCTATCTATCTATCTATCTATCATCTTCTATCTACCTACCTACCTAGGAATGAATGACATCTCTACATTTATGGTCCTCCTTAGTCTGGAAAGCCATTTAATGAATCAGTTTTCCACATCCCAAGGTTATAAACACACTGGCCAGGTACCTAGCCTTTATACAATCAGGAAATTGGCCTTGAAATATGACTTCAAGGGCTAATGAGATTGCCCAGTAAAGTGCTTGCTGTGCAAGTTTAAGCACCTGGGTTAGATCCAAAGAACCCATGGAAACAGGCAGTGATGGTAACACTACACACAGAGAAGCATGGCATGATGGCTCAGGATTGTAGCCCCAGTACTCAGTAGACAGAAGCAGGAAATCTTTGATAGGCTAAGGCTGGTCTGGGCTACAGACAAAAAACCCTCCCTGTCACAAAAAGAACAGGCCTGAAGAGATAGTTTAGCTAGCAAAGGTGGTTGCTGTCAAACCTGATGACCTGAAGTAAAACAATAGACCCCACATGGTGGAAAGAGAGAACTGACTCCTGAAAGATGTTCTCTGACCTCCACAAGCATGGTGTGGCACATGCACAATCACCTATTTCCACAGTAAATAAATAAATCTTAAAAACAATTTTACCACAACCACAGAAAAGCACATTAATTTTTTCTTTATAGGAACAACTTTTGGGTAAAAGGATATGTTGTAGCCTGGTTTCTGTTGCTGTGATAAAACACTCTGATAAAAATCCAAGTTGGAGGGGGTGGTTATTCAGCTTATAAGTTATACTTCATCACTGAAGGAAGATCAAGGTAGGAACTTGGAGGCAGGAAATGAAGCACAGACCATGGAGGAAAATTGTTTACTGGCTTGCTCCTCTGGCCGGTGCTCAAACTGATTTTTTAAAACCCAGGACCACATACCTGCACAGGGATGGACCGCTCACATTGGTTGGGTGGCCTCATTTCACACAACAATAAAAAAAAAAAGGCCTCCGACACATGGCCACATGCCAATCAGATAGAGGAAACACCCAAGTTATGGGTCCCTCTTCCAAGGTGTACCAAATTGTCAACTGAAGCTATCCAGCACATTTGATCCCTTCTCCACTTGACACATAAACACATCACTAATAACCTTTCCACTTCTTTTCCCAAAGATCTCTTGTTAATATTAACAAGATAGTATAGCTTTAAAACTCCCATAGTTTTTTTTTTTTTAAAAAATTCAAACATTTTAAATACTGTCACTTTTAAAATATTATTAGTATTAGTATTATTGTCTTTTTGAAACAGGGTGTCCATATAGTCCCAACTGGTCTGGAACTCCCCACTATGTAGATCACGCTGGCCTTGATCTCTCAGAGATCCATCTGTCTCGGCCTACAGAGCGCTGGTATTGAAGGCTTATATCACCACATTTGGCCAAAGTCACTTTAAAGTCTCTTTAAAAAACATCAAGTTGTAGGGCTTTGAGAGTGGATCTGCTGAGAGTTGGGGACAGGGTTTGAGTATGAAAAAAATACACTGTAT
>NW_008341201.1:244057-250915 GCF_000622305.1 Nannospalax galili | reverse complement strand
AGCAGCATTCCTCCATGGCCTGTGTTCCAGCTCCTGCCTCCAGGTTCCTGCCCTGAGTTTCTACCTTGGGCTCCCAGATGAACTGTGACCCAGGATATGTAAGCTAAATAAACCCTTTCCTCCCCAAGTTGGTAGTGGTCAGAGTATTTTGTCACAAGAATGAAGAAACAAACTAGAACAAGAACTAAGGCTGCACCTTCACAAATGTCCTGTCCTGTTCTTTGTCCATGGCCCTTCATGTCTTCTGAGGCAACAGCACACGGAGGATTCTTACACATTACCACATTCTGTTCCCAGCTTGAGCTGTATCCCCCACCCCCGCCCAGAACCGCAGCCTCTGTATACTGACCCTGAGGAAATACTTCCCACAAGATTTCACCTCAATGATACTGGTCTCTTCTTGGTCACAGCTTATTTTTCAGCCCCAGGTGAGAAGCATACATTATCCCAGTAAGGCAAAGCATTCACCTCAGTGGTTCTGGTCCCTTGTTAACCACAGCTGATTCTTCTGCACCAACTGACCAGAAACCCCAGATTCTCAATTTGAAATGTCATACAAATAGTCCTGATTGTCTTTGATTCCCTTGAAACAGCAGAGGCCTCTATCATCCCCATTCCCTCAGCACTATTTTCCAAGTTCCCACAGAACAGCCTGCTAGGCTCTGAGCACTCAACAAGTTTTCCAGCCCAAACACTTACATAAACTTCAAAATGAAATAAACAAACAAAAAGAAAACTGGTCAGGTCCACCAGGGCAATATCCCATTGCCTGGCACCAAATTTTGTTCTAGCATTGTTTCTCTTCCTATGATAAAACACTATGACCGACCAACTTGGGGGACAGGAGGAGGTTTTATTTCAGCTTACAAATTACAATCCATCCTTCAGTTAAACCAAGGCAGCAGCTCAGGGCAAGGACCAGGATGCAGGAATTGAAGTACAGCGGATGGAGGAACATTGTTTACTGGCTCGCTCCTCTAGCCTGTGCTCATCCTGCTTTCTTATACAATCCAGGACCACCTGTCTTGGAATGGAATCTCCCACATCACTTACACACCAAGAAAATGCCTCAACAGACATGGCTCCTGGGCAATTGATAGAGACAATACCTTAACTGAGGTTCCCTTTTCCTGGGTGTGTCCAGTTGACAATGGAAGTTATCCAGTAAGTTATCCCTGGGACTTAAATTAAACACCTATTGACAAAAAAAGAAAGATTAAAAAAGAAAAAAAAGATGGAAAACAAAGAATCAAGTTTAGAGTCAGTTAAAAGGAACAGGTTTTGTGAGCAAAGAATATTCATAAGGGTTGCCAGTTGCAAGTTTTAAATGCATGTTCTCCAGTCTCTTTGGGTTAGGCCAGTGTGGAGGTCAGCCGCATTCCAGAGGAGCCAGCATGTGACAGGAAGGAGGGCTTCAGAGAAAGAGGGAAGGCCAAAGTGCTAGGGACAACATGCTTAGAACAGACATAGAAAGAAAAAAAGTTAGTGCTTGTCAAAGTGACTCAAAAAATGGGCCAGATATATGGAGCTCCATGGGTAAAGTCCTCAAAGATACAGTGGTATGGAGCAGGAATTCTGAGACGGTAAAGTACACTGTTTCATTAAAGAGATAATTATTCCTCCAACTCTTTGGCAATTTGGAGGTGGAACTGCCTCCCAGAGGGGTGATCTTTGGCCAGGAAATGGACATGCCCAACTAGGAAGTTAGTTCTCTACCCAGGCCAGAGATTCCATTTTCTTGATCTGAAGGACAAAGGCCTTTACTGCCCTCTGAAGAGAGGTGACCTTAAAACTATTTAGAAGGTAAGCTGAGTCTGTGAAATAGATATAACCCATTTTTACTATGAAGATACAGAGAACCAGTTTGAAGGCTGTTCACCAGAAGGGGTCACTGTCTAGACTGTAGTGTCAGGCCCCACCTCCACTTACAGCCTCCAGACAGGGGGCTCATTCAGGAGGAAGTAAGAAACCTCAGCTCCCTTCTGACAGTCCTGATCAAGCAACCAAGGACGTTTTTGGAACTTTTGCTTTGGATCCCATGTCTCACTCACCAGTTTGTACTTCCTGTTTCCATCATTTGTCCCTCTGAAGAGAAAACCCTAACTACCATTTAGGGAATTGGTCTATCCTCTCTCTCTCCTCTCCCTCTCTCTCTCTGTTGATGCACTCCTCTGAAACAAAGAGAGCAAACCTATGTGCTCTATTTGCCTCTTCCTTTCCACATTTCCTGGTTGCTTAATATTTTCCCAGTCTTAGGAGCTCCATATATGTTGCTGATTGGAGAGTTCAGGCAGCTGGAAATTCCTGTTGGAAACAGCACCACTTCCCTTTGCTTGCAATGGTAGAAACTTTGCATTGTCTTCTTGAAGAAATCATTTGGGTCTTCCATTCCAGTGGGGACACTTATTTACATTCATGGCATTTTTGTAATTAACCCAATAATGACCAGACTTAAATGAGATACAGCAACAAAGTCTAAATACTGTGCCCCAATCATTACCAATACCTGGAGAATGAATTTCTTCTTCATTGATGAAAGTGGATGTACACCATGATAGAATAATGAATTCTATGTCCTTCATGCACTGAAGGAGTGGAGGGGGGAGGGGCAGAATAGAAAAAAAAAGCCAAAATAATGGAAGCCATTTCTAATGGTATTTTTTTCTTCTTCTCCAGAGATGTACTTCATGTAACTGCCTTCAGAAGTTGTTATTGGCAATCTCTGGCTGCCAATAAAGAAATCACAGGTGTTAGAGATGTAGGGTTCTATGGGTCCCCAATCATGTTTCCCTCATTACATTCTCCAGCTCCACATTGTACGAACTTATTTCCTTTTTTTCCTTTTTTTTTTTTTTTTTTTTTAAATAGTTTATGTATCCTTGTAGCCCCAACTGGCCTGGAACTCACTATGTAGACCAGGCTGGCCTTGAACTCACAGAGATCTGCCTGCCTCTGCCTGTGCCTCCCGACTGCTGGGATTAAAGGCATGAGCCCCCATGCCCAGCTATGAATTTATTTTCTAAAGAGGCTGTTCTTCAATATTTGAGTGACGAAAACACCGGATGATTCCTTAAAAAATAAATAAATAAAATGAAACAGCTGCAGTCAACTCCCTCTCAGGGAAAGAGAATCTCTTCCAGGGTCCTGCAATAAATTTTCAAGTGAGAAATGCACCCTTTCCTCTCAATTTAAGAGATGTCGGAAGGATAAAACTCATTGTTAGCCACACTTAGATATTTCTTTGTGCTCCTCACCTCACAAATCCCCATATGTGGTGAAAGATACTTTAAGTTCAAACCCCTATAAATTATGTAAGATATTTGAACAGAAGGAGGAATGTAGCTGAGCTTTTAAATAGAAGACTGACAGCTGTTTTCTCAGCCTGGCTGGAAGTTTGAAAAGTAAGAATTATGGCGGAGCATAAGGTGTAGGTTGTATAACCTGGTGACTTCTTGTTGTCTGCCATTAGCAAGTCAATATGCTGTGGCTTAACCTCCTGTTTGTATCCTGGACAATTTTTCTTTGACCTTCTACTCAAAGGATTTCTCAAATGACCTTTGCACCTCTTAGACCCAGGACCTCTTACAAATCTTCATGCTTTCTGGCCTCTCTTGGAAATATACAAACACAATACCACTTCGAATTTTTTCCACTTGTCTTCTGATAGCTCCTGTTTCTCGGTTCCTGACCCTCCTTAGGTTGTCCTTTCCTGATGTCCCAACTCTGTTATTGTTTTGCTTCAGATCCAAAAAAACAAAACAAAAACAAAACAGTATCCTTAAAGACATATGTAGCATTGACAAATTTGTAGATGACTCAGGACATCGGTTGTGTGACAAAGGAAGCTAACTCTGCAGTTTTGAATGTGTCTCCCCTAAGCTTTAGGTATTTTAACACTTCCCCCAGTTAGTGGTGCTTTTTGGAGGGTTAAGGGCAGCAGCCTTGCAGAACGAAGACAGTCACTGTGGGTGGCTTGGACCCATGTCATGTGTCTGTCTCTCTTCTTTCTGTGGGCTTGGAGATCCGAGATCGCCACTTTCTGATCCACCTGCCTCTGTATTCATCCCCTATCTGTCACTTTGGCTCTTTCCAACTGACTTTCAACATAAGCCAAGTCAGCTCTTCTTTCAATAAGTTGCCTTGATCATGGTGTTTTATCACAGCAACATAAAAGTAATTAACATACTGATTTTGACCTTTTGGACTCTTTCTCTTTAACAAATAAACTTTTCCTTCAGTAAGTTGCCCTAGCCACGGTATTATATCATAGCACCAGAAAAGTAACTAGCAAACTGATGTGACCTACCAGGACAGCTCCTGAAAAACATATGAAAGGGTTGCAGAGACAGGCTTGTCTTTCTAAAACAACACTTCATGTTGAAAGCAGATGATTTACCAAGGACTGGGAAGCAGTCGCAACAAAACACTGACAAGTGTATTTTGCATCTTGCACACAGACTGAGGTTATAGCTTAGATCATGGAAGCTGAGGAAGGAGTATATAGGACTGAATGTTAGTAAAAAACTAATATACCTCAGTGATGCTCTGCAGATGACCCAAGGCTGAGGGAAATACGAGGATCCTCTCTGACTTCTGCTTGGAAAAAGAGATAGATGCTGTCTTTGTTTCTTCATTGCTGTGACAAAACACTCTGACCACTACTAACTTGGGGAGGAAAGGGTTTATATATCTTACATCTCCTGGGTCACAGTTCATCAGGGAGCCCAAGTAGGTACAACATAGGCCCACCTGCCCAGGGATGGCACCACCCACAGTGAGCTGGGCCCTCCCACATCACTCAAGAATCAAGAAGATGCCCCTCAGACATGGCCACAGGCCAGTCCAATGGAGGCAATTCCCCAATTGAGGCTCCCTCAACCCAGGTGTGTCAAGTTCACACTAAAGCATCCAGCACAGATGCCCATGGTCTTCACAGAGAAAGGAAATGGAAGGGGAATTTAGAAAGCAGAGGGAGATGTTACTGTTAAGCAACCAAGCAGACTCAGTCACATAGTTCACCACATAATATGCATTTCTGTGTTCCAGAATTTATATGAATATCACTTGACCATGTTCCTATGTATGTACATGTGCATGTATGTTTGTGGTTGAATACATCTGCATGCATGCAGAGCCTGTGTTTGCATCTTGCTTCTATGAAGCACCCTAGAATGAGCAAGGGAGTGTAACCTCCTCTCCAAGTTTATTTTTTAGTTCCTCAGAATAAATAACTCAAAGTGCAATTTTTAGGTGAAACAGTGGTTGTATTTTGTTCTAATTTGCTACCTGTGACTTAAAAAAATACCATCCTCTAAAACAACTTGGGTGGAGGTAGGGTTTATTTCAGCTTACAGGTTATAGTTCATCATGAAGGGAAAGCCAGGGCAGGAACTCAAGGCAGGAACCTGGTAGCTGGAGCTTGGTGGAGAAACAGTGGATGAACACTTCCTAGCTGTTTGCTAAGTACGGCACTCTCCACAGTGGGCTGGGCCATTGCAAATGAATGAACAATTAAGAAAAGGTCCCACAGATGTGCTCACAAGCCAGTCTGACGGAGGAAATTCCTCAGCTTGGACTTCCTCTTCTCAGATATGTCAAGCTGACAACCAAGATTTCCCATCACTTTTAAAGGAATAATTTCCCATCATTTTTAAAGGAATAATGTTTTCCCTTTTCGTCATAACATGCTTGCTACCAACCATATATACAGGATCCCTTTCTCCATATGCTGACACATACTTAGCTTTTGACTTTTTCTACTGTATGTGTGAACCAATGTTCCCAGAAAAATTTCAGATTGAAACTGTGCATTCTACAAAGACTGATCAAGTGATTAGAACGTCAGTGATTTTGTAGTTTGGAATGTTGCCAGATCTAAGCCTAATTACCTTTTATCTTGGGTCATCTTTAGCCCCTTAAATAGCCACTCCTTGCTCAACATTTTTTTCTGACTTAACATCCCATGAGTAACAGATAGAAACCTTTTGGATGTAGTAACTCAACTCAGCAGACCACCATGTCCCACCAATCAAAAAGCTAAGAATGTTATCTGATAGTAGTTGAGACCTATAGTAAAAATCCGCCCCCCAGCTTTTCAATGATCTTCTTCCTGTATGTATCCAGCAACTTATTTGAAATACCTCTTGATTTATGACTTGTCTTTGTTCTCTTACTATAAAAGGTCCATAAAAGTGCTACTACGTTGGAACATGGAATTTTGTGTAACCCAAATCTGTGTTCCCGGGCCATGGTCACTCATATTTGATCCAGAATAAGCCATCTCATATCCCCTTTGAGGTGAGAATTATGCTTTTGTATTGACATATGTAAGTTAGTGTGGTGTGAGGGAAGTGTATGTGCATGTTTGTGTTTGTGTGTATGTGTGCACGTGTGTGTGTGGGTGTGTTTGTGTGTCTGTATATGTCTGTTTATTAGCAACCTTGGGGACACCCACGGTTGATGTTGGGGGTGCTCTCTGAATCATTCTCCACTTTTATACTGAGCCAAGTCTATCACTGAACCTACAGCTTGACATTTTCTAGTCTGCCTAGCCAGTTTTCTCCAGGAATACTGTGTCTACATCCCAAACTGGGATTCCTGGAAGGCTGCCATGCCACCTGTATTTAAATGGTTGCTGGGGGTCTTGAGTGCCAGATCCCAAGTTTGTTCTTACTTCAGGGTAAACAGTGTATCCACTATGCCATCCCCCCAGCACACCTTTCTTATTTTGAATCCAGCCGTTTTCAGTCATCCTAAGTACAATCAGGTGGTTGATTCTACTTCCCTAATAATGACTCTTGCAGGGCATTTTTCCTAGTGTCCTTGTGTTCTCTTAGGACATTTCTATTCAGGTCCTTT
>NW_008341201.1:239661-244011 GCF_000622305.1 Nannospalax galili | reverse complement strand
CAAATAGATGACCCTAAAAACATAGGTAACAAGTTTTTAAAGTCCAATGATAATGACTTCAGGCTGCATCTTTCTATACAGCAAAAGAAACAATTAACAAAGTTTAGAGACACACAGAAAAATAAATGCAAAGTACACATGTGACAGGGAAAGAATTTCCACTATATAGAAGGAACTCAGTGAAATACCAGAAGATCAAATAAAATTACCTGATTACAATCTATGTAGGGGTTGGAGTAAAAGGGCTCCATGGACAGAGAAAGTGCTTGTTGTGTAAACATGAGCACAGGACATCAATCAGGAATATCTACAATGGTATGGCAGTGCATATCTGTAAACTTAGCAACATGGAGAAAGGGATCATAGAACTCCTGGGGCCCAGCCTAGCCCAATCATCTCCTAAGTTCAATGAGGGACTGTGTCTCAAAAAAAAATTAGGTGGAGAGTGATTGAGAAGTACACATGCAGACACCTCTTGGCCTCATCATGCATAAACTCATGTGCACGCATACACAGGTATGCACGCAGGAAAATGTACAGACACAAAAATATTATGTAACTTATGCCAAAATTACACATTTTAGGTTGCAGAGAGTAATAAGTCCTGAAATGTTGCTGGGGCATTGCTGTTTGAAAGCAGCAAGTTGATCCTGTCACTCTGTCTCAAAGTTCTGTTCAACTCCCCATAATATCTCTCTAATGAGAATGAATGTTTGAATGTTTCGACCGTTGAGATGTTGTGGTCATGTAAGACAATGGCAATTTCCAAAATGGGAATCATTTCTACGTTTTATACGGTCATATTGTAGTTAGTCAAGAACAATTTTCTCTATTGCTAAAAGCAATGTTGCGATGAGACACATTTTGTGGGAAGTGTTTGGAAGGTAGTAGTGTCTGAGAGTTGAGACCAAACAACTTGTAAGAGAAATATCTGTCTTCAAAAACCATTCATATATATATATATATTAATATGTATATAAGTGTATATGTATAATATATCCGCATCAAACTATCAAGGTGAAACACTGCCGAACCAATAGTAAACACAGAAAACAAGATGCATTTTTGCCTGCCTTGCACCCAGAGTAGAGATGCTGGGGAGGCAAAAGATCTACAGAATTCAGGAGTGCTTTTCAGGAACATGTGGGAAAGCTAAGGTTTTAGGGAACATCCTGCTGAAAGACAATGATTCTGTGAGACATTCAGGAGAGGCTTCCCCAATGACAGCAACATAGAAATATGAGAAAGAGATCATCAATTGTAGAATCCTGTTGTGTGACACATAGCTGGACCAAGCAAACCAATCAGCAAATATGAAAAGTTCTACGGGATTGAGATTACAAGCCAAGGGTTTGTTTTAAAGTAAAAGTATCAAACAGAGATGTAAGGAATACACAACAGTCCTTGTTGATGCAGAAGGTATATCTCACAGTTCATCAGAAGACAGACTGCATAGAATATGAATGATGTTCTCTGCTGTGCAAATGTGACTTACAGGAAACTCTAACAAACACACTCTAAACTGTGGCTTGTGTGAGTTACCTCTATCGTTGCTACAAGAAAATAACTGTGAAAGCAACTTAAAGAAGTTGTGGTGGATACTTCAAACTGTCCACTAGACACAAGCTAGAATCACCTGGGAAGAGAGTCTCAGTGTGGGACTAGATGCTGTCAAGCAGCTGGGCCTTGGATGACTGCCTTGGTTGTTGACTTAAGTGGGAGGACCCAACCCACTGTAAATGCCACCATTTTCCAGGCATGCACTCCCGGACTGTATCAAGTGCAGAGAGTAAGCAGATCACCAACAGGCTTATGTGTGTCTATTTCTGTCTGATTTTTGACGATGGTTGTGACATGATAGCGGTGTCAAGTTCATGCCTTGACTGCCCTACAATGATAGATCAGCAATTATGAGCTAAATTAAACCCTTTCCGTCCCAGGTTTCTTTGGGTGAGAGTATTTCATCACAGCAACAGAAATGAAATTAAAACAGGGGAGTTTATCTTTGCTCATAGTTTCAGGATACAGGGCATCATGGAGTGGAGGGATTCCTGACATCAGGAGGTTCATGAAGCTGCTCACATTACATCCACTGTCAGGAAGCAGAGACGAATTCTGTCTCAGAAGTGTGAATGGTGCTCAGTCAGATCTGTCCATGTTGTTCCATCCAGGAGAACAACCTGATATGGCCCACATTTAAGATGGGTCTTCCTCCGTCAATTAGCCTAATGAAGATAATTCCTCCCAGACATGCCTAGACACTTGTCTCTTCAGTGATCCTAGGTCCCATCAGATTGACAATCAATGTTAGCCAACACACAGTGTATCGTTCAAGGTACCTACATTTTAACTGATGCCTTGTGTCCTGGGTCATCACATCAATTCTAGTGCAAACAAAATCCCTGACTGTATCTTTTATCATGTGATGGACACGTGAGCAATATTTTTTTTTAAATTTGCTTCAATGTTAACATTTTCTCCTCAGTTGAGTCTTTTGCTTTTGACATTTTTATGCCAAGAATTCATAGATGATAGATTTAAAAATATTTATTATCTTTATGTGTATGATGTGAATGGACATTACATACCTGCATGTATGTAAGTGCACCTGTGTCATGCAGTGCTATGAGGACAGAAGATGATGTGTTGGATTCCCCTTGAACTGGAGTTACAGATGGTTTTGAGCCATCATGTTGGTCCTGGGATTTGAACCCAGGTCCTCTGCAAGAGCAGCCAGTACTCTTAACCTCTGAGCCATGTCTCCAGCCTCTGACAATGGATTTTCATAGATGCTGCTTATTGTGTTGAAAAGTGTCTGCCTACAGTGCGATAAATAAACATTGGCATTAGTGGCTTTTGGGGGCAGGGCATCTTCTATGTGTCGTAAGGAGCTATCCTTTGCTCTGTATGCTCTCTCTGGGGTTTCCCTGACCTCTACCCTCTAGATACTTGTAGCATCCTGACTGCACACCAAACATAACAATCACAAATGACCACAGATATTACGAAATAATCCCTGAGGCATGAAATTGCCCCGTGGCAGGCAGCTATGAATACAGAGTGCCTGGATACATTATCGTTCTCTGTTAAGTTCAACTTGTTTTACAGGTTTTTTTTTTTTCCTTTTCCTATGCTATACTTTCTTCAACTGTAAGAGAATTTAATGGTGGTGGAGAGATGCCTCAGTTAAGATAACTTGCTGCTCTAGTAGAGGATACAACTTTTGTTCCTAGCACTGAAGTTGTATAGCCCACAATCATCCGTATCTTCAGTGTGAGGGAATTGGATGCTCTCTTCTGGCCTCTTCAAGCACTGAATGCACATGTACGTACACATGCATTCACATAAATAAAAATAAATCTTAAAATAGAACTTAACATGCTACATGCTCACCTGAAACCTATGAGCATGATTAAATGAATGATTCTGCCTTCTTTTCCTCTTAGCCATGGTAACACAGGACAGTCCTCACGGAGCAGGGTGCATGCCCTGGATTTCTCAACTTGGCACTACTCTAGAGAAAGTGGTTGTGGAATACACCAGGCCATATTAACATAAGGTTCCCTCTACCTGTCCCCTTCATGTGACAGCCTGATGATTTTATTTATTGACTTATTCATTAAAGGGATTCTATTTTTGTTTGAATGACTGGAGGTTGGTAAGATCACCTGCAAAGTAATGCAATATTTCTACCAAGTATTCACAGGAGCACAGTGAAGACAAATCCCAGGCCAATTAACTTGCATGTATTAAAGGAGAGCACTGAAACTTACTCAGCTGTCTGTCTTTTATCACTGGGAGACTTTTTATTTCAGTTCCATCTGTCTACCAGTCTCACAGCTGAACACCGAGATTTGAACTTCTTTCTTCTCAGCCCTGGAGGCTCTGTCCAGCCCCAGCTCACTGTGATTTCATGGCCCAATAGGACCTGTCTTTAAGAGGAAGTCAGCAGTCACGTACAAAGTCAGGTGAGGTGTTACAGTTTGCTTGTGAGCAACTAATGTAGCGTAGAATTCTTCACAGTGAGATACAAGAGATGCAGCTTATTCTCTCTGCTTTGTAGAAAAAGTTTTGCACTCAGGAAACACGTGGGTTAAGTTAAATGCTGAAAGTTGCAGGGAAACTTTATTGTCAAGCCGCAAGCTAGAAATCAGTTCACATGTTCAAGGTACAGTAGGCAGTTTCTTTGAAGCAAGCACAGTTTAGTCAGTAGTCAAACTGTCAAACAGGGTTTGTAAACATGAGAGTCCTGTGTGTGTTTGAAAATGTGTGTGTGTGTGTGTGTGTGTGTGTGTGTGTGTGTGTGTGTGTTGCATGTCTGTAAATGCACGCATATCCTGCAATGCCTGC
>NW_008341201.1:232685-238750 GCF_000622305.1 Nannospalax galili | reverse complement strand
AGAGAGAGAGTTTTTAAATAATATAATAATATATAGTTTTATATAGTTATATATGCTTTTTTAATTAAGAATTTCACACATATATAATGTGTTTTGAACAAATCTTTTTAAATAAAACAAAGAATAAGGAGTAAAAATTTTTAACACCTTGCCATTAATAATAGGTAGCTAACAGAATAAACTATTCAAGGAGATAAAGCAGACAGACATTACCTATCTACTGATTTGCTGAAACACCTAAGCAGTTTATGACCATCTGTCATAGCAACTTCAGCAAGGCTTGTTAGGATCTTTAGATACTGGCTTTCACTTTGCTGAGACAAATGCTCCAGAACTTGCCATAGCTCTGGGTTCAATTCCTAGCACTACAAAAACAACAAAAAGCAGCTCAAAAATAATAAGCACAAATCCTAACATAGTATTCCTCTTCACATTCTTTTCCTCGATCCACAAGGAATAGCTATGTAAGAAGAGACTGACAAAACAGACAGATAATTTATAGGATCAAATACCAGCACAAAATACATTATTACATACAGTTATGCTTAAATATTCCTGGGAACTAATTTCAATATACAGACAAATATCAAGCCCTACAAACACTCAAATATTTTATATAAAATAGAAAATCAACAAATTCAAGTTACTAAAATAATTGTAATAAATTATTAAGTATATTTGTGAGGCTGTTCATTTACAACCTACAAGAAACATCATATTACCATGTTTTCTCAGAGGTCTTCATTCTGTGTCATTTGAATAATAGTCTGGAAAAGCCTTGGGTGATACTGAATTAATACTTCACAAGTCTCTCCATATCCACCCTAAAAACAAGACTTGAAATTATTCAGATTAAAAAATGGACTTTTAAAGAGACTTAAGTGTCTTTGAAGTCACTGTCTCATTTAAGAAAAATATAACTTTATCATTCCTTGTTTCTATCATAAATGGGCTCAGAATAATATGTTGAAAGCATACCTGTACATATATATCTAGAGGGGTTACTCCATTTTTATCTGGCAAATATTTGGCTCCTCGTAATAGAAGAATTTGTGCGGTATCTCTCTGGCCATGACTGTATAGAAATAAAATTAAGTTAAAACCATAACCTTTTAATTAAACTTCTTTCTCCATAAATTACGAATAGTTAATATGAGTCAATGAAAGATTAAGGACAACAACAAAATCCTAAGACAGAGCTAATCTACATCCTTGGCAATTAGGAAAATTGCCTCGATGTTAAGATATACTAGGCCTATACAGATAAAAAGGTGGTAACTACCCACTTTCAAGCTTCTGATTATATTTCTTGCCATTCATTTCCTAATCCCTCTCTCAACTCTAGCCTGACCTTAGACACATATCTAAGTCTCTAGACTTTCTAGTCCAAAAGAAACTTAAATATTCAAAAGAAGAATGCATTTTATGGTTCTTTAATGTTTAAAACAAAAAAGAATGGAGGAGAAAGTATCAAAGAGGAGAAAATATCAAAGAAAAGAACTGAAAGAGAGAGCTTAACTTGAAGTTAGCAAAAACTACTTCCTAGCTTTTAACCTTTTTTCCCCTAATCTGTTCAGGTTTGATGAGCTGGTAAGCTACTTGAGCTAGCCTAATAAGCAACTTTCCTAAAGCCCATGCCTTCTTCTCTGACTGTGCTTTCTATTAGTAAAATCAATAACTACTACTCTTTCAGCTAGAGCCAACCTACTGTGGGAATAGCCACTACTAGACTTCCAGGTATTATTATTCAATTAGCTTATATAATTCTAGAGAAAGGTAAAGAAAAATAAATTTAATACCTAGAGACATGGAAATCAAGAAATATTCTAGGAGAGAGCTGCTCAGCTAAGACTTCAGTAAATCAAATCAAGCTCACTGCCTCCCTACCCCATTTCTTGCACCCACCCCTACTCTGTCCCCTGCCAGCCTCTCTCACAGGACGGGCTCCAACTGCTTCACATCAAGTCCCAGGACCAACTTCCCAAACCAGATTAACTAATCACCCTACCATAAATCCCTAACTTCTCACCCAGCAATCCCCTCAACACCAAACGTCCAGCCTCCAGATCAGGCAGACAGACCTGCTCAGTCAGGACTCTGACCAATTTACTGCCCAGCAAGAATTTGAAATACCCTCCAATTTGTCTTCCATACCCAAACAAAAAGTAACTAAGTTACAGAAACAATAAAAACAAAACCAAAATTAAATTAAACAAAAGCAGAGTAGAAGTTCCTGTTGAACACATAACCGACAATGAACATCCATATGCCCAAATGGCAATGCAAAAACACAAACAATATGAAAACCCAGGAAAATATGTACCCCACTAAGCCCACAAGTCCTACAGAAGTGCACAGCATTGAGAACTACCCTGTAGAATCCCAGGACACAGAATTTAGAAGAACAATCATAAATATGATCAAAGAACTTCAATAAAACACAGGCAAACAACTCAAAAAATTCAAAGAGGAAAGGCATAAACTTCTGACAGAAGCTCAAGAATATACAAATACACAGCTTAATGAAATATCAAAAATGATCCACAACCTGAACAATGAATTCACTAAAGAGATAGAAACAGAGAAAAAAAAACCCAAAAGGAAATGAACACAGGACTGAAAAACTGAATAAACCAATTAGAAACAACAGGAGAAAGTCTCACAAGCAGAATGAATGAAACAAAAACCAGAATATCAAGACTGGAGGGTAAAATTGAAGATCTGTACTTCTTAAGCAAAGACTATGCAAAATTCAAAAGAACACAGGAATGGAATACTCAGAAAATGTGGGACAACATGAAATGACCAAATAGGCATACAGGAAGGAGAAGAAACTCAAACCAATGGCATCAAACAGATCTTCAAGAGGATCATAAAGAAAACGCCCCTAAATTAAGGAAAGATATCCTATAGAGATTCAAGAACAGAGAACACCATTAAGACATGATCAGAACAGAAAGTCCCCATGACATATAATAGTAAAAACATTAAATGTACAGAACAAAGAGTACTGAAAGCTGCTAGAGAAAAACAGCAAGTTACATATAAAGGTAAACCCATCAGAATTGTTGCTGACTTTTCAATGTAAACTATGAAATCCAGAAGAGCCTAAAGTATTCCCAGTTCTAAATAACCATACATGCCAACCCCGAATACTTTATCCAGCCAAACTATCTATCAAGGTCAAAGGGGAACAGAAAATTTTCCATGACACAAATAAGATGAAAGAATGCATGTCTTCCAAACCAGCACTGCAGAGAATAGTCAAAGCCATACAGAGGACCGAAGAAAGGAATGAATATGCCCAGGAGGCTATAGAAAGAAAATAAAAGGTATAACAACAGAAACACAAAATAGGGCCACAAACAAAGAAATTAAAATGACAGCATACAGTACACAGATTTCAATAATGACACTAATTATCATTGGCCACAACTCCCCTGTCAAAAGACACAGGCTGGTGCATTGGATTAAGAGACAAAACCTATCTTTTTGTTTTCTTCAAGGAACTCATCGTGACTTCAAGGTTAGATGCTATCTTAGGGTGAAAGGATGGAAAACAAAATTCCAAGAAAATGCTCCCAAGAAGCAAACAGGTATTGCCATTTTAATATCTGACAAAATGGATTTCAAATTAAAACTCATCAAAAGAGATGAGGATTATTTCATTCTAATCAAAGGAACAATTGATCAAGAAGATACTACAATCATGAACATATATGCACCAAACTCTGAACACCTAAATTCATAAAATCCATAGTCCAGAAATATGAAACAGAGATTGACACTAACTCAGTGATAGTGGGCAACTTTAATACCCCACTATCCTTAATACACAGGTCAACTGGACAAATAGCCAGAGAGATATCTGAGTTAAATGACATACTACATGAAATGCACATAACAGATATATACAAAATATTCCATGCAACCACCAAAGAATACACTTTCTACTCAGCAGATCATGCAAGTTATTCTAAAATTAAACCACATTCTGGTACATAAAACAAATCTCAATCATGTCCTCCGCATCTTGACTCCCCCAGCCTCATTCACCCTCCCATCTCTGCTGCCATTCTCTCTTCCGAGATTGGGCCCTGCCCCATTCTTTGTCTTGGGATCCCAGACACCTGGGGAATCAACACTGTTTCCTGATCCTTTTCATCCAGACCAACGTAGTGCCTTCTCTGGGTCCCAGGAGCACTTCTTCTGGGCCTGGCCCTGCCTTCACCTAGCCTCTGCTTCCCAGGGCATGAAAGACAGGCCACAGGCCTCTCTCCCATCCACAGACCTCTCTACAGGGTAAGTCCATTGCGCCCTCTGCATCTTGACTCTCCCACCCTCATTCACCCTCCCATCTCTGCTGTCATTCTCTCCTCTGAGTTTGGGCCTTGCCCCATTCCTTGTCTTGGGGCCTGAGACCAAATACAAAAAGATTGAAATAATTCCATGCATTCTATCAGACCACAATGCAATAAAGCTTACAATCAACACCCGAAGAAGCCCTAATCACCACATGAACACATGGAGATTAAACAACACACTTTGGAATGATGAATGGGTCAAAAGAGAAATTAAGAAAGAAATAAAAGTATTCCTGGAACTAAATGAAAAGGACAATAGAACACAATAAAAACCTCGGGGACACGCTGAAAGTGGTCCTTAGAGGGAAGTTTAGAGCTCTAAGTGCCTAAATCAAAAAATCGGAAAGAACACAAATAAATGACTTAACATTGCAACTCAACACACTTGAAAAGCAACAGCAAACAAAGCCCAAACCCGGCAGACAAGAAGAAATAACAAAAATCAGGACAGAAATTAATGACATTGAAACAAAGAAAACAATACAAAGAATCAACAATTCCGAGAGTTGGTTCTTTGAAAAGATAAACAAAATTGACAGACTTCTAGTCCAGTTAACCAAAAGAAAGAAAGAGCACCTCCAAATCAACAAAATCAGAGATGAAAGGGGAAACATCACAACAGACACCAGAAAGATACAGAACATTATAAGGGAATATTTAAAAACCTATATGCTACTAAATTTGAAAACCTAAACTAAATGGACAGATATCTAAAGGCATGGGAACCACCAAAACTAAAACAAGAAGAGGTTATCAGCTTAAACAGACCCATAACACAAAAAGTAATTGAAACAGTAACACAAAACTTCCCAACTAAAAAAATCCCAGGACCAGATGGATTTGCAGTAGAACTCTATCACACATTTAAAGAAGATCTAATCTAATACTACTTAATTTCTTCAAAAACATAGAAAAGGAGGGAGAACTTCCAAATTCCTTCTATGAAGCCAGCATCACTCTAATACCAAAGCCAGGCAAAGATACAACCAAAAAAGAACTACAGACCCATATCCTTAATGAACATAGATACAAAAATTCTCAACAAGATACTTGCAAACTGCATACAGACACACATCAAAAAGCTCATCTGCCATGATCAAGTTGGCTTTATCCCAGAGATGTAGGGATGGTTCAATATACAAAAGTCAATAAACATCATAAATCATATAAATGGACTTAAAGACAAGAAACACATGGTCATCTCAGTAGATGCAGAGAAGACCTTTGACAAAATTCAACATGCATTTATGTTCAAAGTCCTAGATGGAATTGGACTGGAGGGAGCATACCTCAACATAATTAAAGCCATATATAAAAAATCTACACCCAACATCATTCTAAATGGAGAAAAACAGGAAGCATTCCCACTGAAATCAGGAACTAAACAAGGCTATCCACTATCCCCACTTCTCTTGAACATAGTACTTGAAACTCATGCAAGAGTAATAAGACAAGAGAAGGAAATTAAAGGAGTAATAATTGGAAAAGAAGAGATCAAATTATCCTTTTGCAGATGATATGATATTGTATCTAAGGGATGCCAAAAATTCCAACTGAAAACTCGCATTCACGATCAACACTTTCAGTAAAGTGGTAGGTTACAAAATTAACCTACAAAAGTCAGTAGTCTTCCTATATACCAATAACAAGCAATTGGAGAATGTGTACTTGGAAACACTCTCCTTCACAATAGCTGCACAA
>NW_008341201.1:231565-232384 GCF_000622305.1 Nannospalax galili | reverse complement strand
AGACCAATGGAACAAAATTGAAGACCCAAATATGAGTAATTGCAATTTCAGCCACCTGATATTTGACAAAGGGGCCAAGAACATTAACTGGAGGAAAGACAGCATGTTCTGCAAATGGTGCTGGCAAAACTGGATCTCCACTTGTAGAAGAATGAAACTAAACCCCTATCTTTCACCCTGAAAAAAAGTCAATTCCAACTGGCTCAAAGACCTCAATGCAAAGCCTGAAATTCTGAAACTATTCAAAGAAAACATTGGGAAAAACCTACAGGATATAGGCGTAGGAAAGGATTTTCTAAACCAGACATCAATTGCTCAGGAAACAAGGGCAAGAATTAACAAATGGGACCTCATTAAACTAAAAAGCTTCTGTACATCAAAGGAGACAACCAAGGAAGCAAACAGAAAATCCACAGAATGGAAGAAAATGTTCACCAGCGACACATCCGACAAAGGTTTAATAACCAGAATTTAAAACGAACTCAAAAAACAGAGAAAAAAGACAAGAAGCAACCCAATTAAAAGATGGACTAAAGAGCTGAACAGAGAGTTCTCAAAAGAAGTAAAGATGGCTATGAAACATCTTAAAAGATGTTCAACATCATTAATAATTATGGAAATGAAAATTAAAAGCACCCTAAGATTTCACCTCACCCCAGTCAGACTGGCTACGATCAAGAAAACAAATGATACCAAATGTTGGAGAGGATGTGGGGAAAGGGGACCACTCATCCTCTGCTGGTGGGGCTGCAAACTGGTTCAACCTCTACGGAAAGCAGTGTCAAGAACTCTTAGAAAACTAAAAATGAAACTACCATC
>NW_008341201.1:225902-231014 GCF_000622305.1 Nannospalax galili | reverse complement strand
CATAGCCTCCCTCCCCCCACTAGAGTCCTTATACTCTGATATCCCTGCTACTGTCTGCTGTGTTGTCAGCACCCCCAGCCGTTCCCCACTACAATGTGAGAATAAACAATGCCTAGTTTTGAAAACCAGAGAGAACCATATTACTCCTACAACCTACTAACAAATTATACACAACAGATCAAGAAATATGTCTAGGTAAGGTTTATCTGAGAACACCTGGTCTTTACCCAAGATTTATCTACATGACACACAGTAATTAAAAGTACCAGACTGGTGGAACTAACCTTCATAAATATTTAACAGACATACTTTGAGGCCTATAATAATTTGGTCAGAGGGACATAAAGGACAATCTTTGCTCCTTGCCCTCCTAGATCGACTAGTTTCTGGGGACTATGAGCATCTCTCAAAATGTCCTGTAATTGTAGTGGATCACTTGTCCCCTTGGACAAGGAGGCTGAGGAGGCGGAACTGGTAAAAGAAAGGAGCCAGGGGCTCCTCCCAAGCCCATGTGACCCCTGAGGAACAGATCCTCAAATGACCTTAAGAGTAAAAGTAAATTGCTTTATCTGGGCCAACTGTGTGGCCTTAAACACCCAAGAAGAAAGTGTAACCAAAGATTAAAGGGGCCAATACAATTTCATAAGAATCCATATGTATACCTAATGGCTACATTACAAGCAACAACGCCAGACAGGAAATACCTTCTTTTGAGTTGTTGGCCAGGGTGGCCAAAGGGATTCCCAGATAGTAACCCAGCATAGAACTGGGAAAATGAACAACAGACCCCAATCTTATCCAAAGGAATATTGACAACTGATTGCTGCTAGATGAGGAACAGCTGACCCTCCTAAACCAAAGGCCTCTAGATAGGCTGACTAGATTCACCAGAACGGCAAGTAGTAGGGAATGGCTGGGGGTGCTAACAACACAGCAAACAGTAGCAGGGATATCAGAGTATAAGAGCTCTAGTGGGAGGAGGGAGGCTATGGGAGGGTGCCATGTGGGAAGTGGATGTATAGCTGAGTAAGATGGTTTGGGATGTTCTGTGTGATATACACACAAAAAAAATCAAGAAATTTTTAGAAATGTATTATATTTGAGGGAGAAACATAAAAGTTTACATCATGTTAATTAGTAGAGGTGATGAACACCACCATTGAAATCTACCCAATGACTTTATAGATATTCACAGGCGCCAAGGATCCGAGTGCAAAAGTATATGACTTGTAACGATCAGATACATATAGATTAGAGATGCATGCACCAACATCTCAGTATTAGTAGCAAAAACTATGAGTCTTTCTGTAAGAAACAGTGTAGTTTAGAATGAAATGGAGATCTCTTTTTAGGGTCAAAAACTCATTCAATTTTTTTGTCATACAGGGCTTATACTGAGTTCAATATTATGCAACTGTACTGAACCTAGAAAATTTACAGCCACTTTTGAAGGAGCTGTGTCTTTGCTCTGGAAACTGTTATTGGGCATGTTAACACTGTAATGATATACTTCTTCTAAAAAAATAAAAAGTAATATTTTTTAAAAATGTAGGAAACAGCATATCTTGAAGTGGAGATCTTCTATAAAGGGTAAAAGCTCATTCAATTTTATATCTTACAGGGTTTATACTGAGTTCAAAATTGTATAACTGTATTAATTCAACTGTGAACCTAAAAATTTACAACCACTTTTGAAAGAGATACGTCCTTGCTCTGAAGTGTGTTACTGAATATGTTAAAGCTGTAATGAAATGCTTCTTCTAATTTTTATGCTACCTAGGAAATGGGTCTATAAAAAAAAAATTCTTCAAAGCATAAAATTTGCTCCTTAATAATTAGTAGATGTGAAAAACATTAACACTGAAATCTACCTGATGACTTTATATCCATGCTCAGATGCTAAGGAGCTCAGAAAGTAACCAACTGTGACTAGTATTAATCAGATATATAGATTAGAAACGTGCAAACATCTTAGTGTCAATTGCATTAAAAATGAATTTTTCTGTATGAAATTGTATATTTTAATAATGAAATGGAGATCTTTTTTAAAGGTTAAAACCTCATTTATTTTTTTGTCTTAAAGGGTTTATACCGAATACAATATTGAATAACTCTATTAATTCAACTGTAAAAAATATTTTAAAATGATAAAAAATAAAAAATATCCTTTAATCCCAGAACTCAGGAGGCAGAGGCAGGCAGAGCTCCATGAGCTCAAGGCCATCCTGGTCTAATAGTGAGTTCCAGGACAGCTTGGGCTACAGGGAGACAGAAGGAAGGAAGGGAGGAAGGATGGAAGGGAGGAAGAGAGGAGGGGAGGAGGGGAGGGGGAAGGGAGAGAAAGAAAGGAAAGAAAGAAGAAAGAAAGAAAGAAAGAAAGAAAGAAAGAGAAAGAAATATCAAGCCTAAGAAATCAAGCAATTTAAAGACAACTGAATTCAAAAGCTTTATAGATGAGAAAACCACACCAAAGAACAGGTAAAGCAAAACCCAGTTCTGTGCTTCTCAGACATTAATATTACCAAAGAGGCAAACTGTTTCACAAAGTGAAATACTACATGTATTTCTCCAAAAATTAAAAAAAAATTAAAAATTCTATTTAAAGCAAATGGCACTAAAAGATAATTGTAACTAATCTGAATTAAAGATTTATAGGGTCCTGCTTTGAATCTAGTGTCACAAAGAACAATTATAATAGGTTTTATCACTCTGTTGAGACTTTATGACAACAGTACATGCTTAATACATGTCCTTGATACAAACACTAATGGAACAGTACTAGCTTAAGAATAGTAAATTATTCCAGAAAGAAAAACCAGAAGAAGAAAAAGTCAAGTAAATCTGTCCCTCTGAAAACAGCAGTAATTAAGATGACTAGTATAAAACAAGGATGGTCTCGTTCTGTGGCCTAGGCTGACTCAGAACTCACTATAGCCCAGAATGACCTCAAATTCATGGCAATCATCCTGCCTCCATCTAGAAGCCCTGGGATAACACCCTTGAGCATGATACCTGGCTTGGAAGTCTTCATCAAACATCACTGTTATTAGGAGTGCTGGCCAAAATATTACAAAGCCATTATGACAGTGATTATAATTTACATTGTACTATGCAAGCCTGTTCCTTATCATGCCCCCATATAAAAGCCAAGTGAAAAGTAACCAAGTTGAACTTAATTTATTTCAGAAGTTAATGTCAGCTCTGCTAGGAGCCAGGAATCTGAGGTTTTATAAAGCTATCCAATTTTAATAACTCTTACACAACTGTTTAATAGCCATGCGTTCAACCTTCCCAATTAAACTGTCAACTTCTTAACAGCAGACTTGTTGAAAGGCATGAAGGATGGTGGCTGATTTAATAACATGTACTTATTACATTCTATAAGATATAGTCTTGAGTGTCACATACCATTCATTTAATAAGCATTAAAGAAGACTGCACTATAGAAACTAATAAGTAGAAAATCATAAACACAGTTTCCTTAGACTCTAACAGGTAACAAACATACTTAGTCCTTTTGTACTCAATGACTTAATTCCAACCATTTTAAGAATTGTTAAGCAAGCAGGAAGCCATTAGCCCAAAGCTGCCCCTGTATTTTTATTGAGCTCCTCTGCAACAAACTGAACCTAACACTAAATAAACAAAGATAAACTAGTAGTGTATTTTTCATAACAAAGTGCTCAGACGTGATAAAATATATAGTCTGTGTGTTTTCATTCACATTTCCTTGCTCATAGCTTTATTATTTCTTAAATTACTAGAAAAGTAAGGTTCAAATATTTATTTAGCCTTCTGTCCTCAGTTCCTGAAGGAGCTTTGGAACTGTAAAGATAAGGGTAGTTTTTGTTAGAATGTCAGTACCAAAACCTCTCCAGAGTTTTCCTCCCCTCCTTTAACCTGCTCTTTGATGGAGAAACTATTTCTTTTCCCTAAGGTGAGTTACAGAAACTGAAAATATATACTATTATGACATCCTCCTGATTTTCTGTCTTGGAGCTGGTCATTAAAAAAAATCCTCTGATCTACCTTGTCTGATGGACCCATGACAAGATCCCCTTTTCATAAAGGGGATCGATCTCCTTACCCTTTACCTAAGAGAAAGGAAAGATGTCCCAAGGGTCCAAGAAAACCGAACTGAAATTTTTTGCTGGGTTTCCCACTCTGTCC
Organism: Nannospalax galili; assembly: GCF_000622305.1. Classification (NCBI taxonomy): domain Eukaryota; kingdom Metazoa; phylum Chordata; class Mammalia; order Rodentia; family Spalacidae; genus Nannospalax; species Nannospalax galili. The sequence continues at coordinate 226,844 of NW_008341201.1, read as the reverse complement.
TAAAGCATTCTGTCATACATTTTGATCCAATCAGATTTCTGCACTGCTGTTCATGTTTCAATAGTGCCTATGCAATGCAGTCTCTATTTAAAAAACACAAAGCATCGAGAATTGGAGAGGTCCAGTTAGCTGGGGACAAGGAGCATTTCAAGAAAGTGACTAAGAACCCATCCATGGGCCCAGAGGATGGTGCATCCCAAATCTACAAGACCTGAAGCTGCATCTGATGAAAGCCTTCTAGATCTGCCCTACAGATTTCTGTATCAGGCCTTTTGTATAACCTTTAAAATATCCTTCATAATAAGCTAATAAATATAATTATAGTATTTCCCTGAGTTGTCTGAGCCACTCTAGCAATTAATGTAACCAAAGGAGGGAGTCCAGGAAACACTACCCAGCAGGCAGGTGGTTAAATGCCACAGAGGCTCAGACCTCCTACAAGCACCCTAGATGAAGAACAATCTGTCAGGAGTGAACCCACTACCTCCCAGCTGTTAGTGAAATAAAGAGGAAGCTCAGCTGATAGCCACTGCAGAATTATTACTGGCTCCTGATGAGGAAGAAACACCACACATTTTAGAACAACAGAAGTGATCTGTGTGGTAAGTGTATATAGTAGGAGAAATGGACAAACTGAGTTTGTTCGTCCTCTACATTTGCTGTGCTGCATAGCTTTAGTGTCAACTTGACATACCTGGATTGAGGGAGCCTCAATTGGGGAATTGACTCCATTGGACTGGCCTGTGGCCATGTCTGTGGGGCATCTTCTTGACTACAGAGTGATGTCAAAGGGCCCAGCCCACTGTGGATGGTGCCACCCCAGGGGAGGTGGGCCTGTGTTATATACGAAAGCAGACTGAGCAGGGACCAGGGGAGCAAGCCAGTAAGCAGCATTTCTCCATGGCCTGTGCTTCAGCTCCTGCCTCCAGGTACCTGCCCTGA
>NW_008341201.1:220729-225697 GCF_000622305.1 Nannospalax galili | reverse complement strand
GTACTTTCCACATTTAGCCCAAGAGCTCATTGTTCAGAAAATGCTGCTGCAGAGCTCTCTGAATCACTTTTGGTTCTGAGTTACTATCCAATTCATATACTGTTCTTTTGCAAACAAACTATGCTTAATTTTATTGTCTAAAGTTTCTCTTCTAATAAGATTCACCGAACTTTTCAGTTGCGTACACTACAGCTCAAGAGTAAATGTAGTTGCTTGACATCAACAGTTAAACTGTTGTTTTAAAAACCATATTCTAAAGCTTTCATATAATAAATTTTATACCACATATACAACAAAAATAATTAGGAGCTAGAGAGATGGCTCAATAGCTAAAGAGCACATGCTGTTCTTGTAGAGGACTGGATTCAATTCGCAGCACCTACACGGTGACTCATATTCACCTATAACTCAAGTTCCAGGAGACCTGAAGCCCTCTTCCAGTCATGCATGTGGTACACATACATATATGCAGGCAAAACTCAAACACTCATAAAAAAGTAATAAAAATTTTAAATGTGATGTCCTGGTAGCACACCTTTAATTTCAGCACTCAAGAGACAGTGGCAGGTGATCTCTGTGAGTTCAAGGCCAGCTTGGTCTACATAGTGAGTTCCAGGCCAGTCAGGGCTACACAGTAACATCCTACCTCAAAACATATACACACAAACGCATACATATATACACATACACACACACCCAAATAAATAAATAAGTAAAAATTAGCATGAAGAAAAAGAAGTGCCACTATAACATTTTTGGAAAGTTAGATTTCTAAAACTACTTGAAAAATCTCATTTATAGTCAGGAGACTGCATTTGAAAACATTTTAAAAAAGAAACAATCAATAATACACAAAATTGAGGAACACGATTAGTGTCTCATGTAATACTGTAATCTTCTAGAACTATCCTATGAGACTATGCACAATGAATTTCTTAATTGCCAGCTGTTTTAATGGCTAGTTTTATAACTAGATCTACTCAATTGTGCACACTAAAATGAAACACATCAGATGGTATGCAATACACTGTAGTGAAGATACAAATGGAGTGCAATGACATTCCCTGTGGAAAACTGCAGTGTACTTTGGGTTGTCCCATATGCTAATACTTTGAATATTTTACTCTATTTCTGGCATTATTTGGGGGCATAAAGAATTTTTAATCAAGTAACTGCAAAATTTTACCCCATGTATAGCTAATTATATATACATATATGTGTATAACAAATTCTTTGAGAATTCCACACAATGTATTTTGGTCATATTTACCCCTTACCCTAACACAGACACATACACACACAGATGTGTCATGGATGTGGGGCCATCCATGGGTGCATGGTCCATTTACCAGAGGTAATACCCTTAGAAAGAAAACTGAGTCTCCTACCCCCAGAAAGGTCAACTTTTAAAACTGAATGATGTAATACTGCCTTCAAGGACATGACAATGTATTTTATATAAACAGAACTAATTTCTCAAAATCTTTTAGTCTTCTAACTTTGGGGTCTTTCAGTCTTATAATCTAAGACCTTCAAGAGAATGTGTAATAATAGTACACAGAGAAAGAACTTTTCTGGAATTGCTTATGAAACAGAAACTACAGTGTACTATTCCATAAGTATACATTTGAGTTTAAAAGTTATTTTACATGACCATTTCGGTTCTGAGTTCTCTAACTGAAATGAATTGCTGGACCAGAGTTGCAAATCCATGTTCTGAATCATACACCTTTGTGATGCTATCAAGACCTCTAAAAGTCCATAAACATCTCACTAGTTTATATAATTCCAATTAAATCTTGCTTTTCCTAATAGAAAAAAGTTATCTGTAGATAGAGAAAATATTTGAAAATCTAGATATCCCAAGTATAACTTAAAGTGTGCCTTCAGGGCTAGAAGGATAGCTATGTGGTTAATAGTGCTTGCTGCTCTTCCAGAGGACCTGAGTTTGGTTCCCAGCACCTACAAGAGACAGCTCACAATCAGCCTCAGGGAATTCAATGCCTTCTTCTGGCCTCTGCAGGCACCCACACATGTGGTATACACAGAGAGACAAAACCATATACACGAAATTTAAAATAAATCTTTTTAAAAACTGCCTTTACAATTTATTTATTATTTATGTGTGTATCGCGTATGTGTATGTGTATGCCCATCTCTCAATGTATAACACATTTTCAATGCAAGGTAAGTCCTGAAATGGGCAATGTCCACATGTGATTCCATGAGGGGCTACTACCTTACTAGGAGATCTGAATTTTAAGTTATGTTTTTCATTGTTTGGATACTTCTGAATGCTGTATTTCTTTGGAAGTACTACTAAACTCACTGTAGTTTATTCTTTAAACACGGATTTTAACTATGCAAATAAAGATTGTTAGAAGTATGTTTAAAAAAATCTTAATTTTGAAATTTCTGAGACTTCCTGGGAATACCGATTTACTGTCCCTGAATCTCAAAGAGTAACATGCCAAGATTCTGAAACCACTCTGAGAATTTTTTTCATTGTATGTTATAATTCTAATATGTATCGGTGCTAAATAAACGCATCTTGTTTCTTCTTGTTGTTATTTATGAGACAGGGTCTCGCTGTGACCCTGGCTAACCTGGAACTCACTATGTATTTTAGGCTGGACTTGATCTCACAGGGATCCACCTTCTGCTTCTCAAGTCCTGAGATTAAAGGCATGCATCACCAACCAGCCTGTGCATTGTTTGTTACAAAAGTAAAAATAAAGGCGGTTTTGCCTGTTAAATACTTATTATTCTCCTATGATGCTGAATTTGCTTTCAGCTTTACTTACCATCATAAATTTGCTTAACTATCTTTGGTCAAAGAGATCTAAGGCTTGCTAAATTAAAATGTAATTGCCAAGCATGCTGGTTCATGCCTGTAAGTCCAGCATTTGGCGGACGCAAAAGGACTGCCATGAGTTTGAGGCCAGCCTGGACTAGAATAAGACCCTGTCTTTAAAAAAGAAAGGGAAAGAAAAACATTAGGAATATCTTAGCATGTGCAAAATCCCTGGGTTCAAGTCCCAATTACACACACACACACACACACACACACACACACTTTGATATGAATATAGTACTAGCAATAAGCACTTCAAAAACAATTGTTTTACTATATTCCTCTGCTCAAGACTAGCTATGGAATATTTCAGTTCTGCACAATACTACAGTTAGGTTTTATTAACTATTCTAAATGTCATCATTTTTTATGTAACTATAATGATTCACTTACTTATATTCCTCTGCTCAAGACTAGATATGGAATATTTCAGTTCTGCACAATAATACAGTTAGGTTTTATTAACTATTCTAAATGTCATCGTTTTTTATGTAACTATATGATTCACTTACTCAAAAGCATCTACTAAAAACCTAAGTACAAGATGCCTTACTACACAGTGGCTAGAAAGTAGAAAAAATAAACATTCTTTGTGCTTTCATAGAAGTTGAGACAGACTATAAATAAGTAAATAAATAATTAGAAATTACAAAATGCTATAAAGACAATTATGTAAAGCAAGGTCTCCTTAAATTGGTCAGAATTGTGTTTCTAAAAAGTAACAGTTAAAGCCAGATGTGGTGCCACAGGCTTATAATCCCAGCATGAAGGAGCCAAAGGCTGGAAAATCACAAGTTTGAGACCAGTCTGGACCACCCAGGGAGAGCCTAGCTCAAACAAAAGAAAAAATTAATAATATTAAAGTATTGGTTAAAGCAGTGACATGAAAAATAAGGAGTCAAGACACTAAAAAATGCCAAGTAAAATGCACTTCAGGCCAAACACACACCATGGAGGAAAGGCACAGTGCATATGCATCTAGACAGCCAGCTTGACAAAAGCACAGGAGCTAAGCTGGTCAGTCTCACAGGAAGGGAGAAGCTAGGTTTTATTTGAAATGCAACAAATAAGAATTGAAAAGCTCTAAATATTGGCTTTAAACAGAAAATTACAAAAGCTCATTTTTTTTCAAAAGATCATTCTGTTAAGAAAGAAACATACTAGAGGGAAGCAAGAGAGGAATAAGGGAGAGCAGTTAAGACTGCTGCAATACTCTTGTTAATAGGTAACAAGTTTTAATGAGTCAGAGTCTAGAGATTCAGAATATATTCTAAAAAAGAATTTACTGAACTTATGAATAAAAGGAGAGGAGAGACAAATAATGCTTAGCTGATATGAAAAACCAGAGGGAAACATTTGTTCAAAAACCTACTGAAAAATAACAGACAATATCTCTACATTAGTCCATGTATACAGTCAAAGGCTATATAACGAGAAACAGTGCCAGACAGGAGAAACCTTCCTTCGAGTTGTTGGCCAGGTTAATCCCAGAGACTCCCAAAATTACACATATTGACACAGTCCTTGACTACTTCTGAAAGCTTGAAGATAAGACCCTTCTGCTGAGGACAGGGCATACATTTAGCCACAGGATTTGGAGCAATGGGGCTGGAACTGACTTGGAAATCTCCTCCCTGAAGGCAGCTCTTGTAGTTTTTGAGAGCACTGTGCAAGCTGCTAAGGGAGAACTTCAAAGGATGGTCCAACCCGTTTTAAGGCCTAATAATCATAATGACTGCCACAGCAATAGTGGTACTTTTATCAAGGTGGTAATCAACAGCTACCTAACTGGATTTAAAGTCCACTCAATGAAAGGGAATTCATATGTGGTACTGTAAAAATACCCAAATACACATGACAGGAGAGGTGATAGATCTTAGAGAAAAACCCAAGGCTGTCACATCCCTATACAAATGTAACTTTTTACTATGTGCTAAATATGGATCCTTCTATTTACAGACAAGCAAGCCAGTCACCTCTCATCAAAGAAGCTTCTCTTGTAACAAATGGTGACTATTACAGAGTTCCACAACTGGTCACACACAGAGATTGTCTGTGAAATGCCCAGTCCTAAGTGACATCTACAATCGACCCTCTACACCTAAGGCTTATGG
>NW_008341201.1:214973-220571 GCF_000622305.1 Nannospalax galili | reverse complement strand
AGCCTGGCTCCCTGGGACCTTGCTCATATGAACCTACAGCAGTGGTGTCAACATGCACAAGACCCATGCAAACTCAAGCAAACAAAAACCGAGCATAGGACTGTGAAAATGGGACCCAATCTTAGCTGAAGAACAACTGGCAGCTGATTACTGCTGGGTTAGGTACAGTTGGTCATCATACAAGGAGGGACTTTAGATAGGCTGACTAGACCTCAGTGGATGAACTTGCACAGAGGGACATTTGGGGACACTAACTTGACTCAATAGACCTTAACAGCAATGACAGAATGCATGAAATCCAGTTTGGGGTGGGGGGGAGCTATGGAAGGGTGCCAATGGGAAGGGAGTATAAAGGTGATTAAGATGTCCTATATGACATACACATAAACTCAATAAAATATAAAATAAAAAAATTTTCAAAGAAAAAAGGTTCCAGATTCAGAATCAGAGAAAGAGAACACTACAAATAATGATTCTGCATTGGATAACTAGAATAAGGGTTCCCTTGATTAAGAGAAAGAAACTGAAAGGTTTGAAAAGGAAAATAAGAAACAAAATTTCAGACACATTAACATCTGAGACTGCATGACCTTTCAATGATGATGTGAATCTGCCAGGTGGACACTCAACTCTAGAGCTTCAAAGGAATGTCTGATCTAAAACTAAATCCTCAAGATAGAATATTATTTAAGAAAATCAAATTTTTTCTTTTTAATTTTTATTTATTTATTTTGATTTTATGTGTATGAGTATTTCACCTGCATGTATTGAAACGCACCTGTGTGGTGCAATGCCTGCGAAGGCCACAAGAGGGCACCAGATCCTCTGGAATGGAGTTATGGACAGTTGTTAGCTGTCATGTGGATGCTAGGAACTAAATCCAGGTCTCTGTGAGAGCAGTCAGTGCTCTTAACCACTGAGCAATCTCTCCACGCCAAATTACTATTTTCCATAAATTGATGTCACAATGCAAGCAATTGGTCAATCAATAGAATACTGATTTCAGATAAGATCTTGAAGTCTAAACTTTGACAGTCACATAATTTTAATTTAAGTCAAAGAATCGCTATAGTGTTTTGTGAACTGCTTCACATGGCAGCTAGCAACCATTTATCACTCTAGCGCCACTGGATCCAATGCCCTCTTCTGTCCTCCACATACACATACATATACATAATTAAAAATAAAATATTCTTTAAAAGCGTTTACTAGATGATCTGAATCAGTCTGATCAAAATAACATCATAGACATCAATGATAAAAGAAAAAAAGCAGTAGAAAATAAATTCAGTAAAATTACATAAAATAAGAAACAGGATAAGAAGTTTCCAGAAATCTCTTATCTAAAAACCTAAATGAATACTCTTAACTGAAAGATAGTCAAGTCATCCACATCCACAAGTCCATACTATACTGATAGATTCAAGCAACCACAGGTTGAAAATGCAGTAGGTATGCAATGACTGTACCTGTACTGAGCATGCATATACTTTTTCCCTTGTCATTACCAAAACAATGCAGTATTAACAACTATCTACATAGCATTATATTAGGTATAAGTAATATAGAGATGAATACGCTATACAGGAAGATGTTCAAAGATTATATATACTTTGTATTTTATGTAAGGGATTTTGATATTGAAGTATTTTCATTTCCATCAGGTGGGGGTGACAATGGGAAGGGAGTATAAAGGTGATTAAGATGTCCTATATGAAATATACATAAACTCAATAAAATATAAAATAAAAAAAATTTTCAAAGAAAGAAGGTTCCAAATTCAGAATCAGAGAGAGAACCAATACCTAAGGCTGACAAGGGAGCACTATAATTTAAATTTAAAAAAATTAATATGTTTTGCTAACTGCAAACTGCCTTTATGTAGCATATTATATACATATGTAGGTATGTGTGTATGGGTACAGGTCTATATATATAATTATTATATTAATCCTTAAGGTTTGTTCTGAATTGTTAATGATGTGGTTGTATTTTTTAATCTCCCGCTGCTGGAGATGAAAGCAAGTCTTTGCACATGTTAGGCAAGTCCTCTATTACACCCACAGCCCTTAATTATTAGTTTCACTAATCCTTATAACAATGTGTGGTACACAGTGAGTGAGCTAGGCATTTGATGATTACATAAGAAAATAAAATACGCAATTTAATAAAAAGAACCAAGATGGAAATATTAAAAAATAACAATAACTTATAAGAATGATTCAACACTTTTTTAAGTTATACAAAGAAAGAAAAGATTTGACTCTGGACCAAGTCACACTTCGACAATGTATCTGAAGGGAACAGACCTGGTTACTTAATAAACTGGATTATTAAATTGTCCTAAAATTGAAGTAGTCAAGTAATAAAAAATCTCTACCTATGAGATAGAAACACGGGTAATTAATATAATAGAAAAGCCAGACATGATGGTTCACACTTGTAATCACAACATTTGGGAGGCTGAGAGAGGAAGCTCTATGTCAAGGCCAGCCATGAGCTACATAGTGAGTTCCAGGCTGCCCTGAGTTATAATGAGACTTTCTCAAAAAAAGAAATAAAGTAATAATAATAGTAATAGAAAATGCTTTCTTTTCTGTAATAGTGATATCCATCATCTTAAATGAAAGCAAAGCATCTGTGGGAAAACAAGAGAGCTTTAGAAAATACATAAAAGTTTATGTGTAAAACTATAATTGACATGTAACACTCTATTTTGCCAATAAACCTTAAAATATTTTGTTTTATTCTTTAATGAATGCATCTGAAAATAGAGACTATCATACCTGCAAGCAAAGGACAAGGGAGTGGCTCCTGATACATTTGGCCTGTTAATATCAGCACCACTGTCTAGCAAGCACTGCACTGTCTGGGGGGAAAAAAACAAAAGTAAAGCTAGAGTAGTCAAACAAAAGATACAACTGTCAAAATTTTACTCCACATAAGGAGAGTTCTTCCCACAGTTTGAAGCTTTAAAAACAAAACGAGTGGGCGGGCACATGATTAGGGGGGTAAAAGTTCAAGCTGAGTTACTGCTCAGGTACTGTGTGATTACAGTAACTCCTGGGATGGCTTTCAATCTGCACCCAACTGTCAAATGTGACTACTCAGACTTGAAATGTGGCTACCACCAAGAAACAGAATTTATTTTAATTTTAATTATTCAATTTACATAATTACATACAGCTAGCAAACGGAACACTATTAATTTAGATAAGTAAATCGCAAAATTTATGAGTTTCTACCTCTTGGAACAAAATTGAGTACTGAGCTATAATTCTCTCAAAGTCAAGTATAATTGCTGAAGTACAAAATGTTACAAAGCTAAGAAGCCATGTCCATATTGCTCATATTAGCTGCATTTCTGAGAGTCCTTCATACGTATTCTGTCCCCTGCAACCATTTCACTCACAGTGACAAAAAGCAAGATGATAAAAAATCTTGAAAAGTATACTATTGATGATTAGGGATAGAACAAAGCCCACCTGAAAAACCTCAAAAATAATGTTTTCTAGTTTGATTCCTATGATCCTCATTTGAGTTTCTCCTGCCAAAAGGAAGAAAGCATGTAAAGACATTAAAGAAAATACCTTTTAGAATTAAGTTGCTTGATAATACCTTTGGATTGAGCACATATATTCACTGCTGCTCTAAACCCTAGTACTACATCAGAACACATCACAATGAACACCTACACAAGAACAAGACAGAATTCAAAAGCATACTACAAAAGTCAGTAAGTTCCTCATAGAGGGCATCTGGCAATAGCAGTAGATATTTTGATTTTCATGACTGGGGAAAGGAGAATGCTTATTGGTAGCTACTGAACAAAGATTTTTCTTTGTAGGAAGTAGTATTGCAACATTATAGGGTTGTATGAGAAAACTGCAGGGATGCAGCCAAACATCCTACCATGCAGAGAACAACCCTCACAAAGGCAACACTGGAATGTAACAGTTTTCTTAAAGCCTTCAAATCTGTAAAGTACATTATTTCAAAGGTGTAACTCTCTAGTTGTCAAAGCTATTATTCAAATATAAGGTTAAGGGGCTAGAGAGATGGCTCAGCAATTAAGAGCATTGGCTGTGCTCGCAGAGGACCTAGGTTCAGTTCCTAGAACAACCTTCTGTAACTCTAGTTCCAAAGGATCCAAAGCCCTCTTCTGACCTCCGCAGGCACACAGGTGCACTGACATGCATGCAGGCAATACACTCATACACATAAAATAAAATAAAAATATTTTCAAAAATAAAATATTCAAATAAACAGTCAAAAAAGTATTCTTATTATTTTATTATTTTATAAAATACCTAAAATGCTCTATGGGGGAGGGGGAGGGGAATTTACCTGAGTATCTCTGGAAGCTTTTGAAATTTGGGCGTTAGTATCTGGGCTTGTTGAATCAGCAAGAGAGGGGTGAGGATTAATTTTGCTGATGGGTGGGTTTTGTCTGACTTCTGTTGAATCTGCTACTGGGCAGTCTGCAGGTTTTTTTTATCGCTTAAAACCTCTCTTTTATTATTTTCTGGTGCTTGTAAGCTTTACTCAATCTTAGGTGGGTTTTATAAGCATTGCTGGATGGCTGCCATTATCGGGAAAAAGGAAAGGGGAAAATTATGCCTTTCTTGGATTTCTTTTTTACGAGCCAGATGCGAAAGAAAGTTCCATACCTCTGGATCAGATATGTCTGCTGATAGGATCCAGGGTGCAAACTGATACACCTCATTCCAAAATTTTAAGCTTTTCTTTTGGGAGATCTTAAGCCCTCGAGCTCCAGGTGCTTGGCAGGGGCTAGTTAATTTAAATTCTCACTGAACCGGTTTCAGCTGTGGTTTGAATGCCTGGGGGCAGGGAAACAGAGCTGACTAGAGGAATCTGCCTGACTCTAAAGCTTACGTGGAGATCCCTGGAACTTTGGGGATTTTTTTTCTAGCAGTGTTCAGATAGAAAAGTGGGGTGAAGTGATGGTCCCCAAGGGAACATTCCTGAAATTAAAATTTCAGGGGATTCCACTTTGGCTTCCAGCACAGGGCTGCCCGCAAGTTTGAGAAGGTGGTGGCCGCCCTAATGGCTTTTAACTGGCCGTTGCGTTACCAGGTTTTGATATTAGAAAGATACAAAGATAGAGGTCTTTTGTCTACATCTGTACAGGCAGTCGGGGTCCGTTAGGGGGTCAGAGAAACCTTCAGCCAACATCAGGGAGTAGCCCTGACGAGGAAGCCTCAGTTGTCTCTCTGTCCCTAGCGGTTCCACGCGAAGACTTCAGACCGGAAACAAAAGGAGGAAATTAGAAGAGATTTTTATTACCCTCCTGGTGGGGGAGGGATATTCACGAATCCTGCGTTTCTGTGGGCACCTGCTCCTAGCTGGCACGAGGTTCAGAGACTCTCACGTTGGGCTCCAGATACGGGGCGCGCGGTCCCGCAGGGATCGGTCCCCTGCGCGCACCCTGGAGGGCAGCGAGTTCCACGGGGATCAGCTTCTCTGTTCTCAGTCGCGCATCGCTGTCCGCCGCTTGAGGTGCTGAAGGTCTCGCAGCACCGCGGCTCCACGTCTCTGTTGTGGCAGCGGGTCTCAGCTTCTCCGCTGCTTCCCTGC
>NW_008341201.1:206918-214571 GCF_000622305.1 Nannospalax galili | reverse complement strand
GCTTCTAGCTCCAAATTATTGAGAGAAGACTAGGATATTTTATACTGTAGGGTCAGTGGTAAAAGCTTTAGCTGACAGGCACTTTGTGAGATACCCTATTTACATATGGAAGTGGGCTCCTGCCATGCTGCCAGACTGCCTGGAAAATCACACAGGAAAGCATGGCATTTCCAGAGCCAGAGGCCATGTTTATGTGGCTGCTACTTCACAAAGGAGTCAGGAAAAATGTCGGGAAGGCACCCTGCTGTGAAAGGAGTCTCTGCATATGGCTCTGAGCTCGTGAGCTATCCGGACATGAAGAAACTTCTACTTTACACAACAAAGGCCCCCAACAATGCTCCTTTTTCCAAAAGAAAGCAGGACTCAGGGGAATAGTCTCCCCTCAAACAAGGAACTAAGTCAAAACAGAAATTATAGAAACCAAAATAGTAAGAAATTTGAACACAAAAGAGTCATTATGAAATTTTCAGACTTAGAGAACAAAAAATACAAAACTCAAAAGATTTATCTAACAAATTAGTCTTCGTAGAAAATAATATTGCTACATTATAGGGTCGTATGAGAAAACTGCTGATTCACACAAAGGAAACAGAAAGTGAGTCCAGCAAGATGGCTCAGCTGGAAAAAGTGCTTGCTGCTCAACTCTGACAATATGAGTTTGATCCCCGGGACCTGCTTAAGGAGGAAAGAGAGAAATGACTCTACAAAGTTGTCCTCTGACCTCCACCATGGTACACAACACATCATACAATACACACACATTAAAAAAAAATGAGGCCCGGGCATGGTGGGGCATGCTGTAATCCCACCACTCTGGAGGAAGAGGCAGGCAGATCTCTGTGAAGTAGGTTAAAGGCCAGCCTGGACTACATAATGAGTTCTAGGCTACCCAGGGCTGTACAGTGAAACCCTGTCCCAAACAAACAAAAATTTTAAAAAAATTAAAAAGTCAGTTACCAACTTCAAGAAAGAATATCCTCATAACTTAACTCATCACTGAATAAACTTTCCTAACTATACAACGTACCTAACATTGAACACTTATAAATTCATAACAAGAAACAGTATACAAGTGTCAAAAATTGAAACAATCATAAAAAATTATTATTTGGGGAGCTTGAGATGGCTCAGCAGTTAAGAACACTGGCTGCTCTTGCAGAGGACCTGGGTTTGATTCCCAGCACCCACACGGCAGCTAACAACCATTCATAACTCCAGTTCCAGGGGATCCAACACCCTCTTCTGGCTCCGCAGGCACTTCACAACACAGGTATACTTACACATATTGCAGGAAATACACTCACACACATAAAAATAATAAAATATTTTTAAAAAACTTATTATTTGGTACATGGAAATATGTACCAAATGAAAAGCTTAAAAAGCTGATAATCAGCCAGGTGTGACGGCATACATCATGTATGCTACCTGAATTTAATTCTATCCCAGTATGAATTTTAAAATCTATGTAGTGTAGCTCAGTTTTAAGATTTCTTTTTTAAGCAAAGCAAACATATTTACATAGAAAAGTGAGAAAGAACGCCTGAAGGTAGGAGGGGATCCAAGGGAGATATTCCTTTTTGCAGGAAATAGGGATTATTTTGTTTCATTTTAGGTATGTACATAGTAAACAGAGGGCCCTGGGTTCAATCCCCTATAGCAAAATAAAAACAAATGGTTATAATAAAGCAATGCTGTCTTCTATATAATTTCTTTAAACTCAGACAAGTAGGGTAGGAAGATGGTTCAGAGGGCCCTAAGAGCACTTGTTGTGAAACCCAAGTTCAAACCCCCAGCAAGGCATGGCCCCCTGTGCCTGTAACCTCAGCATTGGGGAAAAGAGACAGACAGATCCTCAAGTTCACTGGCCAGCCAGTTCAACTGAATTGGTGAGATTCAGGCTCTGTGAAAGAAATTTTGTCTAAAGGAAATAACAGAGAGAGCAATAAAAAAGCAAGACTTTTTCCAATGTCCTCATCTGGCCTCCCCATGATTGTACATGGGCGTGTACCTTCTGGGTCCCTTTTTTTTTCCTTTTTAAGACACCATCTTCCCATAGCCCCAGCTGGCTTGGAACTTACTATGATTGGTGAGATTCAGGCTCTGTGAAAGAAATTTTGTCTAAAGGAAATAACAGAGAGAGCAATAAAAAAGCAAGACTTTTTCCAATGTCCTCATCTGTCCTCCCCATGATTGTACATGGGCGTGTACCTTCTGGGTCCTTTTTTTTTTCCTTTTTAAGACACCATCTTCCCGTAGCCCCAGCTGGCTTGGAACTTACTATGTAAACCAGGCTTACCTTGAACTCAAGGAGATCCACCTGCCTCTGTCTCACGAGTGCTGGGATTAAAGGCATATGCCACCACACCCAGCTGGGTCCCTGGTTTTTTTTAAGAGAAGGCCTACTTGGGCATTTTGATCATGGCTTTCCAAGGAGATCCACCTGCCTCTGTCTCACGAGTGCTGGGATTAAAGGCATATGTCACCACACCCAGCTGGGTCCCTGGTTTTTTTAAGAGAAGGCCTACTTGGGCATTTTGATCATGGCTTTTACCTTTCAAATTTCTGAGCTGACAGCTGTTTCTGATCTTAAAGCAGAAATGAGACGGACAGTAGTCAGTGTTTGCTACTATTATAGAAATTATAAACAGTAAGTCTTCATCTCTCAAAAGACTCAGGAAAGATTAAAGTAAGTCACTAAAAATATATGTTCACCTAACCCTAAAACCTAACAATACAAACAATGAAAGAAAATATTAACAAAATATGCTATGCATTCACTTACCACAGAGTTAAAAGTACGTGTCACCCAGACACTGTGTTAATAAGCACCTATCAATTCATTTAACTCATTCTATGAGGAAGGTGATCTCTCCACAAAAGATACTGAATTGCAAGGGATCGGGTAATTTGCATTCTATCACACAAACATCCTATTTTCCACAAAGTAAGAATTCTAATTTTTATGAATTCATATTACTACATAGTATTGTGGTTAATGTGACATATCCTTATAAACGACATTAATCATAGAATATGCTGGTTATTTTATTCCTGTGGTACTGATCTAAGCTAATAAAAAAAGTACTTAAGACATTTTACATAGAAATAATAAATAATATTAGCATTATTCTTTAAACGTCAACTTGCCACAACTTAGAATCACCTGGGAAGAGAACCTCAGTTGAGTAACTATCAGGTTGGTCTGGTGATATTTGAGTAACTATCAGCACATAACTATCAGGTGTGTATGTGCTGGCTCTCTTAATTGTTAATGGATGAGGCAAGACCCACCCTGAATGTGGGCAGCACCGTTTCATGGGCTGGGCCCTGAAAAAGTGTACAGGTGAAGGGAGCCAGACAAGTAAGAAGCAAACAGCACGGGTACATTTCTCTCTGCACTTTAAGAATGTGGTGTGACCAGCTGGTTCAAGATCCTGCTGATGACTACCCTGAAATAATGCACTGTAACCTGGACTTGTACATACACAGAATAAAGCCCTTGTTCCCCTCGGTTGCTTTTTGTGAGGATATTTTATTACAACACAAATAAAACTAGGACATCCTTTCAATCCCTGACAAATATCTATTAAGCAGTAGTATAAGTACCTACATAATTGCTTCTGTTTAGTTTTTAAAACTTTTTCTTTTCTTTTGGTCTTTTTGAGACAGGGTCTCCTGTAGTCCCAGCTGGCCTGGAACTCACTACGTAGACCAGGCTGGCCTTGAACTCACAGAGATCCGCCTGCCTCTGCCTTCCAAGTGCTGGGATTAGAGCATGCCCGACTAAATAATGTCATTTTTATACTGTACACTTTTTACAGTGCTTCTGTAGAGTTTACAGGCTTAAAACAATTTAGCATAACAGACTAACATATTCCTCTGTTTTCAAGCAAATAAAGTAAAACTGCATGACTTACAACATAAACTTTTAATATTCTCATCATATTTTCATACATCCTACAGATACTAGAATTTCTTAAGTTTTTTTGCCATATCTTTCAATATCCTCCAAAGACATTAAAAATTCTTAAGATAAAATACACTTGACTAAGGTAGTGGCTACTGTTTATTCTAGCATTTTCTTTCCCATTCAGGTATTTTTTTCTGCTTTTCTGTTTTAACAAAATTATCCTAGTTAAGATACTCAAGACTATTATGAATTGCAGAGAGCAGTTAAGAACCTTTGCTACTCTTAAAGTGGACTCAAATTCAGTTCCAAGGACCACTTCAGGCAGCTCACAGGCCTCTAATTCTATATCCAGGGGATTTGATGCCTCTGGCCTCCCCAAGCTCTTGTACTCACGAGCACATACACAGACAAACACAGACACAGACACAGACACACACAACTAAAAATAGTAAAAAATTAACACTTTTTAAAAAGAGCCTCCATAGGGGCTGGAGAGATGGCTCAGTGGTTAAGAGTACATACTACTCTTCCAAAGGATCTGAGTTCAGTTCCTAGTACCCACAGAGGGCAGCTCTGAACTTCCTGTGTAACTCCACCTTTAGGGGATCCTGCGTACTCTTCTAATCTCCTCCAGGCACTGGTACTCACACACACACACATATATGCATAATTTAAAATGAATCTTTTAAGATCCTCAATATATGCAACTATTAAAGTAAATACCTTTTAAAGTTTTCAAAATTTTACTTGTAGGCAAAAATGTTACCAACACAAATAGAAGGAAACCATTTATCTTAAAGGAATGAAAAATGTCAAGGAATCTGAATGTAAAAATTATTTTTAAATGTCTTATAGGACTAAAATGACTGAAAAGTCATCAACCACTTATTTGTTTAGAAAGAAAAATAAAACCTGTTTGCTGGTCTCTTTTTGTGAAAGCTCTGAAACAGAAGGGGAAGGATAAACAGTTCAATCAATTATTGATTTGATGCCATAATAGGAAACAGCAAGAAGAGTCACACATAACCTTCATCACATGATTTTTTTTTAAATTTCCAATCATTGCTCTGAGGCAAGTAAAGATAACTCGAATACAGAAGGGATCTAAGATGTCCTCATCTCAACAATTAGCAGACTACGGCAGTGAATGAAGTGATGTCAATACCAGAGCAGGGGCAACTTTCCCATCACCATCCTATTCTGGCAGTTCCTGTTGAGCCTTGTTGAGGAGGTGAACCTTCCAGAAATGTTTTCCACATCCTTAATTAAACAAGGTTAAGTCAAAAATGGATTCTCATTCCCAGATAACCCAACCTGACAATATGTCAATGGTAAAGCAAAGGGACTAGGGAGAGCGCTTGGCAGTTAAGACCACTGGCTGTTATTGCAGAAGAATCAGGATCGAATCCCAGCACCCACATGATGGCTAACAACCACTGGTAACTCCAGTTCCAGGGGATCCAATGCCCCCTTCTGTCCATTGCCGGCACTGCACAACACAGGTGCATCTACATACATGCAAGCATAACACTCATACACATAAACTAATTTTTAATTTAAAAAAAAAGCAAAAGGCCTCTCTGGAACAACTAATTGTTTTCTTGCTGACAATATCCTCCATGATCTAGAAATGAAATACCAAAGAGAATTAAATACCTACAGAAAACTGCACTGAGCTACTTAAATTTAACAACACAAGTTTCAAGACTGTATACAATCCTAAAAATAAGTGTTTCCAACTATGTAAAAATTGCTAATTTATATACAAGGGATAAAACTCAAATGGAGGAAAATGTTCTCTGAGCATTTACTGAACACATCAAAGCTCTTGAAGAAACAATATTACTTAAAGATTTTAAATCTTACCAAAACATAAGGCACAACATAATCAACAAGGATAGATTTTGGATTCAATTTTTTGAATCCCTAAATATTTTCAGAACTTTGATTTTTAAGCAGATATAGACAAATCAGATACAACCGTTTACAGAAAAGGAAAAAAGTGGCAAATGTTCACAAATGCAATGAAGACAGAAAATAATGGACAAATGACACTGCACCTAAATGATCCATGCCATTTTTCTTATGAGTATTTTGTATGCATGTAACTGCATCACCAAAAGAGGGTGTCTGATCCCCTGGAACTGAGTTACACATAGTTAGCTCCCACGTGAGTGCTGGGAACCAAACCCTGGTCCTCTGAAAAAGCAGGAAGTACTCTTAACTGCTGAGATCTCTCCAGTCCCAATTGTTCCATCTTTCAACAACAAAATAGCTTATTACATGCTATGGAGACCATGACTAGCTCGTTGGATATAGGGAATCATGAAAATTTTGGCAACAGTGAAAGGCTTTTGAATGGGCAACAACCAAATATTAATCCAAAGTCAAATGCACAATGAATCCAAGATGATTCTGGCAGCACTTGCCCATGTTGCATCACATGACTTCTATTCTGAACACACATCTGCACTATACATGTCATCCATCATAGTACCTAACACCAACAATAATTAACTCAAACTCTTTGGCTCAGATTCAAGACTATTATGAATTGCAGAGTTTTTACACTACATACAAAATTTTCTACTCTTACAGAAACAATAGTTTAATTATGAAAAAATGTTTTCCTACCATCATTCCTACCATGTAAAATTAATGTTCTGTATTGGATTATAGCATATTAAAATGTTTGCTTTTTAAAAAATGCTGAGTTGCTAACATGAATTTCATTTAGGAAAACTGCTAAATGAATCTTGACTTGGAATTAGGTCAGAATTTCCAATCAATTTCTGAAATGGCCCTAAACATACCTCTGTCATTGTGTATTATGTAATTATGTAAAGCAAGCTTCTCAGCACTAAGGGTTATAAAATCAGAATATTGATTAACTCTGAAAAATGTTGAAGATGCTCTACATAATACAGTATCAAATATTCAGTAAAATTTCGATTGTATTATTTTTAACCATATATACTTGTATGTGTTTGTGTGTGGGTAGGTGCACGAGTGTAGGCCCACAGAGGCCAAAGACATTGGATCCCATTGGAGCTGGCATTACAGGTGTTTTGAGTTGCCCAACATGGGTGCTGGGAACCCAACTCAGATCACTACAACAGTACTATGTGCTCCTAACTGCTGAGTCATCTCTCGAGATCCCATCCAGATTTTAATAAAGCACATTAGTCTAAGTAGTACACAAGCTTTTCTTCATCTTTGACAAGTGGCAAAATTATATTTATATCAAGGAATTATGAACAAATTTCTTTACAATTTATTATCAGTAAGTATTTTCTTTGTATAACTATTTTACATACCTATATGCCAAAAAATTTTATACAAATTTTTGCAGAAAAAATTTTCTCAGGTTTTTGAAAAGGAGTTACAAATAGAGAAAGTTTAGAAACCCCTGCTAGGGCCTGGAGAGGTGTTTCAATGGATATAGTTCTTGCCATCCAAGTGTAAAGATAAGAATTAAGATTCCCAGAGCCCACATAAAAGCTAAGCAAGGGCTTAGAGAGATGGCTGAGTGGTTAAGAGAAGTGACTGCTCTTGCAGAGGACTCGGGATCAATTCCCAGCACCCACGTGGTGGCTACGACTGTCCTTAACTCTAGTTCCAGGGGAATTCGAAACCCTCTTCTGACCTCCATGGCACTGCACAACACAGGTGCACTCACATACATGCAGGCAATACACTCATACACATAAAATAAAAATAATAAAATATTTTTTTTAAAA
>NW_008341201.1:204686-206755 GCF_000622305.1 Nannospalax galili | reverse complement strand
GTATTTAAGGGTTTCTGTCTTGGCTATCTATATTGCTCCATCGCACACACAGACACACACACACATTTTTTAAGCCCTGCTATTCTAGATTCTAATGAAAGGACAAAAATCCTGTTCCTCATTAAGTTTACATTACACTGAAAAAGAAAGACCAAGAGATAAAACAAAAAATGCATAATGTACTAGATAGTGATCACTACTATCCAGAAAATAAACCAGAATTCTCTTTCACTTAGATTCATTTTATAAATGGTCAAGTTACTTTAGATAAGGTCTTGCCATTGAAACCCCACACACAAATCACTTCTTGAAAGCTTTGCATTGGGCTATAAGCCATAAAAGTTCCAAACACATAATTACAATTTGCAATGACAATTTCTTATTTTGTCAATTTTGTGGCTTCTCATTTACTTTTTTAAAAAAGAAGCTCAGTAGCTCATAATAAAATATAAGCACATAAAACTATATCGACATAAATATCTGTGACTAATAATTGATTACCTACATATCTTATAACATTTTTACTTATTCTTTGAGAATTTCACACATGTATACAATGTTTACAATCAGAAAACTAACTTCTTAAAACAGAATCTTAGGGCCAGTGAGATGGCTCAGTGGGTTAAAGTGTTGGCCATGAAGCCTGACAACCTGAATTCCATCCCTAGAACCAGTGTAACAGTGAAAGGAGAGTATCAACTCCACTAAGTTGACCTGTGACCTCCATGTAAGCACTATAGCATGCATGGTCATACGTGTACATCACTCACACTTGTTCACGCACACACGCATGCACACACATACACACACACACACACAAATAAAAAGAATTTTAAATAACCTGTCCACCCACCCACTCCCACATACCACTAAAACATAAACTAAAAGAATACTCTTCTCATCTCTCATTATACAGAATCAGGGTCCTGCCTCCTTATAGAGTAAGAAGCTGTCCAGGAAAGACTAGGAAAAAAAAGCATAGAAAGAAGATTTCCATGTGGCAAGGGATCCTTCAAAAACAACACATTATTTTTACAGACTTCATAACCTTCCACTTTATCAATATCAGCTCCCAAAATAACACTTATCAAAGTACAAAGGAATAGATATTCAATAATAAACCTATAAGGAAAAGTCTCAGCTGTGATAGCATCATTTACAAAAGTGGGACAAAAAAACCATAAAGGCATCTTTTGTTGTTTATTAAATAGTTCAAAGGATGGACTTACAGCAAATACAAGTATTCTACATACTAAGAAAAACTGCCAAGTCAGTGGCCAGTTTATTAAATAGTTCAAAGGATGGACTTACAGCAAATACAAGTATTCTACATACTAAGAAAAACTGCCAAGTCAGTGGCCAGGTTTCGGAGTCCCCTGGAACTGGAGTTAAGGACAGTTCGTAGCCGCCATGTGGGTGCTGGGAATTGAACCCGAGTCCTCTGCAAGAGCAGTCAGCTCTTAACTGCTGAGCCATCTCTCCAGCCCCTACAGAGTTTCTTTAGAAGGGATCCCTCCAAATCTATTGAACTCTTGGACCCCTTATGTAATTTCCAGCAAAAACCATTGCTATTCAGTTGCGTTAGGAAAATAACAGTGTCAGGAGGACTTTTTTTTTTTAAAATCTGGTCACATTTCCCAGAAGTAACTAAAGGAGAATTGTAGCACTGGAATAAATAAAATTTGCTCTTAACTGCTGAACCATCTCTCCAGCCCCTACAGAGTTTCTTTAGAAGGGATCCCTCCAAATCTATTGAACTCTTGGACCCCTTATGTAATTTCCAGCAAAAACCATTGCTATTCAGTTGCGTTAGGAAAATAACAGTGTCAGGAGGACTTTTTTTTTTTTTTAAACCTGGTCACATTTCCCAGAAGTAACTAAAGGAGAATTCTAGCACTGGAATAAATAAAATTTCTCTGAATATAAAAATATATTCTGAAACATTTGTCTACCTACCTTTGTACCTCAAGGCAAAATCAGATTAATGTTTCACAAATGCTTTCAATTAAGGTGGCATGTCTGTCTGGTGACTGGATGAAAGCTTGGAAGCTGGCTTAAGATACCAGAAC
>NW_008341201.1:202988-203701 GCF_000622305.1 Nannospalax galili | reverse complement strand
AAAAAAAAAAAATCAAATTATTAATGAGCTATGATCATTTCTTTCATCTCATTATTTATAAACCAGAAAAGCAACCAATGAGAACCTAAGTTTGAACTCCAGAATTCATGTGAAGAACGACCAGCTGTGTGTAACACAGCTTGTTTTCTTAGTGATAGGGAAGAGGTGACAGACAGATGCTGGGGTTCATACATAGGCCAGTCAGCCTAACCTCTCCAGTGAACTCCAGGCCAATGAGACCCTAATTCAAAAAGAGAGGCAGATGGTGCCTGAGGAATGACACTAGGGTTGTTCTCTTGCCCCTCAGGACACATGCACGCGTGCACGCACTCATTAAATCTAGACTGTGAGTAGTAAGTCTCCCAGAAAAAGAGATAAGAGTCAAAGTTTGCACAAACTAAATATGTGAGTTGGGCTTAGTGGCACATGCCTGTAATTGTAGCATGCAA
Organism: Nannospalax galili; assembly: GCF_000622305.1. NCBI lineage: Eukaryota > Metazoa > Chordata > Mammalia > Rodentia > Spalacidae > Nannospalax > Nannospalax galili. Next base: position 203,252 of record NW_008341201.1, on the reverse strand, counting down.
GCAGTGGGGATTGTGTAAAGTTGAAGAGCAGCCTGGTCTACATAGGGAGTTTCAGGCCAGTCAGGGTTATGTAGTGAGTAGATGTCTTAAAAAATAAAAATAAATAAATAAGCAAGAGTATGAACCTATATACACACAAATAAGCATTTTGCAGTTACTGGTAATGACGTGTTTTTGGTTGATCTTGCCATTGTTATAGTTAGCAAGTAAGGAAATTATATTCAATCATCAATAATGTTAAATGTGAAAGAAAAAGACAACGTA
>NW_008341201.1:200236-202770 GCF_000622305.1 Nannospalax galili | reverse complement strand
AATTTAAAATAGTAATATAGTCAATTATTAAAAATTGAATCTGAAATAAAATCAAAATCCAAATTATATTTTGAGCAGAGTTGTATATTATACTTTTTTATATTTTATATTCCCTCTGCCCACACAGAATTATTAACAATATGTCTATACAACATAGGAAATATTTTGTTGTAATAGTGCATGTTCCCAAACATGTGAAGTAAAAAGTTTCCTGAATTCGAACATTTTTAAAACAAATACATGCACTTCATTTAATGTATTCATGGATGAATTTACCATTTTGTGACCGTTCTGGCAGGCTACATGCAATGCTGTCTGCCCCATTGCATCCTCAACATCCATATCACTGACATGTTGCACAAGGTCATGGAGTAGTTCTGTCCTCCCATTCACAGCCAGCCAGTGAATCTGTGAAGCCATTTAGTTATTAGCACTTATGCAAGAGTATTTCATAAAAATCAGCTGATAAATAATGCTATTGTTTTCTCAACTGAGTCTGACATTCAAACTAAAGGTTTTTTTTAAAAAATATTCTTATTATTTTTATTTTGTGTGTATGCATGTATTCCCTGCACGTAGCTAAGTGCACCTGTGTCATGCAATGCCCACGGATGACAGAAGAGGCTGTCGGATTCCCTGGAATTGGAGTTACAGACAATTGTTAGCTGCCATGTGGGTGGTAGGATTCAAATCTGTGTCTTCTGCAAGAACAGTCAGTGTTCTTAACCACTGAGCCATCTCTCCAGCCTCCCCAAACTAAAGATATTTTAAGTCAACAGTTTTTCCACACTTTTAAAAGAGAAAATACATGCAGAAAGATGTTGACTACACCATCATGTATTACAAAATCAAGAATTCAAGGGCAGAGCCAGGCATTGAGGCACACAACTTTAATGCCAACACTTGGGTGGAAGGCGCAGGCAGATCTAGTCCAAGGCCAGGTGGGTCTATATAGCAAGTTCCAGTCCAGTCAGGGTTACATAGTAAGAGCCTGTCTCAGAAAATAAAATCTAAAATAATAATTTAAGGGCTCAAAGTAGTTAAGTATCCTAGGTTTAGGATCACCAAAAACTCTGTTTCTTAGTTGACCATCCCATCTAAATATAGCTTATTGCTAGAGAAAAGGAGTTACTATTTTTCTTTTCCCAAAAGGAAATGCCAATTTAAATAAAGTAACTACTTCCTGTATTTGCAAGTAGCAAATATATCTTATCATAATAAAATACATAATAATGCTTAAGAAGAAACATAAAATACCTACACCACCGAAAGATAATATTAAACTTGCAACTAAGAGGAACTAAGAGAGCTGGTCATGGTAGCACACACCTGTAATCCCAGCACTTGACAAGTAGAAGCAAGGAGATCAGGAATTCAAGACCAACCTTGGCTACACAGTAAATCTGATGCCAGTCAGTGTTACACAAACACCTGTCTTTAAAAAGGGGGCTTGGGGGAGCAGCTGGAGAGATGGCTCAGTAGTTAAGAGCACTGGCTGCTCTTGCAGAGGACCTGAATTCAGTTCTCAGCACACACATGGTAACAACCATCTGTAACTCCAGGTCCAACATTCCTTCTGACCTCCACATGCATGGGTGAACTTTTCATACATGCAGGCAAAACACCCATACACATAAAAATAAAGGAATAAAAGTGTAGCTTAGCGGTAAACTCATGCTCAGCATATACAAGGCTCTGCGTTCAAGTCTCCATCCTCAGCATCAAAAAATGCGAGGAAGACGGAAAAACAGACACACTGTGGACTGTATTCTAACAGGCTGATTACATATCTGTCAGCTTTAACAAAACTTCACTACAGTAACAGTAAATGAATGTTTTTGAAGAACAGCCGACCAAGACAAAAGAGAGAAATACAAGCTTTAGAAGTTAGAAAGCAGGTATTAATTATATTTTATCTTGCCAGATAATATGTGTTGTCTTGTCTGAACAAAAAGAAGAATCATAAATCAGTAACAGCAAAGGCTAAAGAAGGCATGTGACCCGGATGACAGAACCTTAAAGCCTGCAGAATTGGTAATAAATATTATATACCACTTAAACTAGAAAATGGGTCTAAAAACAGAACAGCTGAAAGTTTAATAAAACCTACACTCTCAGACCTCTATCACTTACCAACTCTATGACAAGAAAGGCCCCTAATTAATCTGACAGAAATATGAGACTTAAATATGAGACTTAAAAACCAAGAGTCTATAAATGACAAATACCAGACACAAAGAAGCAAGAACAGCTAACACATTTTAAAAGTTTACATGATGAATACTGAGACTCCAAAACATTTTTCCTTATCCATCTTTCAGAGGGCTAACATCTTCCTTGAAAAGTTTGCTCTGAGAAATGCGACTAGCTCAAAAGTTAAAGGAAGCCAACATTAGGGGAAGGTCCCAGAGGCCAATGTCCACACAGATGAGCCTACACCAAAGCCTCTAGGAAACAAACACACACACACACACACACACACACACACACACACACACACACACACAGATATTTACTATGTTCTACCAAACATC
>NW_008341201.1:195604-200067 GCF_000622305.1 Nannospalax galili | reverse complement strand
GTATAGAGAACTTTAATGGAAGAACTGCCTCCATCAGTGATCTATGGGCCTATGCATAGTCATTTTCTTGATTATTGATTGATATAGGAGGGCCCAGACCACTGTGAGCAATTGCCATCCCTGGGGAGGTGGATCTGGGTTGTGCAAGACAAGAAGCTGAGCAAGTCAGGAGGTAGTAAGCCAACAAGCAGCATTCCTCCATGATTTCTGCTGTCTTGAGTTCCTGGATGATGGACTGTAACCTGCAAGTCAGATAAACCCTTCTGGCCCCAAGTTGCTTTGGTCAAGAGGATTTGTCACAGCAACAGAAACCAAACTAGGATAGGCAAAGAATATATTGAAGAAGTGTAACACAGAGGGAAACAGAAACGAGAGAAAAGGTAACAAAATTGGTAGGCTAATCTAAGAGGTCTAATATTAAAAGAGTTAAAGAGACAAAGAAGGAAAAATCATCAAAGCCCTAATTAATAAAAATGTCTCATGAGTTCCAATTACAGAAGTGTCTAGGTTAAAAGTGCCTGAGTATTATCCCAACAAATGAATAAACTATATCCAAACAGGACACATATACATGAAATTTTAGAATGGTAAGGATAAAGTAGATTACACACATTTTTGGAAGGAAAAACTACAGGTTTCAGTGGGACATGGTGGCACACACCTTTAATCCCAGAACTCAGAAGACAGAAACAAGAGGATCTCTGTTAGAGGCCAGCCTGGTCTACATAATTAGTTCTGGGCCAGCTTGGGCTACAGAGAGACCCTGTATCAAAAACCACAAAACAAAAACAAGACAAACAAAACCAAAAAAGATAAAACAATAAACAAACAAGCAAATAGCTACAATATGATAAGAAACAGATCTAAAAATTACTAAGATTTGAAAAGGAAGAAATAAAACTATATTTAGAGATTATATTAACTATATAGAAAATTCCAAAAAATTTTATAAGACAAAAAATCCAACCTAAAACTAAGTAAGAGAATTCAGCAAGGTCATAGGGATATAAAATCAAGACTCAAAAATCTTTTCAGAAGGTCAGGGAGATGGTTGAGTCAGTAAAAAGCACTTGTTGCACAAGACTGAGGATATAAGCCTCACGCACAGAAACTAGATAGAAAGTCGAAGGTAGTGGCATGTATGTGTAATCCCAGCACTCCTATAGTGAGGAGATAGGAGACAGAGACAAGACAATCACCAGAAGCTCACAGGCAAGCTACCTTGGAGTACAATACACAGTAGCAGAAAAAAACAAGAGACCCTACCGCCCAAGATGAAAAGGCAAGAACGAACTCCCCAAAGTTGTGCTCTGACTTCCACATGCATGCCATGGCACATATGTGCCCACCCCTAACACATACATAAGCACATACAAAAAATAAATTAATTTTTTTAATTTTGCAGAAACCCAAATTAAATATGATAAACCATTTACAAGCCAGGCATGGTGGCACACATCTTTAATCCCAGCACTTGGGAGGCAGACAGATCTCTCTGAGATCGAGGCCAGCATGGTCTACATACTGAGTTCCAGGCCAGCTGGGGCTACAGGGATACCCTGTCTTAAAAAAAATAAAAACAAAAATTTACAATTGCCCTAAAGAAAATGAAAAAAAGACTGTTATGTGCTTAACAAAACATGCACAAAGTCCTTATCTGAACTGTACAAAATGATAAATGAAAGAAAGAAATCAAAGACCTAAATGAGGAAGTACATTGGTTTACTGTACTTCTAATCAAGACCCCAGCAAGGTGTTTTTGTTTGCTTGTTTGTAGGCAGAGACAAATTTATGACAAAATTCACACAGAAAGGTAAAGTAACCAGAATAGCTAATGCATTCTTGACAAAGAAAAAATAAGATGGGATGAATTCTTCTAATATTAAGGCTTCTAATATTAAGACTTACTATATACCTACAATAATCAAGATTGTGTGTATTCATTCAACAGAATAAATACAAAGCCCAGAAGAGAATGACACAAACATAACCAACTGAATTTTGAAGAAGATATAAAACCAATTTCATGAAGGAAAAATAGCTTTTTCAACAAACAGTGCTAAAGGACTTGAACACTAATTTATAGACAAAAACAGTGAGCAACAACTTAAACTTCACATCTTATAAAAATATTACAAGAAATTCCAGACATAGAAAGCGCAAATTATAATACTTTCAGAAAAAAAGACAAGAGAAAAAACCTCTCTCTCTCTCTCTCTCTCTCTCTCTCTCTCTCTCTCTCTGTGTGTGTGTGTGTGTGTGTTCACATACAGCTGTAATTTCAGCAGCCAGGAGGCTGAGGCAGGAGGACCTTGAGTTTTAGGGCAGTCGGAACCACATAGTGAAACGGTTTCTCCAAAAAAGACTAACTAAAGATTGAGAGAAAATATTTGCAAATGATATTCCTTATAAAGCACTATTCTCTTGAATATATAAAGGAGTCTCATAATAGTGTTTAAAAATACACCTGCCACTTAAAATTAACAACTTTTTTTTTTTTGGTCTTTTTGAGACAGGGTGTCCCTGTAGCCCCAGCTGTCCTGGAACTCACTATGTTGACCAGGCTGGCCTTGAACTCACAGAGATCCACCTGCCTCTGCCTCCTGAGTGCGGGAACTAAAGGCATGCACTGCCATGCCAATTTTTCACTTCTAGGGTTTTCTACCTCTCTGTGGCACCTACTGTATCTCTAATCATTCTGTATTCTCAATGTAATAATACCTTACTGAGTGGATGGTGTTATATTGCTAAAACATAGCAAAATCTGAATTTTCACAGGAATTACATATTATGTATGATAATCATGATTGAGCCTAGTCTATACTAAACCATTCACAGAATACTTAAAATCTCAGGGAAGCTTTCTCTTATGCCCCATATCAAAACAAAAAGATTTAATTAAGAGCCAGACATGGTAGGGCACACCTATAATGCCAGCACTCAGAAGCTGAGGCAGGAGGACTGTCACAAATTCAGGGCCAATCTGGACTATATAGCAAGAGCTTGCTTCAAAAATCAAAATAAATTTTTAATCAATAAGGTTGTGAAAATTGGTTTGGTAAGTAAATGTTCAAATTTTACAAGTTACCAAAGATTCCTATTATCAAAGAAAGGTTAAATTCAATTTAACAAAAAACCTTATCTCTTGCTATTATCTTCAAAAAATCTGCCCAATCAGGCATAGTGGAGCATGCCTCTAATTACAGAACTTGGGAAACAGAAGCAGGTAGATCTCTGTAAGATTGAGGCCAGCTGGGGCTACAGGGAAACCCTGTCTCAAAACAACTACAAAATAAATAAATAGGGGCTGGAGAGATGGCTCAATGGTTAAGAACGCTGGTTGTTCTTGCAGAAGACCCGGGTTCGAATCCCAGCACCCACATGGCAGCTGACAACTGTCCATAACTCCAGTTCCAGGGGATCTGACAGCTTCTTCTGTCCTCCATGGTTATTGCACGACACGGGTGCACTTACCTACATGCAGGCAATATACGCATACATATAAAATAAAAATAATAAATAAAATGTTTAAAAAAATAAACAACAAAGAAAATCCCAGCTTCTCAGCTAAATCTATTTTATCTCTACTTCTAAAATAAATAATCCTAATAAATGATTATTTGATTAAAATTTTATGATTTTTACATCCCCTCAGCAGTATCCAGTAACATTTCCTGGTATTTTGAATTTAAAAGTACGCCAATTGGGGCTGGAGAGATGCCTCAGCAGTTAAGAGCACTGACTGCTCTTGCAGAGGACCCAGGTTCTATTCCCAGCACCCACATGGCAGCTAACAACTGTCTCTATGTCCAGTTCCAGGGTATCCTACTCCTTTTTACAAAGAAGATGATACAGCAAAAATGGATGAAAAAACACTAGTTTAAACAAGCCAGGCATGGTGGCAGGTGCTTGTAGTCCCAGTACTCCGGAGGCAGAGGCAGGAAGATCTCTGTGCGTTCGAGGCCAGCCTGGTTTGCATAGCGAGTTCCAGGCCAGGTGGGGCTACAGGGAGACCCTGTCTCAAAATGACCAAAAAAAAAAAAAAAGATGATATTGGGCACATGCTAATGATGACTGTCTCTGAGCACAGGGAACGGATGGAGTGTTCTCCCTTTGTTAACTTTCCACCCTGTCTGCATAGCTGTATGATGTTCCTAAAATAAGCACGATGAAAACAACTCTTGCATAAGGAACTGAAAATACACTTTGGCAGAAATAGTCCTAAATGAAAGTCAGTGACAAGAACTATGGGAATAAGGTATCAAAATAAATGTATTTATCTAAAGAGAAGGGAAAATATGGTAAACATGTTTTAATATAATTGAAAACTGTATCTAAAATCATTCTATACCTTATAATTAATTAAAGAACTGACTTGAAAAAAATGCTTGTACCATAATTTGCATTGCCATCATATTCAACAACGTTATTTTCTAAAGTGTTTCTAAAATTTCAGGTAAAAT
>NW_008341201.1:193898-195373 GCF_000622305.1 Nannospalax galili | reverse complement strand
AATCAACACTAGATTATGAACATCTATATTAGATAATACCTGCATCCAAACTTTCAAAGTATAACTGAATACTTAATTGAATACTATTTGAAATAAAATATAAAACTGTTTCTAGGACACAGAATAAAAGATAAAGAAATGGCACAATCAGGTTTCCATGTCATTGGGATAAATTTATTCAAACTGCTGAGTAATATCTAGCTTTAACTAAATTGAATAATGACCTTCATTTTAAATATAAGAAAAAAATCTAATGAGTAGGCAATGAATACAGCAGAATACCTCAATGTTGTATTCCCTACATTCTCGACTGCAAAATAAGAGAAGACAATTTTTAAATATAAAATATAAAACAGGTTTGAGACCCTGTACAGAAAAAAAAATTAAAATACCTAAGCAGATTAGCAAAGTGCATGAATACGTACCCCTCTACCAACTTCACTGTTTGCATTTCAGTTGTGGATAAAGTACACTTAACATAAAATTTATCATCCTAAATATTTTTTTGTTTGATTTTTTTTTTTTTGAGATAGGATTTCACTATGTCACCCTGACTGGCCTAGAAATATCTATGTAGACAAGGCTGGCCTCGAACTCAGAGAACTGCGTGCCTCTGCATGCCCAGCTTAACCATTTTTTAAAATTTATTATTTTTATTTTCTGTGTATGTGTGTATTGCCTGCATGTGGTGTCATGCACCCGTGTCATGCCCGCGGAGGTCATTAGAGGCTGTTGGATCCCCTGGAACTGGAATTACGGACACTTGTTAGCTGCCATGTGGGTGCTGGGATTCAAACCCGGGTCTTCTGCAAGAACAACCAGTGTTCCTAATCGCTGAGCCATCTCTCCAGCCCCGATCTTAACCATTTTTAAGTCTACAGTTGTATATTTTATTTATAATAAAGTCCTCAAGATTCATTTATGTTATAGCACATGTCAGAAAATTCTTTTCTGTTAAGGTTGAACCCTATTCCACTACCTGTATATTCCTCGTTTTCCTTTTACATTTGTCACTTGATAGACACTTGGCTGCTTCCACATTTTAGCATTATAAACAATGTTGCCATGTATATAGCAACATTTTTTTTTAGATCTTGTTTTCAGTTCTTTTGGGTATATACCTACAAGTTGAAAGGCTGAATCATACAGTAATTCTATTTTTAAACTTTTGAGGAACTATCATAATTGTCTTTCACAGCAGCTTTACCATTTTACATCTCCACCCACCTACATGGGTTCTAATTTTTCTACACTCTGGCCAATGCTTTTTAGTTTGGGGAGGTTCTTGAGGGAGAGGGTTGTGGTTTGGTTTTTTTTTTTTTGTGGAGGTTGTTGTTTAATAGTAGTCATTCTATTGGGTGGAATTGATACTTCATATGCCTCTGCGTTTCCTAATTACTGATATTGAGCATCCTCTCACATACTTACTGATCATTTGTGTATCATTGTCGAAATGTTTTTTTCAAATAAGTCTT
>NW_008341201.1:184036-193886 GCF_000622305.1 Nannospalax galili | reverse complement strand
TCTGAATATATACTCAATTCATTTTTCTTATAGACTGATCCATTCCTTGTTACTATTCAATATTCATCTTAAATTCTACTTCAATAATAACACATTAAGAGTCTTATGAACTAGATGGAACCACATACCCCTCTAAGATTCATTTTCTACGTGGCCTAGTGATATATAACTTTAATCTCAGCACTTGGGCAGTAGAAGCAGACAGATCTCCGTGAATGGGTCAACGTCAGCTACACAGGGAGTTTGAGAACTAGTCTGTTTCAAACAATAAAGCAAATAAGGACCCCAGAAGGAATTTCCCCTACAAGCAGCGCTCCTCACCCCCTTTTCTAGGTCCCAGCACCCCCTCTTTCTCAAAAGAAGACTCCCATCCCTCTATGCTAAGGTCAAGGCCAAGGTAAGGTTTATACTCTTTACCCCTTCTCTTCCTGACCTCCTTCCAAAGAGCAGTGGATGACTTCAACAAAACAGGGCTTTCCAGACAGATGAACATAAGAACACAGCAGATGTACACATGAACTCAGTGATTATGACAGCATGTACAAGACCTGCACAAGCTCAAACAAGACAAAATTCCAACACAGAGCAGGGAAAGTGGGCATGAAGCCCCACCCCTAGGTGAGGCGCTAAAGGCAACTAAGTGACAGCTGTTGGAAAAGGTAAAGTCAGTTTTCTTGAAGGGTGTGATACCTGGAAAGCAGACCACATTCTAGGGGATGGACTCACATCTGAGAGCATTTGGGGACCACAAAATAGACTCAATGAGCTTTAAAGGAAAAAAGGACACCAAGTTGGGGGACTATAAGGAGATGGGGGTGTATCCGAGAGAAGATGGAAGGAGGAGTTAAATATGATAAAAATACAGTAAAGTCAGTTTTCTTGAAGGGTGTGATACCTGGAAAGCAGACCACATTCTAGGGGATGGACTCACATCTGAGAGCATTTGGGGACCACAAAATAGACTCAATGAGCTTTAAAGGAAAAAAGGACACCAAGTTGGGGGACTATAAGGAGATGGGGGTGGATCCGAGAGAAGATGGAAGGAGGAGTTAAATGATAAAAATACACTGTATGAAATTCCTAAAACTAAATTATTTTCAAGATTCATTTTCAGGTTGGAGAGATGGCTCAGTGGTTAAGAGCACTGCCTGCTCTTGAAGAGGAGCTGGGTTCAGTTCCCAGCACCCACATGGCAGCCAGTAACTATAATTCCAGTTCCAGATTTCCTCTTGACCTCCGTAGGCACTTCACAACACAGATGCACTTACATGCAAACAGGCAATACACTCATAGACATAAAATAGAAATATTTATTTGCTTGTGAGCCTGAGCTGTTAACGGCTATGCCAGCTCTCCAGCCCATAAAATATTTGTTTTAAAAAGATGCATTTTCTATTTGTATCTCTCACAGCAATCAATTATGAGAGAGATAGACATACAGATGGATGATATATACTCAGTAATGAATTAAGGAAATATAACTGATGGAATGAAGTAAATAATAATCATATAAAATACCACAGTGTAGTATCATGAATGTTTATATAATACACACAGTATTATCACATAATAGCATATCATATACAACATATGGCATACAGAGTACATAATATGTATTAAATCAACTAGTTCATGAACGTCTTCATATCAGGGATTATATAAAACTATTTAATTAAGCCACTGTTCAGCATAACCAGACACATTAATTCTCAATAAGACTTTACCAATTGATTACTAATAAAATATTCAATCTTGTGAGTCAACAGCTAGCACTGCAAAATAACTTTCTTTTAACTTTTTTTTTTTTTTTTTTTTTTTTTTTTTTTTTTTTTACTTTTCTTGCTGATTTCTTACCCCTTTGGTCTTTCTGAGACAGGGTCTCCCTGTAGCCACAACTGGCCTAGAACCCACTATGTAAATCAGACTTGCCTCAATCTAACAGAGATCCACCTGCCTCTGCCTCCCAAACGCTGGAATTAAAGTTATGTGTCACCAAGGTCCAGACCACATTTCAAATCTGACGAATGTGTAGCCTAAGGACAAACAAGTAAGTCTTTCTAATATTTTGTATAATCAAATTAATGCAGATATTTTCCTGTCCAGATACTTTAACAGTTATAGGAAACTTATAGTGACCCAGATGAAATAGGGAACAGTCACCTAAGTACTCTAAAACAAGGCTTATACTAGAAAGGAGTCATCCAGCCTGATGGCTCACATGGGTAATCTCAGAGCTTAGGAGACTGAGGCAGGAGGATCACGGAAAATTCAAGGCGAGCTTGAGCTACAGAGATCCTGTCAAAAAAGGATAATAATAATAATAATAATAATAATAATTATTATTATTATTATTATTATTATAAAAAGATAGATGATAGATGATAGATTGATAGATAGATAGATGATAGATGATAGATAGATAGATAGATAGATAGATAGATAGATAGATAGATAGATAGATAGATAGATAGATAGATAGATAGATAGATAGATAGATAGGAAAAAGAAAAGAAAAGGAGGAAAACCCAAGACAGCACTAATGGTGACAAGAGAAATACTAAAGCCAGTCAAGGAACAGATTCTGCCCATCTGACAGTGACAGACGAGGGAGCAAAAGACACCAAACTGGACCAGCAAAAAGGATGAAATTCTATGACTTCAGTATAGACAAATATGACTTCATAACACAATTATAGTAGAAAGCTATTCCTGAAAATATCAGTAGCTCCAGGAATTAACAAAGTCATTAGTAAAAACTTATTGAGTACCTCTACACTGTACAAGGCATCCATTCAATAAGCAATAAAAATTTTAATGTTTAAGCACTGAATGTCAAAATAATCTTGTTAGAAGTAGAAAGGCATCCAAATTAAAGACTAGGTCACAAACGTACTGCTTTTCATCTGGTTGACTTGCTAAATGAGTCATGTAATAGCTGTCCTACTTCTCCACCTTTAGAAGGTAATGATCTTTGCAACTGTTATTGACAAAGTGTGGTCAAAAGTATTTCGGATGTGCTACAAAAGCACTTTATTTCAGGAAAACAGTCCCTGGAAAATCTTTCTAGCAGACCAAGAATACTGTGTCTTTCAAGTCTGATACCTATTTCCTGGTCCTTACACAGAGTGTGTCTAAGTCAGAGGATTTTTTTTCATCCCTCCTCTGTACAAATTTGTCCTTTCCTTTATAGCTATTCAGAGCCATTCTAAGATAGGTAATCTTTCAAGAAAGATCTTTGTCATTATCCATCCTATGACTAAAATTAACATATCTGAACGATAAGGATTTACTCTATGACTCTAGGTATGACACATTACAACATACCTAATGTGGCAAGTACAAACAGCTGTTTAATTGGCACCTTGTTACTATTAAGCCAGTGAACAATTAAATTGGCTCACATATTAATTTATGAAGTGGGAGAGATCAAACAGACCTTAGACCAAATACTATGTCTTTCCCCTACCTACTCTAGGCAAAACTATGGTTCATATCTTCTCGGTTCAATATGCATCTTTATATGCAAAATTTGGTCTCAAGTTAATGCAATGGATAATTTTATCTCCACAGTCATTCATTTATGCTGCCACGTCCATTATTTAGAATCCCTGTCCAGAACAGAAACCAAAAGTATAGGAATAACTAAAAGAAGGGTCACAACAGGAATGTATATTGACAGAGAAGTTTTACAGTGTTTAAAAAAGACTTATAAACCTAAATTTCTCAAGGCCTGGATCAAAAACTATCTATTTTCATTTTAAATTTAATTCCAATCATTGTGGTATCATTCCTCAATCCTACTGAATGTTAAGAAGCAGGGTAAAGGAAAAGAAATGTGACACCTGAATTATGTGGCAGAAAAAGACAGTAAAACACCATCAAAAGCATAATGGGACTGAAAAAAGCACACAGTAACAAATGGTATCAATTAGTTCGATTCCTTTCACCCACATGGTGGCTAACAACCATCCATAACTCCAGTGCCCTCTTCTGACCTCCTCTGGCACTGAACAGCATGGGTACACTTATACACATGCAGGTAATACACTCATACAATTGAATAAAAATAGTAAGTCAGGTGTGGTGGCACATGCCTTTAGTCCCAGCACTCAGGAGGCAGAGGCAGGTGGACCTCTGTGAGTTCAAGACCAGCTTCATCTACATAGTAAGTTCCAGGCCACCTGGGGCTACAGGGAGACCCTGTCTCAAAAAAAAGAGCAAACAATTAAAAAGTATAAATAATAAATATTTTTAAAATTAGGAATAACCAGAATTCTCAGGGAAAAAAACAAAAATATATGCCATCTTTAAATTTTTCACATTTTGGAAATACTAGTGTTGCTTTTTCTTTTAAATACATTATTTATGCTGGGCATGGTGGCACATGCCTGTAAGCAGAGACAGGCAGATCTCTGTCAGTTCAAGGCCACCCTGGTCTACATAGTGAGTTCCAGGACAGCTGGGGCTACAGGGAGACCCTGCTTCAAAAAAACAAAAACAAAAACAAAAACAAAAAAAATACATTATTTACTTAGATAACTTTTTCTCCCTTTTAATGGTTTATCTCAATTGTCGGCCCTATGAGATCTAGAATCACATGGGAAACAGGTTTCTGGACATGCCAGTGGAAGATTATCTTGATTTCATTAACTACAGTAAGAAGGCCAGCACACTGTGGGTGACACCATTCCTAGACTGAGATCCTGGACTATGTAAATGGAAAAAGCAAGCTGAGCAGCAGCGTGCAATCAATACTCTCTGCTTCCTGACTGCAGAGGAACTATGAGAAGCTGCTTCAAGCTCCTGCTGCCTGACTTCACTAAGATGAATTGTGAGCCAAAATAAATCCTTTTTCCCTTAGTTGTTTTTGTCAAAGTCTTTTATCATAGCAACAGGAAAAGAAACTAAGGCACCAGTTAAATAAGAAATAGGTCTGTGGGTATGGCTCAAGGTCAAACTTTTGCCTATCATGAACAAGGCCTTGAACTAAATCTCAAGCACTGGAAATAAACAAATAAATGAAAAATAAGTTAGTATTGGAAGCTACCCTTAGCTAGAAAGCTTACTCTAATACAATTCAGTCTCAAAAAACTATAAACTGGGAATAATATAGTCACTGTCTTTAGGTACACTAATAAAATTTCTAACCAAGCAATTTTAGAAATAAGCCAAGGAGGTAAAAGTGGAAAAAGATTATCAGGGAAAAAGATAACAAAAACATAAGGTAAAATGTCATTATATCAAAGAAATAATAAATCTTCATTTTGAAGAAAAACATTACTGAAAATTTCATAAATTATTAAATGAGTCATTTGAAAATTTAATAAAATAATCCAAGATTTACTTTAAAGAAAAAACAGAGACTTTGAAACCAAAAATAATTATAAAAAATCAAATCTGCTATCACTTTTGTAATTTTTCTCAAGACAAATGCTGAGAAGAAAAAAGAATCAAGGAATGATTAACTACTGTTTACTGTTAGGAATCACAATACATTCATTAAGAAAATTAAAATTTACCCATTTCTAGCAGCCAAATGAAGAGGTGTACAGCCTGAAATATCTTGATAGTCAGGATTTGCTCCTTTCTTTAACAGCAGAACCAAGCATTCCACTGATCCACAGCTAAAACAGTATTAAAAGACAGCTCAGATACATACAGCAGTCATACTAGACAAAATTTAAAAACAAAACCTACCAAAGGTCCTAATTTACCTACAAATTGATTTAACCCGTATCACACAAAAAATTATCCTCTATCTTCAAGATCTTGCACTGTACTATGAAAGCAAGCTCAAAAAAATCAAAATAAAAAATTAATTTCTGAAACTATATAATGCTTTTTGGTTTTCTAGAAGCTAGTTAATCATGAACAATTAATTTCAACACACCTAGCTAAATACCAAAAAGACAGGTATCAATCAGCCATTGATACATAGTAGAAGATTGATAAATAGTAGAAGACTGTTAATAAAAATAATACGCCCGGGGCTGGAGAGATGGATCAGCAGTTAAGAGCACTGACTGCTCTTGCAGAGGACCCGGGTTCGATTCCTAGCATCCACATGGCAGCTATGAACCGTCCTTAACTCCAGTTCCAGGGGAATCCGAAGCCCTCTTCCGACCTCCACGGCATTGCACGACATGGGTGTATAATAAAAATAATAATATTACTCCCACCTAGGGGGAACCATGGAGCTCTTGACTTCACCTGTAGTTAACATGTCCTTTTTATCCCTTATAGTGGTGAGATACAGGAAATTCTGGTGAAAACACATTCTACACACATCTAGACAATCCCTATGCCAAACCTAAAACAAGGTAGGATGGACAACAGGAACAGGAGACTTGAGCTCAATATCAAAGCAAAAAATTTATGTCAAAAGACTACACAGCACACTGTGGCTAAACAGGATAAAGAGCCACTTGGCTGCCAGTTATTATCTTTGCTCACTAACACTAATTCAAAACTTCTGATACTTTCTCTAGACCAGAGTTTAATGCAAAATATCTTTTTTAGTCTTACTTTGCTGCAATGTGAAGTAAGCTTCTCTTCACCCGTTCAAATGCATAACTGACATCAAATTTTGAATTTGATAGTAGTTCAGAAACAGACCTATGACACCCCCACCAGAAAATAAGAGGAATTGATACATAAAAACAAGTTTTTAAAGACAACTAACCCAAATTAACAGTTTTTTAGTAATTCTTGCTAATTCAAACAGTTTCTTCTCATTTACCAAAAACGCAAGGCTCTGTTCTCTTACTATAGCACAGCAGTCACCAAAGTAACATCCCAAATCAGACAACCAAACATGCTGACACAAACCTGTAATCCCAACAGTGGGAAGCTGAGGTGGGAAGGCCTCAAGTCTAAGGCCATACTAGGCCACACAGTGAGATCTTCTCTCAAAAACAAAGGAAAGGAAAGAAGAAGCCTAATTCCATTGACCAATAATCTCACGCTGGAGGTGTGCTGCTCTCCCACTCAGACAGTGCTATCTTACCTGGTCTGAGGACATCCAAGAGTAAGCTGCTTTCAGCTCTCTTAAGATTCTTGAGAAACAAAGGGAGCGTTCTTGGCTTCTTCCCTTGTCAAAAATGAGCCAAATAAAGACAAAAACATTTTTTCATCATACTGCTGGCTGCTCCTGCAGAGAACCTGAGTTCAGTTCCCAGCACCCACATGGCTGCTAACAATGATCTGTAACTCCAGTTCCAGGGGATCTGACACCCTCTTCTAGCTTCCATGGTCCCTAGGCATGGTATGCAGTACACATACATATACAGGCAAAATACTCATACACATAAAAAATTTCAAAAAAATAAAAATAACATTTCAAACTTGTTTCATTAGTTTCTCTTCACTTTTTTCTCTTTATATAGTTTCTCCTTGCTTCCCTTCATGCCAAAGTACACAATTACTAAAATAAGGTGACTGCCACAAGGATAAAATTCCTTCAACAACCAGATAACTCTGTATGTCTTTACAAGAGCACTGTGAGATCAAGGCCAGCCTGGTCTACATGGCCAGTTCTAGGCCAAAACCGGGGCTACAGAATGAGAGCCTATACCCAGAAAAAAAGCACGAACTTATGAAACAAGCGCTCACCTGTGCTGATCAGCCATAACCACTGGCATTAATGTGTAAACAGCAGTTTCATTATCTAAGTAAAAAATAAACAGAAAAAGAATTAATGTAGCTGTTATTTTTTCCAACATATAATACGTAAGATTAGAATTTTCTTAATTCACATAAAAAGTGAAGAGACAAAATAAAGTAAGATCAGTGCAGATTACCAAAGACATTGCAAAATTCACAACACTGCACAATTTCTCACCTCTTACTGGTTATCCCTGCTACACTGTCACAGAGGAGCCTAGATTCTGGGTATAAAACAAAATCAGAGAGCTAGTATTTTCTGTAATTTTACCAAGTGAAATTTTATTTCCAAAGGGGTATTTTGCAGACATCCTGTTTTACTGTAATTAAGTATAATTTTGGAATTTTTTAAGTATTACAGACATTAAAGATACGAATGCTAAAATAATTTTAAACCTTAAATATATGGCAGGTATGGTGGCTCTACCTGTCACAGTACTCCAGGGCTGAGACAAGAGGGCTGCCCTCAGAGGATGGCTACACAGTCAACCTGGGCTACTGGGGGAAACCCCATCTCAAAACAAAACAAAATAAAAGCTAGAAAGGGGCCCGTGAGGGGGCAGGAAAGAGGTTTAAAGAGAAGGCTAGGGATGGGGCTGGAGAGATGGCTCAGCTGGTAAGAGCACTGGCTGCTCTTTTGGAGAATCCAGTCCTATATACACAATAACCAAAAGGTCCACAATATAATACTATTCCTTTTTAATATAATACTATTCTTTATATAGAGAGATATAGAGATAGATATAGTTATATTATCAATATACAATATATAGTCTTTATCCTCTTCTATTTCTTTAAAATGCTGATTGCAACCTAGTATATTGTTCTCAGTAACTATCAATCATCATGAAAAGTTCCACAGGTGGTATATGAACACAAGGAAACAATGCTGTCTGGACACCCCACATATTTGCACATTTGAATCCACAGCAGTTGTTGACAGCATTCTTAAGACCTGTGCAGGCCCAAGCCAAACAAAAATGCCAGCATGGAAGGGAAAACTGGGCAAGAACCCCTAGCCCTAGCTAAGGAACTGCTAAGAGAGCAAACACTCAGCTTTCTTCAAGGGTTTGACACCTGGTAGGTGGACCAGACTCCAAAGGCAGACCAACACCCAAGAGCATTTGGGAAACCCAAATTAGACTCCAGAGGCCTTTAAAAAAAGAAAAATAATAATAGAGGTCTTGAAGCTGGGGGGGATAGGGGAAGGTGACTGAATATGATCAAAATACATTGTAAAATTCTCAAAGAATCAATAAAAATATTTTAAGTTACAAACATTTAAAAAATGAGGACACAAAGTTGAGTGGGTAAAGAAAGGGGAAATCTGAGAGGAGGTGGAGAAGGGGGTGAATATGATCAAAATACATTGTATGAAATCTCAAAGAACCTTTTTTAATATTTTATTTTTTTTATGTGTATGAGTGTATTGCCTGCATGTATGTGAGTGCATCCATGTCGTGCAATGCCACAGAGGTCAGAAGAGGGCTTCAGATTCCCCTGTAACTGGAGTTAAGGACAGTTCATAGCTGCCATGTGGGTGCTAGGAATTGAACCTGGGTCCTCTGCAAGAGCAGTCAGTCAGTGCTCTTAACCGCTGAGCCATCTCTCCAGCCCCAAGAATTTTTTTTTTAAGACCAGAATACAGCTGAAAACACTTCCCTAAGCTTCTTTGGCATTATAGCATTTTTTCCCTCACATTATTCACCCTGAGCTTCTAAACTATGACAACTCCAATTAAGTCACTCCACGATAAACAGTCATAAACAGGCAATACCTGTATTTGTGGATTTGAATGTCTCAATCGAGGCAATCGAAGCCTGACATGGTGGCACTTATCTGTAATCTCAGCACTCAGGAGGTGGAGTCAGAAGGATTGCCTTGGAGTTGACAGGTCAGCTAGGGCTACATTACCAGGCTGAGACCGTCTCAAGAAAACAAACCAAAACAAAGCACACAACTTAAGTGAGCACTGGTGAGTTTCATAAGGTTTGTATTGATTTTATTGATAAAGCTTTTATTTGCATTAAAATGCAGGTGCATTTATTCTGTTATAGCTGATCTTATTAAAACACAGATCACATCACTAAATGCTAAGGATAGTGAAATAAATATAATGACAACTGTAATGGTAAAATGAGACTACCTAAGAAATACTATGCTAAATATTTATTCTCAGATACTTTCT